>NW_027142437.1:26756-349403 GCF_026170545.1 Melanerpes formicivorus | reverse complement strand
GCCTTGTTGCCCTTCTCTGGACACCTTCAAGTGTCTCAATGTCCTTCTTAAACTGAGGGGGCCCCTTCTCTTCTCCAGACTGAAAACCCCCCAGCTCCCTCAGCCTCTCCTCACAGGGCAGTGCTGCAGCCCCCTAACCATCCTTGCAGCCCTCTGCTGGACCCTCTCAGGCAGATCCCTGTCCCTCTTAAAACCGGGGGGGGGGGGGGCGGGGGGCCCTAAACTGAACACAGTGCAGCTTTCCAAGCAGAACTCCAGCTGTATTTTGAGCCACAGTGCCTATTTCCATAGGGCTGCTTTGCAGCTGTCTGTTGGAGCCCGCTTATCTCGACCGCTTCTATGATGTAAACTAATTGCCTCCCAAATTAAAAGGACTTCATTTTTTTTTCTCCCCCTCTTTTTTTTTAATTAATGCATAAGATAACTGAGATTTGGCATTTGCTTTCAGAGTTCAGAGTCAGCAAAATACCTCTTTAATGCTGAGCTAACTCCATTTGCTCTCTTATCCCAGATCAGAAGCTGCAGAGCTCGTGGCGGCACAAGTGGCACATTGCAGGATATTCTGTGTGCAGAGCTGTGTGCAGCTCTGGAGCCCTCAGTACAGGAAGGACATGGAGCTGATGGAGAGGGTCCAGAAGAGGGCCATGGAATGGATCAGGGGGTTGGAGCAGCTCTGCTACAAGGACAGCCTGAGGGACCTGGGGCTGTGCAGCCTGGAGAAGAGGAGGCTCCAGGGAGACTTAATAGCAGCCTGCCAGTACCTGAAGGGGGCTACAGGAAGGATGGAGACAGACTGTTTGCAAAGGGCTGCAGGGACAGGATGAGGGATAATGGCTTCAAACTAGAGAAGAGCAGATTGAGAATACAGAATTAAGCAGGTTGAAAAAGACCTCAGAGATCAGCAAGTCCAACCTATCACCCAACAGCATCTGATCAACTAAACCACTTCACTGATAACCTGGTACTGTGTCATAGCACTGACACTATGGGGATTTGTGTATTTTTATGGCTTTAGAACCTGTTGTTTGATCTTAGTGACATTGCTGTAACACTGGAAGTGTGTAGAGAAGAGAGACTACATTTCAGACAAATAATACAGAACACAGAATTAACTTGGTTGGAAGAGACTTTTGAGATCATTGAGTCCAACCTATCACCCAACACCATCTAATCAACTAAACCATGGCACCAAGTACCTCATCCAGTCTCCTTTTAAACACTTCCAGTGATGGTCACCCCACAACCCCCCTGGGCAGCACATTCCAATGGGCAATCTCTCTGTCTGGGAAGAATTTCTTCCTACCATCCAGCTTAAACCCTCCCTGGCACAGCTGGAGACTGTGTCCTCTTGTTCTGGGAGAAGAGACCAAACCCCACCTGGCTACAACCTCCCTTCAGGGAGTTGTAGATGGCAATAATATCTCTCTAGATTGGATTTCAGGAAGAACTTCTTCACTATGAGGGTGGTGGAACACTGGAACAGCTTGCCCAGGGAGATGCTTGAGGTCCCTTCCCTGGAGATATTCAAGGTGAGGCTCAATGAGGCTCTGGGCAACCTGCTCTAGTTGGGGAAGTCCCTGCTGACTGCAGGGAGGTTGGACTGCCTGACCTTTGGAGGTCCCTTTTGGGCTGGACCGTTCTATGACTCTATGAGAAGATTCAGGCTGCTCTGGGGAATGGGCAGGGAAGCAAAAGGCTCTGCCACTTCCAGTTGTTTCTCCACACCACTGTGCCCAGGGAGGCAGCAGTGACTGGGGACCTCATTTTCATCCTCTTGGCACAAGATGTGCTGTACAGAGCTTGCAGAGACAGCAGCAGCCTTGTGTTAGCCTGCCACAGCTACAGAAGGAGCAGGATCAAAGGAGGGAGTAATCCTCACCCAAGTTCTTGCAAGTCTGGCTTCTAGTTGTTTAGCAAGTGTTCCAACCACTCTGTAAATGCCTTCTTCTTATTCCCCCTCCCTTTTTCTTTTCTATTGGAAGAAGATACCAACAAAGAGGCAGCACTAATACAAATTACCTACCCTGCTTTTTATTGCCCTATGAATAACCTCCTTACTTTATAGTGCTGCCAGGAGGGATAACACTATTGTTAAGGCATGATCCCACACTGCAGGGAGGGTGCCTGCTCAAAACTTGTTCAGTCCTCTCTCACCCTTGCCTGTAGCCATTGGAAAACATACATCACACCTCCTGCAGTTACACACAGCGTGGCAGCCATGCCAGGTGAACTACTGGCTTCCTCCTTTGCCCTCCTGCTCTCTGTTTGGGTGAAAAATACCCCAAAGCTAAACAACTGCCAGTAGTGTTTGAGGGAGTGTTATGGCTTGGAGTTGTTATTCTCAGAATCACAGGATCATTCAGGTTGGAAAAGACCCTCAGCATCACCAAGTCCAACCCCAGAACTCCACTCTACAGGGTCACCCCTAAACCATAGCCCCAAGCACCACAGGCAAACCACCTTCAAACACAGCCAGGCTTGGGGACTCCACCACCTCCCTGGGCAGCACATTCCAAGGCTTGACCACTCTTGCCTTCAAAAAATGTTTCCTAATGTCCAGTCTGAACCTACCCAGTAGCATCTTGAGGCCATTCCCTCTTGTTCTGTCACTAATTCCCTGGGAGAAGAGACCAGCAGCAGCCTCTCCACAACCTCCTTTCAGGTAGTTGTAGACAGCAATGAGGTCTCCCCTCAGCCTCCTCTCTTTCACACTAACCATCCCCAGCTCCTTCAGTCTCTCCTCATCAGATTTATTCTCCAGGCACTTCACAGCTTCCTTGCCCTCCTCTGCCCTGGCTCCAGCACCACCACATCTCTCTTGGATTGAGGTGTCCAGAACTAGACACAATCCTCAAGGTGTGGCCTCCCCAGAGCTGAGTCCCAAGAGTCAATCCCCTCCCTGCTCCTGCTGGACACAGCATTTCTAATCCCAGCCACGATGCCTTTGGCTTTCTTGGTCTTCAGATCCTGGAAGGCCACAATTAGGTCTCCTCGGAGCCTTCTCTTCTCCAGACTGAACAGCCCCAACACCCTCAGTCTGTCCTCACAGTAGAGCAGCTCCAGCCCTCTGCTCATCCTCATGGCCCTTCTCTGGACACCTTCCAGCACCTCCAGATCCTTCCTGTAACAGAGGCTCCAGAGCTGGACACAGTACTCCAGGTGAAGTCTCACCAAGCAGAGTAGAGAGGGAGAATCACCTCACTCGACCTGCTGGCTACAGACCAGGTAATCAATAGGAAACTGTGTGAATTCTTTAGGCTACCTAGAAGCCTCAAGGACCCCAAAACCCTCACTGACAGGCACCAGTCCTTAGCAAGCACAGCCTTCCAAACCCAGTCCACGATTCCTTCACCTCTTAAGACTACAGCCTGCATTCACTCACTCTCCTGTGGCAACCCCAGAGCTTTGAGCTGAGCAAGCAAACAGGTAACAAAACCACTGCTGCAACCCCAGTTTCCTGGATGTTGAGCAGCAAGTGATACAACAAAGACAACCAAACATGGAACCAGATGATCCCGTCTGCACTACCCAATCATCTGAGGGATCTATCTCTACCACATGTGCTGATTTGGAATTACTGCTGGGGAAGAAGCTTTATGAAGAAGATGCCTGGACAGAGTGCCTACCACAAACACCAATCATAGAATCATGGAATTGTTAGGGTCGGTGAGCATCTCAAGGATTATCCAGTTCCAAACCCTCTGCCATGGGCAGGGACACCTCACACTACAGCAGGTTGCTCACAGCCACATCCAGCCTGGCCTGAAAAACCTCCAGGCATGAGGCTTCCACCACCTCCCTGGGCAACCTGTGCCAGTCCCTCACCACCCTCATGGGGAACAACTTCTTCCTCACATCCAATCTCAATCTCCCCACATCTAGTTTTGCTCCATTCTCCCCACTCCTATCCCTCCCTGACACCCTCAAAAATCTCTCCCCAGCTTCCTTGTAGCCCCCTTCAGATACTGGAAGGCTGCAAGAAGGTCTCCTCAGAGCCTTCTCTTCTGCAGACTGAACAGCCCCAACTCCCTCAGTCTGTCTCCATAGCAGAGCAGCTCCAGCCCTCTGCTCATCCTTGTGGTCCTTCTCTGGACACCTTCCAGCACCTCCAGATCCTTCCTGTACTAGGGGCTCCAGAACTGGACACAGTGCTCCAGGTGGGGTCTCAGCAGAGTGGAGTAGAGGGGGAGAACCCCCTCCCTCAACCTGCTGGCTGTGGTTCTCTTGCTGCAGCCCTGGATACGATCGCCTCTTACGAAGTCATGAACACCTTCTGCAAAAGCAGCATCCTGAACCATGCATTTCTCTCATCCTCCTGGGGTGCTGGCAGAAAGCAAGCCTTTTCTCTCCTCTTTAGGGTTAAATGTCCTCTGCTGAGGTAAATGGGAAGCACCCCACCCATTTCCATGGAGCTTCAGCTGCTGACGTGAGCGAAGAGGCCGACTCATCAGTGGCGCCGCAAGGATACGTCATGGGGGTGACCTGCTGTGGGTGCCAAATTGGATTAGCCTGTGCTTCCAACCAAGATAAAGACACTATCCAGACACTTCATGAGCTACTCACTCTCTCCACTTTTAGCTGAAAGAGATCTAATTTCACAGAGTCACAGAAATCACAATCATTCATTGAGGCTGGAAAAGAGCTCTGAGATCATCAAGTCCAGCCTATGACTTAACACCACCACATCAGCTAAACCGTGCCACCAAGTGCCACATCCAAGATGTTCCACTTCCAGGGAGGTGGTTGGGGCCCCATCCCTGGAGGTGTTTAAGACCAGGCTGAACAAGGCACTGGCCAGCCTGACCTAGTGTGGGGTGTCCCTGCCCATGGCAGGGGGGTTGGAACTAGATGATCCTTGTGGTCCCTTCCAATCCTGACTGATCCTATGATACTAGAAACAAAAAACCCAAATCCAAAACAAACTAAATAACCTGAAACAAACTAACAAAAATCCCAACACCACAGCAAACAAAAAACTCCAAACCAAAGAAAAAAACCCCAAAACAACTCCAACCCAAACAAAATAACCTAAAACAAAGAAAAAAACTCCAAACATAACATAGTATCATAGCATCAGTCAGGGTTGGAACACCTCCAGGGACAGGGCCTCAACCACCTCCCTGCACAACCCATTCCAGGGCTTCACCACTCTCATGGGGAAGAACTTCCTCCTCACCTCCAGCCTGAATCTCCCCACCTCCAGCTTCATTCCATTCCCCCTAGTCCTATCACTACATGGAATGGAATGGAATGGAATGGAATGGAATGGAATGGAATGGAATGGAATGGAATGGAATGGAATGGAATGGAATGGAATGGAATGGAATGGAATAGACCAGGTTGGAAGAGATCTTCAAGATCATCATGTCCAACCTATCATCCAACACCACCTAATCAACTAAACCCATGGCACCAAGCACCCCATCAAGTCTCCTCCAGAACACCTTCAGGGATGGTGACTCCACCACCTCCCCAGGCAGCACATTCCTATGGCCCATCTCTCTCTCTGTGTAAAACTTCCTCCTAACCTCCAGCCTGAACCTCCCCTGGCACAGCCTGAGACTGTGTCCTCTTGTTCTGGTGCTGGTTGCCTGGCAGAAGAGACCAACCTCTGCCTGGCTACAACCCCCTGCAGGTAGTTGTAGAGAGCAAGAAGGTCACCCCTGAGTCTCCTCCTCTCCAGGCTAAGCAACCCCAGCTCCCTCAGCCTCTCCTCACAGGGCTGTGTTCCAAACCCCTCACCAACTTTGTTGCCCTTCTCTGGACTGGTTCCAGCAAGTCAACCTCCTTCCTAAACTGAGGGACCCAGAACTGGACACAGGACTCGAGGTGTGGCCTAACCAGTGCAGTGTACAGGGGCAGAATGACCTCCCTGTTCCAAGAAGAACCCAAAACTAACCAACCACAAAACCCCAAAGAGAAACCCAAACCAACCCAACCCCCAAAGCAAACTAACCAAAAGAAAGAACCCAAACCCAAACCCAACCAACCAAAACCCACAGAAAAACACACCCCAAACCACAAACCCAGACCAAACCCCTCAACCCAAAGTGGAAAAGCCGCTCAATGCAACCACCCAGCACTGCCTGCCGCAGCCAGGGCAGGCAAGAGCCCCTGAGCAGGAGCTGTGCCCGCAGGCACTCTGCAGGGCAGGCCAAGAGCCCCTGAGCAGGAGCTGTGCCTGCAGGCATTCTGCAGGGCTGGCCAAAGCCCCTGAGCAGGAGCTGTGCCTGCAGGCGCTCTGCAGGGCAGGCCAAGAGCCCCTGAGCAGGAGCTGTGCCTGCAGGCGCTCTGCAGGGCAGGCCAAGAGCCCCTGAGCAGGAGCTGTGCCCGCAGGCACTCTCTGGAGCTGGCCAAGAGCCCCTGAGCAGGAGCTGTGCCTGCAGGCGCTCTGCAGGGCTGGCCAAGAGCCCCTGAGCAGGAGCTGTGCCTGCAGGCGCTCTCAAGGGCAGGCCAAAAGCTCCTGAGCAGGAGCTGTGCCCGCAGGCGCTCTGCAGGGCAGGCCAAGAGGCCCTGAGCAGGAGCTGTGCCCTCAGGCACTCTGCAGGGCAGGCCAAAAGCCCCTGAGGAGGAGCTGTGCCCGCAGGCACTCTCTGGAGCTGGCCAAGAGCCCCTGAGCAGGAGCTGTGCCTGCAGGCGCTCTGCAGGGCTGGCCAAGAGCCCCTGAGCAGGAGCTGTGCCTGCAGGCGCTCTGCAGGGCAGGCCAAGAGCCCCTGAGCAGGAGCTGTGCCTGCAGGCGCTCTGCAGGGCAGGCCAAGAGCCCCTGAGCAGTAGCTGTGCCCGCAGGCACTCTCTGGAGCTGGCCAAGAGCCCCTGCGCAGGAGCTGTGCCCGCAGGCACTCTCTGGAGCTGGCCAAGAGCCCCTGAGCAGGAGCTGTGCCCGCAGGCGCTCTGCAGGGCAGGCCAAGAGCCCCTGAGCAGGAGCTGTGCCTGCAGGCGCTCTGCAGGGCTGGCCAAGAGCCCCTGAGCAGGAGCTGTGCCTGCAGGCGCTCTCAAGGGCAGGCCAAAAGCTCCTGAGCAGGAGCTGTGCCCGCAGGCGCTCTGCAGGGCAGGCCAAGAGGCCCTGAGCAGGAGCTGTGCCCTCAGGCACTCTGCAGGGCAGGCCAAGAGCCCCTGAGCAGGAGCTGTGCCCGCAGGCACTCTCTGGAGCTGGCCAAGAGCCCCTGAGCAGGAGCTGTGCCCACAGGCGCTCTGCAGGGCAGGCCAAAAGCTCCTGAGCAGGAGCTGTGCCCGCAGGCACTCTCTGGAGCTGGCCAAGAGCCCCTGAGCAGGAGCTGTGCCTGCAGGCGCTCTGCAGGGCAGGCCAAGAGCCCCTGAGCAGGAGCTGTGCCTGCAGGCGCTCTGCAGGGCAGGCCAAGAGCCCCTGAGCAGTAGCTGTGCCTGCAGGCACTCTCTGGAGCTGGCCAAGAGCCCCTGCGCAGGAGCTGTGCCCGCAGGCACTCTCTGGAGCTGGCCAAGAGCCCCTGAGCAGGAGCTGTGCCCGCAGGCACTCTGCAGGGCAGGCCAAGAGCCCCTGAGCAGGAGCTGTGCCCGCAGGCACTCTCTGGAGCTGGCCAAGAGCCCTGAGCAGGAGCTGTGCCTGCAGGCGCTCTGCAGGGCTGGCCAAGAACCCCTGAGCAGGAGCTGTGCCTGCAGGCACTCTCTGGAGCTGGCCAAGAGCCCCTGAGCAGTAGCTGTGCCTGCAGGCACTCTCTGGAGCTGGCCAAGAGCCCCTGCGCAGGAGCTGTGCCCGCAGGCACTCTCTGGAGCTGGCCAAGAGCCCCTGAGCAGGAGCTGTGCCCTCAGGCACTCTGCAGGGCAGGCCAAGAGCCCCTGAGCAGGAGCTGTGCCCGCAGGCACTCTCTGGAGCTGGCCAAGAGCCCCTGAGCAGGAGCTGTGCCTGCAGGCGCTCTGCAGGGCAGGCCAAAAGCTCCTGAGCAGGAGCTGTGCCCGCAGGCACTCTCTGGAGCTGGCCAAGAGCCCCTGAGCAGGAGCTGTGCCTGCAGGCGCTCTGCAGGGCAGGCCAAGAGCCCCTGAGCAGGAGCTGTGCCTGCAGGCGCTCTGCAGGGCAGGCCAAGAGCCCCTGAGCAGTAGCTGTGCCTGCAGGCACTCTCTGGAGCTGGCCAAGAGCCCCTGCGCAGGAGCTGTGCCCGCAGGCACTCTCTGGAGCTGGCCAAGAGCCCCTGAGCAGGAGCTGTGCCTGCAGGCGCTCTGCAGGGCTGGCCAAGAGCCCCTGAGCAGGAGCTGTGCCCGCAGGCACTCTGCAGGGCAGGCCAAGAGCCCCTGAGCAGGAGCTGTGCCCGCAGGCACTCTCTGGAGCTGGCCAAGAGCCCTGAGCAGGAGCTGTGCCTGCAGGCGCTCTGCAGGGCTGGCCAAGAACCCCTGAGCAGGAGCTGTGCCTGCAGGCACTCTCTGGAGCTGGCCAAGAGCCCCTGAGCAGGAGCTGTGCCTGCAGGCACTCTCTGGAGCTGGCCAAGAGCCCCTGCGCAGGAGCTGTGCCCGCAGGCACTCTCTGGAGCTGGCCAAGAGCCCCTGAGCAGGAGCTGTGCCTGCAGGCGCTCTGCAGGGCTGGCCAAGAGCCCCTGAGCAGGAGCTGTGCCCGCAGGCACTCTCTGGAGCTGGCCAAGAGCCCCTGAGCAGGAGCTGTGCCTGCAGGCGCTCTGCAGGGCTGGCCAAGAGCCCCTGCGCAGGAGCTGTGCCCGCAGGCACTCTCTGGAGCTGGCCAAGAGCCCCTGAGCAGGAGCTGTGCCTGCAGGCGCTCTGCAGGGCTGGCCAAGAGCCCCTGAGCAGGAGCTGTGCCTGCAGGCGCTCTGCAGGGCAGGCCAAGAGCCCCTGAGCAGTAGCTGTGCCTGCAGGCACTCTCTGGAGCTGGCCAAGAGCCCCTGAGCAGGAGCTGTGCCTGCAGGCGCTCTGCAGGGCAGGCCAAGAGCCCCTGAGCAGGAGCTGTGCCTGCAGGCGCTCTGCAGGGCAGGCCAAGAGGCCCTGAGCAGGAGCTGTGCCCTCAGGCGCTCTGCAGGGCAGGCCAAAAGCTCCTGAGCAGGAGCTGTGCCTGCAGGCGCTCTGCAGGGCAGGCCAAAAGCTCCTGAGCAGGAGCTGTGCCCTCAGGCGCTCTGCAGGGCAGGCCAAAAGCTCCTGAGCAGGAGCTGTGCCTGCAGGCGCTCTGCAGGGCAGGCCAAGAGGCCCTGAGCAGGAGCTGTGCCCTCAGGCGCTCTGCAGGGCAGGCCAAGAGCCCCTGAGCAGGAGCTGTGCCAGCAGGCGCTCTCTGGACCTGGCCAAGAGCCCCTGAGCAGGAGCTGTGCCCTCAGGCACTCTGCAGGGCAGGCCAAAAGCTCCTGAGCAGGAGCTGTGCCCGCAGGCACTCTCTGGAGCTGGCCAAGAGCCCCTGAGCAGGAGCTGTGCCTGCAGGCGCTCTCAGGAGCTGGCCAAGAGCCCCTGAGCAGGAGCTGTGCCTGCAGGCACTCTCTGGAGCTGGCCAAGAGCCCCTGAGCAGGAGCTGTGCCCGCAGGCGCTCTCTGGAGCTGTGCCCACAGGCGCTCTCTGGAGCTGTGCCCACAGGCGCTCTCAGGAGCTGTGCCCGCAGGCGCTCTCAGGAGCTGTGCCCGCAGGTGCTCTCAGGAGCTGTGCCTGCAGGCACTCTCTGGAGCTGGCCAAGAGCCCCTGAGCAGGAGCTGTGCCTGCAGGTGCTCTCAGGAGCTGTGCCCGCAGGTGCTCTCAGGAGCTGTGCCCGCAGGCGCTCTGCAGGGCAGGCCAAGAGCCCCTGAGCAGGAGCTGTGCCTGCAGGCGCTCTGCAGGGCTGGCCAAAGCCCCTGAGCAGGAGCTGTGCCCGCAGGCACTCTGCAGGCCTGGCCAAGAGCCCCTGAGCAGGAGCTGTGCCCGCAGGTGCTGTCAGGAGCTGTGCCCGCAGGCGCTCTCAGGAGCTGTGCCCGCAGGTGCTCTCAGGAGCTGTGCCCGCAGGCGCTCTCAGGAGCTGTGCCCGCAGGCGCTCTGCAGGGCTGGCCAAGAGCCCCTGAGCAGGAGCTGTGCCCGCAGGCGCTCTCAGGAGCTGTGCCCACAGGCGCTCTGCAGGGCAGTCCAAGAAAAGTTGCAGATTCTGCTTAGCTAATACGTCAGAGGTTGAAATTTTAATAACTTTCTGGAAAGAAAACACAAGGCTCCAAATGCTACTTCCTTCCCCCACCCCTTCCCTCCCTCCCCCCTTCCCTTAAACCCCCTCCTTCCCCTCCCCTCCCCCCCCCCCCCCAGAGAAATGTGGGTGCCAACCGAACTGCCTTTGCTCAATGGTAGCGTTAACCTTTCCGGACTGCTAAACATGGGACTGGGCTGCAACTCTTCCTCACATTCACCAACACCAGCAGTCTGTCTACAAGTTTACACAGAGACCATTATGCATGGTAATTAACATCATAACAGTAAGAAATTCAGCTTTTAGTGTTGCTCTGAGGACAACCTTCATAAATAAATGAAAACAATCTGTGTTCTAAGCTCTTCGGTAACCTAAGGTTAATTGGTACAGAGAGTGGTTTTTTTTTGTTTTTGCTTTGCTTTTTCTTCCTTTTATAAACCAAACTGGAGGCTCCTCACTGCCAACAACGGTTAAGGCCTGGATCAAGTTACTCTCCTTTTGCTTTCCCCTTTTTCTGCTTCTTTCCATTTTCCACTGCTGCAGTGTTTTCTGGCTTGCTCACGCCGTTTGCCACAGCACCGTTGGCGATCTTGCCGTTCTTTATGGGCTCCTTGGGCAGCTTATATGTCCGATAGTAGAAGTTCCCAAACAGGAAGATGAAGGTGACAGCGTAGAAAATGACCCCCCAGTGCATCCATTTAGGGAAAGGACAATCAATATAAATAGACAAGGCTGTGTGGCCAATAGTCACATGGAACTGCACCTGAAAGACACAGCAAATAGAGAATCAAAACGGGGCTGCACATCGAGGCTCTTGAAGGTGTCCAGGGAAGGGCAACGAGGCTGGGGAGGGGTCTGGAGCACAGCCCTGTGAGGAGAGGCTGAGGGAGCTGGGGTTGCCTAGCCTGAAGAAGAGGAGGCTCAGGGGAGACCTTCTTGCTCTCTACAACTCCCTGAAGGGAGGTTGTAGCCAGGTGGGGATTGGTCTCTTCTCCCAGGCAACCAGCACCAGAACAAGAGGACACAATCTCAAGCTACACCAGGGGAAGTTTAGGCTGGAGGTGAGGAGAAAGTTCTTCTCAGCAAGAGAGATTGGCCATTGGAATGTGCTGCCCAGGGAGGTGGTGAAGTCACCGTCCCTGGAGGTGTTCAGAAAAGGCTTGGATGTGGCACTTGAAGCCATGGTTTAGTTGCCATGAGGTGTTAGGTATTATGTAAAAAGGTTGGACTTGATGATCTCTGAGGTCTTTTCCAACCTGGTTGATTCTGTGATATTCTGTAGCTCTGGAAGGTCTGGATTGTATGCTGTAGGTCTAAAAGGTCTGGAGGGTATCCTGTGGGTCTAAAAGGTCTGGAGGGTATCCTGTGGGTCTAAAAGGTGTGAACAATATATCGTGGGTCTAAAAGGTCTGGAGGGTATCCTGTGGGTCTAAAAGGTCTGGAGGGTAACCTGTGGGACTAAAAGGTCTGGGTGATATCCTGCAGGTCTAAATGGTCTGGATGATACCCTGCAGGTCTGAAAGGTCTGGAGGGTATCCTGTAGGTCTAAATGGTCTGGAGGGTATCCTGTAGATCTGAATGGTCTGGAGGGTACCCTGTGGGTCTAAAAGGTCTAGAGGCTATCCTGTAGGTCTAAAAGGTCTGGAGGGTATCCTGTAAGTCTAAAAGGTCTGGATGATATCCTGTAAGTCTAAAAGGTCTGGATGATATCCTGTGGGGTCTAAATGGTCTGGATGATAGCCTGTAGGTCTAAAAGGTCTGCATGATATCCTGGTGGTCTAAATGGTCTGGATGATATCCTGGTGGTCTAAATGGTCTGCATGATATCCTGGTGGTCTAAAAGTCTGGATGATATCCTGTGGGTCTAAATGGTCTGGATGATATCCTGCAGGTCTGAATGGTCTGGAGGGGTATCCTGTGGGTCTAAAAAAAAGTCTAGAGGCTATCCTGTAGGTCTGGAAGGTCTGGAGGGTATCCTGTAAGTCTAAAAGGTCTGGATGATATCCTGTAGGTCTAAAAGGTCTGGATGATATCCTGTAGGTCTAAATGGTCTGGATGATAGCCCGGTGGTCTAAAAGGTCTGGATAATATCCTGTGGGTCTAAATGGTCTGGATGATATCCCTGGTGGTCTAAATGGTCTGGATAATATCCTGGTGGTCTAAAAAGTCTGGATGATATCCTGTGGGTCTAAATGGTCTGGATGATATCCTGTAGGTCTAAAATATCTGGATGGCATCCTGTGGGTCTGACTGCATGAGTATAGACCAGTGCATTAAGTTGCAAAAAGTGCTAAGGTGCTAAAGGGAGGAGGGAGGGAGGCTGGACCTTGGGATTTGGCTGTCACATCATGCATGCACACATATGATTGACCAGGGACACCACATTTATTTGCAGCACCTGGGCACCTGTTTTCAGAACCAGGAAAACAATAAGACACTGAAGGGATTTGGATTTTCTCTACCTTTTTGAGGAGGTTTTTGCAATCATAGAATTGTTAGGGTTTAAGGCATCTCAAGGATCATCTAGTTCTACTCCCCTTGCCATGGCCTGGGACACCTCTCACAAGATCCTTTTGAAGAGGTTTGTGCAATCATAGAAGCAGTTCAAAACTATAAGGTTGATTGCAGAGATCATACTTGGTGGAGTAGCTAGGAAGGTTCACAGAATCATAGAATTGTCAGGGTTGGAAGGGACCTCAAGGCTTAGCCAGTTCCAACCCCCCTGCCATGGGCAGGGACACCTCACACTATCGCAGGTTGCTCACAGCCACATCCAGCCTGGCCTGAAAAACCTCCAGGCATGAGGCTGCCACCACCTCCTTGGGCAACCAGTGCCAGTCTCTCACCACCCTCATGGGGAAGAACTTCTTCCTAACATCCAATCTGAATCTACCTATTTCTAGTTTTGCTCCATCCCCCCCAGTCCTGTCACTCCCTGACACCCTCAAAAGTCCCTCCCCAGCTTTCTTGTAGCCCCCTTCAGATCCTGGAAGGCCAAAAGAAGGTCTCCTCAGAGCCTTCTCTTCTCCAGACTGAACAGCCCCAACTCCCTCAGTCTGTCTCCATAGCAGAGCAGCTCCAGCCCTCTGCTCATCCTCGTGGCCCTTCTCAAGGATCATCCAGTTCCAAGCCCCCTGCCATGGGCAGGGACACCTCACACTACAGCAGGTTGCTCACAGCCACATCCAGCCTGGCCTTAAGAACCTCGTGGGATAGAGGTTTCAATCCATTTGAAACAACCAGTAAAGTCATCTTAGACTTTCCTGACATCACTTTTATTCCTGCCACGTGTGTTTTGAGACGTGAAATCAATGCTTCTGTCCTCCAGGAAACATTCTGACTTGAGCTGTGAGTCGAACGGGACAGCGAAGAGCTCATGGCAGGTGCAGAACGCATTCCACAGCTCTGCCAATGCAATTCCTGCTGACATCAAGGGGGCAATCTTACTTACCAACTGCAATATGGTCAAGTATCGTTTCCACCACAGGTACTTCTGAAATTTAGGGCCACAGGCAGCTAATCCATAGTACATGTACATGATGACGTGGATAAACGCGTTCATCTGAGCGCCGAAGAAAGCTGGCCAGGAACAGAAGGGAAAGCTGTCACAACTTTGGAACCAGGAAGAATCCTTTTCTTAGTGCTAGCCATGTGAGAGTAAACGTTATAAAGCACAGGGCATCACAGCATCACAGAGTGTTGGGGTTGGGAAGGGGCCTCGAAAGATCGTCCACTCCAACCCCCCCTGCCAGAGCAGCATCACCTAGAGCAGGTCACACAGGAACACAGTATCACAGCATCACAGTATAACTTAGGTTGGAAAGGACCTCGAGGATCATCGACTCCAACCTATCAACACAGACCCCATGACTAGACCATGGCACCAAGTGCCATGTCCAATCCCCTCTTGAATGCCTCCAGGGTCGATGACTCCACCACCTCCCTGGGCAACCCGTTCCAATGCTGAATGACTCGCTCGGTGAAGAACTTCCTCCTCACCTCCAGTCTAAACCTCCCCTGGAGCAGCTTGAGACTGTGTCCTCTTGTTCTAGTGCTGCTTGCCTGGGAGAAGAGACCAACCCCTTCCTGGCTACAACCACCCTTCAGGTAGTTGTAGAGGGCCATGAGGTCACCCCTGAGCCTCCTCTTCTCCAGGCTAAACAACCCCAGCTCCCTCAGCCTCTCCTCACAGGGCTGTGTTCAAGGCCTCTCCCCAGCCTTGTTGCCCTTCTCTGGACACCTTCAAGTCTTTTGATGTCCTTCTTAAACTGAGGGGCCCAGAACTGGACACAGGACTCAAGGTGTGGCCTAACCAAAGCAGAGTACAGGGGCACAATGACTTCCCTGCTCCTGCTGGCCACACTATTCCTAATGCAGGCCAGGATGCTATTGGCCCTCCTGGCCACCTGGGCACACTGCTGGCTCATATTCAGGTGGCTGTCGATCAGCACCCCCAGGTCCCTCTCTGTTTGGCAGCTCTCAGCCACTCCGACCCCAGCCTGTAGCTCTGCATGGGATTGCCATGGCCAAAGTGCAGCCCCTGGCACTTGGACTTGTTGAATGCCATCCCATTGGACTCTGCCCATCTGTCCAGTCGGTCGAGGTCCCCTCTGCAGAGCCTTTCTACCCTCTAACTGACCAACATCTGCTCCTAACTTGGTGTCATCTGCAAACTTGCTGATGACTGACTCGACCCCCTCATCCAGATCATCGATGAATATGTTGAAGAGGACAGGGCCCAGCACTGATCCCTGGGGGACACCACTGGTGACTGGCCTCCAGCTGGATGTGGCACCATTCACTACGACTCTCTGGGCCCGGCCCTCCAGCCAGTTCCTAACCCAGCACAGAGTGTAGTGGTCCAATCCACGGGCTGACAGCTTAGTCAGCAGTTTGCTGTGGGGGACGGTGTCAAAGGCCTTGCAGAAGTCCAGGTACACATCCAGCTGGGTTCTGAAGTGCCTTCAGAGACGGAGTCTCCACAACCTCCTTGGGCAGCCTGCTCCAGAGCTCTGTCACAAGTTTTTCCTTATGTTCACCTGGAACCTCCAATGCTCCAGCTTGCACCCACTGCCCCTTGTCCTGTCATTGGCCATCACTGAGCAGAGCCTGGCTCCATCCTCCTGACACTGCTCTTCACACAGTTACGAGCATGAATGAGGTCATCCCTCAGGCTCCTCAAGGATAAAGAAACCAAGCTCCCTCAGCCTTTCCTCATAAGGGAGATGTTCCACTCCCTTAATCACCAGGAAGTATTCAGCAATACAGATCTGACTGTGGATGTGCTGACACAAGGAATGTATCACACCTTGCATGGCACCACTCATGCCAAAGCTTTTCCTAAGATTTCCTGGGGCTTTTTAGTCTGGAAAAGAGAAGGCTTAGAAGCATTTAATAAATATTTATCAATATCTGAGGGCTGGGGGTCAGGAGGGAGGGGACAGGCTCTGCTCACTTGCTCCCTGGGATAGGACAAGGAGCAATGGAGGTAAGTTGCAGCACAGGAGGTTCCACCTCAACACAAGAGGAAACTTCATTACTGTAAGGGTCACAGAGCACTGGAACAGGCTGCCCAGAGAGGTTGTGGAGTCTCCTTCTCTGGAGACTTTCAAGGCCCATCTGGATGTGTTCCTGTGTGACCTGAGCTAGATTGTATGGTCCTGCTCTGGCAGGGGGCTTGGACTTGATGATCTCCTTGGGTCCCTTCCAACCCCTGACATGCTGTGTTCCTGTGATTTGTGGAAATCACTTGGTTATATGAATGCCAACACATCAGTTATTGTGGTATAACTGCATAGTAGTAGTACAGTTGTACAGTACAAGTAGTACAGGAACAGGAACAGGAACAGGCTGCCCAGGGGGGTATTGTGGAGTCTCCCTCTCTGGAGATATTCAAACCCCACCTGGATGCCTTCCTGTGTGATCTGCTCTGGGTGATCCTGCTCTGGCAGGACCAGGGATTGGACTGGGTGATCATTCAAGGTCCCTTCCAGCCTCTAAGATTCTGTGATAGTAGAGTTGTTTTGCTGGGGGATTATTAAGAGCTGTATTTGACAATGCAAGGGATGAAGCATTGGCTTCTGAACTTCAATCTTTCCAACTGCATTTAAATGCAGAAGGTTCACTTCTCAGCAGGCAGGCAAGAAGCCCATGTGATGAAATAGGTCAAAAAAAAGGAAGTCATAGAATCATAGGATCCATAAAGTTGGAAAAGACCTCAAAGATCATCAAGTCCTACAAAAGCAAAGCATCAGTTGTGACTATGAGATGTTTAAGGGCACTGCCAAGTGAGTTTGCTTAAATGGCTCATTTCTTATCTCTGACTTAAAATATCCAGACTTCTTTAATATATCAAAGCATAAGTTTTTCCCAGAACAGAAAGACAGACAGCAGTTTTCATTGACACTGAGATCTCTTTGCTCCTGTCCAGATTAGCAACCACTTAACAGAAGCCAACTGTCATGGTTTAACCCCACTGCTGACCACACAGCTTCTCTTTCCACCCTCCCAGTGAGATGGGGGGAGAGAGAGTCCAAAACAAACATGTTAAGACTTGTGGCTTGAGGTGAAGGCAGTTTGAGAGGGCAGAAAAGAAAGATTACTATTGTTAATAATAGTGAAAAAAGTAGAATAGAGGAAAAAAATGATGCACAATTCAATTGCTCCTTGTTAGTTCCCAAGCAGCAGTAGTCTGCCCTGGCCAAAAGCAGGACACAAATGATGTCCTGTTAAGGGATTCTTACAGTGTCAGAGAGGCTCAGAAAGGCTCTAATGTCTAAGACTAGGGCAATAAAGACAGTAGCTGCTGATATCAAGCAGCTCAGATGCCCATGTGCTCTACACTCAGTTCTAACAGGGTCTAGTTTATCATAGGTTTGTCTCTGTAAGCAACGTGCTACCAGCTAGAAATCAGGACACAAATCATCCACACTGCTGCAGTAGCACTGTGTAAATGCAGCAGAGCCACTGCTGCTTTTCCTTTTGCAGGGGCTGGAAACTAAGGGGCAGTGCAAGGACACAAAACCTGGAATTATTTGGAAATGGTTGCAACTGGATGATCACAGGATGTCAGGGGTTGGAAGGGAGCTCTGGAGATCAACAAGTCCAGAGCAGGACCACAGAATCTAGCACAGGTCACACAGGAACACATCCAGATGGGGCTGGAAAGTCTCCAGAGAATGAGACACCACAACCTCTCTGGGCAGCCTGTTCCAGTGCTCTGTGACCTTTACAGTGAAGAAGTTCCTCCTCATGTTGAGGAGGAACCTCCTGTGCTGTAGTTTATATCCATTGCTCCTTGTCCTGTCACAGGGTACAACTGAGCAGAGCCTGTCCCCTCCCTCTTGACAACCAGCCCTCAGATATTTAGAAACATTCATTAAATCCCCTCTCAGTCTTCTCCTCTCCAGATCAAAAAGGCCCAGGGCTCTCAGCCCCTCCTAAAAAGCCCCAGGGCTCTCAGCCCCTCCTAAAAAGCCCCAGGGCTCTCATTCTCTCTGCTGTATTGAAAACTGCTAATACTGAGCATGGAATGTCTGACATTTTGAGATAGAATCATAGAATTGTCAGGGTTGGAAGGGACCTCAAGGCTCAGCCAGTTCCAACCCCCCTGCCATGGGCAGAGACACCTCACACTACAGCAGGTTGCTCACAGCCACATCCAGCCTGGCTGCAAAAACCTCCAGGCAGGAGGCTTCCACCACCTCCCTGGGCAACCTGTGCCAGTCTCTCACCACCCTCATGGGGAACAAATTCTTCCTAACAGCCAATCTGAATCTACCCATTTCTAGTTTGGCTCCATTCCCCCCAGTCCTATCACTCCCTGACACCCTCAAAAGTCCCTCCCCAGCTTTCTTGTAGCCTCCTTCAGATCCTGGAAGGCCACAATTAGGTCTCCTCAGAGCTTTCTCTTCTCCAGACTGAACAACCCCAACTCTCTCAGTCTGTCTCTATAGGAGAGGAGCTCCAGCCCTGGGGATTTCTAAGTAAGGCTACAAGTAAGCATCCAATCAACTTATTTTATGGCTGTAGTAGCCAATAAAGACTTTCAATTGTCTGGTTAAGCATCTGCATCCTGCAGATTATCCTTGAATTTCCCCCAGCTAGCTACAGACTCTCATTTTAAACATCTGGTCTTCTCAATGGAAGTAACCAATGGAAGTAGATGATCCTTGTGGTCCCTTCCAGCCCTGAATGAAACTATGAAACTATGAAACTATGAAACCACTCAGTAGAGAATATCTATAGTAAAATGAGAGCCTAAACCTCTCATGCACTGAGTATTTGTCTGCTTTGACAAACACACCCTGAGATCTTGTTCTGCTCTGGTGTTTATTGCATATCATCCTCAGTGTCTTAAGCCTACAAAGCACATTGCACACAGAGTATTCTCCCTGAAACCTCAGCTCTCTGGAGCTTATAATTGGAGAGAGGCAAGACAAAACAACAAGAGTCCAGTGGCAGGCAAGGGAGGAGATGTGGCAAGTTGCAGTGGAGTAGAATTCTTTGATGTGGGCTTTTCAGAAGGTAGAATGTGGGGAAAGGAACACAACAAAAAAGTAAAGGCTTATAATGAATTACAGACTTGTACCCATTATGAATAGGCTTTAAAAGTTAATTGACAGATTTATTGGCTCAACCTTCATGGGAAGGTTTCAGGATTGTCAGATGTATATGTATGAAAAAAATGAAAGGAAGAAATCCTCAGCCTCAGACACAAGGCCAAGACAACATCTCAATTAACTCCATTCCACCTGCACACAGACTGGGGCCTGTGAATTCTGCAGCTCATAGAATCATAGCAGTGTCAGGGTTGGAAGGGACCTCAGGGATCAGCCAGTTCCAAGTGGTTCTTGCAATCATAGAAGCAGTTCAATACTATGTGGTTGATTACAGAGATCATACTTGGTGGAGTAGCAAGGAAGGTTCACAGGATCATAGAATTGTTAGGGTTGGAAGGGACCTCAAGGCTCAGTCAGTTCCAACCCCCCTGCCATAGGCAGGGACACCTCACA
This sequence comes from Melanerpes formicivorus, assembly GCF_026170545.1. Lineage (NCBI taxonomy): Eukaryota > Metazoa > Chordata > Aves > Piciformes > Picidae > Melanerpes > Melanerpes formicivorus. The sequence goes on along the minus strand of NW_027142437.1, from coordinate 330,287 downwards.
CTACAGCAGGCTGCTCTCAGCCAGCCTGGGATGAGGCTTCCACTACCTCCCTGGGCAACCTGTTCCTGCAAAAAAGCTAAAGCTAAGCAAGACCTATGTTCATTCCTTCCACCTCAGGCAGAACAAGACAGAATTTCAGCCTTGCAACTGATAGTCATGAAAAGAAAAGAAGAAAAACAAAACAACAGAACAAACGGGGAAAAAAAGGTTTTGCTTGATTGCTGCTCTGTTATCTCTTCCTCCCCCACGTTTCCCACAGAGGAAGTCTCTGCCCATTTCAGCTACTGCAGTCCTTCAGTGCTATTTGTTGATCTGAAGGAGTTGATCTGCTGGAGGGTAGAGAGGCTCTGCAGAGGGACCTGGACAGGCTGGACAGATGGGCAGAGTCCAAGGGCAGGAGATTGAACACATCCAAGTGCCAGGTTCTGCACATTGGCCACAGCAACCCCATGCAGTGCTACAGGCTGGGGGCAGAGTGGCTGAGAGCAGCCAGGCAGAGAGGGACCTGGGGGTGCTGGTTGATGGTAGGCTGAACATGAGCCTGCAGTGTGCCCAGGCAGCCAAGAGGGCCAATGGCATCCTGGCCTGCATCAGGAAGAGTGTGGCCAGCAGGAGCAGGGAGGTCATTCTGCCCCTGTACACTGCACTGGTTAGGCCACACCTTGAGTCCTGTGTCCAGTTCTGGGCTCCTCAGTTTAGGAAGGAGGTTGACTTGCTGGAACGAGTCCAGAGAAGGGCAACAAAGTTGGTGAGGGGTTTGGAACAAAGCCCTGTGAGGAGAGGCTGAGGGAGCTGGGGCTGCTTAGCCTGGAGGAGACTCAGGGGTGACCTTATCACTCTCTACAACTACCTGCAGTGAGGTTGTAGACAGGCAGAGGTTGGTCTCTTCTCCCAGGCAGCCAGCACCAGAACAAGAGGACACAGTCTCAGGCTGCGCCAGGGGAGGTTCAGGTTGGATATTAGGAAGAAGTTCTATACAGAGAGAGTGATTGCCCATTGGAATGGGCTGCCTGGGGAGGTGGTGGAGTTGCCATCACTGGAGGTGTTCAGGAGGAGACTTGATGGGGTGCTTGGTGCCATGGGTTAGCTGTTTGGGTGGGTTGGATTGGTTGATGGGTTGGACACGATGATCTTGAAGGTCTCTTCCAACCTGGTTTGGTTTATTCTATTCTTTTCTATTTAAACACTCTTGTGTGTTAGGATGTTAAAAAACTGGACTTCATTGCTGCCAAACCATAATAATTCTCCACTGTGTGTCCACTCCAAAGGGTATTGGGGGGGGGGGGGAAAACCAGAGAGAGAACTCACCTTGTCCACCTGCAACCCACTTAATACCAATCCACCACAAGGTGAACATGGTGAAATGGTGATAGACATGAAGGAAACTGATTTGGTTGAATTTCTTCCTCAGGATGAAGAATACAGTATCCAAATATTCAATTCCTTTAGAGACATAATACCACCATAAAGCAGCAGCTATCTGCAATGGAGACACACACAGACAAAAAGAGACAAGACAGAGCTGTTAGTGATTGCAAGCTGAACAGAACAAAGCTCTCTCCACCTGTCTCCTGAAAGAAAAGGATAACTCTGCCTTCCCCAAATCCTGCTAAATGTTCAGGTGGAGCCATGATGGGATGAGGACAGCAAAAAAAACACTCCACTCATCTGTTCTGCACATGGAAGTATCATTCTGAGCCTACTGTTCACAAATCACAGCTGTAAATAAATAGAGAAAGAAAGAAAGAAAGAAAGAAAGAAAGAAAGAAAGAAAGAAAGAAAGAAAGAAAGAAAGAAAGAAAGAAAGAAAGAAAGAAAGAAAGAAAGAAAGAAAGAAAGAAAGAAAGAAAGAAAGAAAGAAAGAAAGGAAATAAAGAAGGAAAGAAAGAAAGAGAGAAGGAAAGAGAGAAAGAAAGAAAGAGAGAAGGAAAGAAAGAAAGAAAGAAAGAAAAAGAAAGAAAGAAAGAAAGAGAGAGAGAAGGAAAGAGAGAAAGAGAGAGAGAAAGAGAGAAAGAGAGAAAGAGAGAAAGAGAAAGAGAGAAAGAGGAGAAAGAGAGAAAGAGAGAAAGAGAGAAGAAAGAAAGAAAGAAAGAAAGAAAGAAAGAAAGAAAGAAAGAAAGAAAGAAAGAAAGAAAGAAAGAAAGAAAGAAAGAAAGAAAGAAGGCTAAACTAAACCCAAGGCTCCACTCATCTGCTCTGCACATGGAAATACCATTCTGAGCCTACTGTTCACAAGTCACAGCTGTAAATAAATAAATAGATGAAAGAAAAGAAAGAAAGAAAGAAAGAAAGAAAGAAAGAAAGAAAGAAAGAAAGAAAGAAAGAAAGAAAGAAAGAAAGAAAAGAAAGAAAGAAAGAAAGAAAGGAAGGAAATAAAGAAGGAAAGAAAGAAAGAGAGAAGGAAAGAGAGAAAGAAAGAAAGAGAGAAGGAAAGAAAGAAAGAAAGAAAGAAAAAGAAAGAAAGAAAGAAAGAAAGAGAGAAGGAAAGAGAGAAAGAGAGAGAGAAAGAGAGAAAGAGAGAAAGAGAGAAAGAGAAAGAGAGAGAGAAAGAGAGAAAGAAAGAAAGAAAGAAAGAAAGAAAGAAAGAAAGAAAGAAAGAAAGAAAGAGAGAGAGAGAGAAAGAAAGAAAGAAAGAAAGAAAGAAAGAAAGAAAGAAAGAAAGAAAGAAAGAAAGAAAGAAAGAAAGAAAGAAAGAAAGAAAGAAAGAAAGAAAGAAAGAAAGAAAGAAAGAAAGAAAGAAAGAAAGAAAGAAAGAAAGAAAAGAAAGAAAGAAAGAAAGAAGGCTAAACTAAACCCAAGGCTCCACTCATCAGCTCTGCACATGGAAGTATCATTCTGAGCCTACTGTCCACAGCTCACAGCTGTAAATATATAAATGCAGCCAATGTGATCAACAGCTTTGCTATCTCTAAACTGCTCACCAGGTGAACAGAGGGAGCTTGTGCCCTCATTCTTTGCAGGACAAGGCTACCACAGGGCTTCCCTTACTAATGAGGCAACCCTTTGATGTGGTCAGAAGAAGGAGGCAGGATCATCATGCTCAAACAAAGTAGCGAAGGTTGAAACCTGACAACCTGCACAGGCATACATGGGTGGGAAGACACCAAATTGCTCTTACAAGCTAGCTGTGGCACAAGATTCCACATCCCTTGGAGCAACAGTCCCCTCAGCTTCTCCTGGCCTGCTCAGTAAGCCCCTCTGGAATGCAGCAGCATTCCCTCAGTGGCTCTGTGCCATTCCAGGAACAGAAGAGAGGAGACCATGGGAGCCACACAAGCTGCAGAGATACCCAACAGGGCAGTGCCACTCCTCCCAAGTTTCTTTTTCTAATCCACCCATCCCAGAGAATCTTGCCCAAGCTGCAATATAAACAAGGCTCCCTGCTGAAATCAGGATATTGTTGTAGCAGGTAAAGCCCCAAAGCTCTGTGTAGCAATTTGCTAATACTATGATATGGGGGTATGGTGGTGGTGGTGGTGGTGACTTCTTTCCAGATTCCAAAGCACAGCAACAAGTCTGGCATGGTAAGTCATCCAGCTTGTTATGCAAGGGTGGGACCAGCACATATCCCAGCTGGTGACTCACAGAGAGAATGGGAAAAGCAAAAAAAGTAGTAGTGAGTTGGAAATGGCAGCAGCAGCAGCAAGGAGAGCTGACAATGTCACAACACCCCTCTTTGTAAGAAGTTCAAGTTCACCTGGTCTTTCAGGACTTGTCTGATGGCAGATCAGACTTTCTTACCTTAACATGGTGTGAAAGAGTCTCACCACCCACTCATTCCCCAGGAGAGACAGAGGAGAGGGAAAAAAAAAGTCATGACAGCAGAAGCTTCCCTTCCCAAACCCTCACACACAGGTAGCAGGGATGTGAGAGAGGGGGGAAGCAGCAGCATGAGCACTAGAGGAGGTTTAGGTTGGATGTTAGGAGGAAGTTGTATACAGAGAGAGTGATTGCCCATTCCGCTGCCTGGGGAGGTGGTGGAGTCACCATCCCTGGAGGTGTTCAGGAGGAGACTTGATGGGGTGCTTGGTGCCATGGTTTAGTTGTTTAGGTGGTGTTGGATTGGTTGATCCGTTGGATGTGATGATCTTGAAGGTCTCTTCCAACCTGGTTTATTATTATTCTATTCTATTCTATTCTATTCTATTCTATTCTATTCTATTCTATTCTATTCTATTCTATTCTATTCTATTCTACCCTATCCTATCCTATCCTATCCTATCCTATCCTATCCTATCCTATCCTATCCTATCCTATCCTATCCTATCCTATCCTATTCTTACTACAGCCCTGCATGGTCTTTCCCTCCACCTCTTCCAGCTGGCAGGAAAGGAATGCACCTCTCCTCAGTTTGGCAAGCCATAAATGGACTGGGGAACATTTTAGGAGAGATTACAGCAGAAGCAAAAAAAACCCCACCACCAAACCAGCAGAGGAGCAGAAGAGCACTGCAGAGCTGCATTGCAGGCTCTGCACCTTCCCAAAGGGGACTGCACAGCTTTGCTGCTGCCAACTGCAGACCGCTACACATCCGTTACCGAACAGCCTGCTCACTCCCTCCATGTGCTGCAGATTACTGCAGCTCTCAAGGAAAGGAGGTAGACTTAGTATCATAGTATCAGTCAGGGTTGGAAGGGACCACAAGGATCAGCTAGTTCCAACCCCCCTGCCATGGGCAGGGACACCCCACAATAGATCAGCCTGGCCACAGCCTCAGCCAGCCTGGCCTTAAACACCTCCAGGGACGGGGCCTCAACCACCTCCCTGGACAACCCATTCCAGGGCTTCACTACTCTCATGGGGAAGAACTTCCTCCTCACCTCCAGCCTGAATCTCCCCACCTCCAGCTTCATTCCATTCCCCCTAGTCCTATCACTGCCTGAGATCCTGAGCAGTCCCTCCCCAGCCTTCCTGTAGGCCCCTTCAGATACTGGAAGACCACAATGAGGTCACCTGGGAGCCTTCTCTTCTCCAGACTGAACAGCCCCAACTCCCCAACTTGGCCAATTTCACATGTAAAAAAGAAGTTAGTATCTGGAGCAAAACTAGAAGTGGGCAGATTCAGATTGGATGTTAGGAAGAAGTTGTTCCCCATGAGGGTGATGAGAGACTGGCACAGGTTGCCCAAGGAGGTGGTGGAAGCCTCACCCCTCGGGGGTTGTAAGGGCAGACTGGATGAGACTGTGAGCAGCCTGATGTAGTGTGAATAGAATAGAATAGAATAGAATAGAATAGAATAGAATAGAATAGAATAGAATAGAACAGAACAGAACAGAACAGAATAGAATGAACCAGGTTGGAAGAGACCCCATGGCAGGGGGGTTGGACCTGGATGATCCTTGAGGTTCCTCCCAACTCTGACAATTCTATGATTCTATTCTATGATCTGTCAAAGATGTCAAAGATGGAGAAAGGCAACCAGCACTGGAACAAGAGAACACAGTCCAAGCTGTGCCAGGGGAAGTTTAGGCTGGAGGTGAGGAGAAAGTTCTTCCCAGAGAGGGTTATTAGCCATTGGAATGTGCTGCCCAGGGAGGTGGTGGAGTCACCACCCCTGGAGGTGTTCAAGAGGGGACTGGACGTGGCAGTTGGTGCCATGGTTTAGTAGCCATGAGGTGTTGGGTGACAGGTTGGACTTAATGATCTTTGAGGTCTTTTCTAACCTTATTGATTCTATGATAAAAGAGACTCCCTCCAATACAGGGAGTTCCCAGGCACACAGGCAGGCTGCAAGGCCCATCAGTATATAAATATGCATGCATACATGTTGCTCAACATCCAGCACAGTTCTGCCTCTGGGACAGGTAGGTAGCCAGGTGTTTCCTAACACCCATATCAAGGCTTTGTCTCACATCCATGGATTACCATCACAGCCCAGCACCTTTTAAAGACCTTTGCTAAAGCAGCAACTCCTAAATAAATTAAGATAAGCATCTCTTCATCTCCTGAGTTAACAGTAAACACTTTAGACTGTATCCATAGAAATGACAGTACTCAAGCTCTCTGGAGGTCCTCACTTCTGAGGAGCTTTGTAAAGAATTAATAGGTCAGTTGCAAGAAGGCCAAGAAGGCCAATGGCATCCTGGCCTGCATAAGGAATGGTGTGGCCAGCAGGAGCAGGGAAGTCATTGTGCCCTGTGCTCTGCACTGGTTAGGCCACACCTTGAGTCCTGTGTCCAGTTCTGGGCTCCTCAGTTCAAGAAAGATGTTGAGATGCTGGAAGGTGTCCACAGAAGGGTAATGAAGGTGGGGAGGGGTCTGGAGCACAGCCCTGTGAGGAGAGGCTGAGGGAGCTGGGGTTGTTTAGCATGGAGAAGAGGAGGCTCAGGAGGCTCAGGGGAGACCTTCTTGCTGTCTACAACTCCTTGAAGGGAGGTTGTAGCCAGGTGGGGGTTGGTCTCTTCTCCCAGGCAACCAGCACAGGAACAAGAGGACACAGTCTCAAGCTGTGCCAGGGGAGATTCAGGCTGGATGTTAGGAAGAAATTCTTCCCAGCAAGAGAGATTGGCCATTGGGATGTGCTGCCCAGGGAGGTGGTGGAGTCACCATCCCTGGAAGTGTTCAAGAAGAGCCTGGATGAGGCCCTTGGTGCCATGGTTGAGTTGATTAGATGGTGTTGGGTGATAGGTTGGATTTGATGATCTTGAAAGACTTTTCCAACCTGGTTAATTCTGTGATTCTGCAAACTGCCCATAAAACCTCTTAAAAAGCTGATGTGCATTGTGTTAAAGAAAACAGTGGAGCAACAGAAGCCAAATAGCTGATAAACAAGCAGCCACTTTATTGTATGACACAGAGCAAACTGGCAGTGGAGGAAGAAATAATGTTTTTTCAAAAGCAGAATAGAATAGAATAGAATAGAATAGAATAGAATAGAATAGAATAGAATAGAATAGAATAGAATAGAATAGAATAGAATAGAATAGACCAAACCAGGTTGGAAGAGACCTTCAAGATCATCGTGTCCAACCTATCATCCAACATCACCCAACCAACTAACCCATGGCACCAAGCACCCCATCAAGTCTCCTCCTGAACACCTCCAGTGATGGTGACTCCACCACCTCCCCAGGCAGCCCATTCCAATGGGCAATCACTCTCTCTGTGTAGAACTTCTTCCTAACCTCCAGCCTAAACCTCCCCTGGCGCAGCCTGAGACTGTGTCCTCTTTTTCTGGTACTGGCTGCCAGGGAGAAGAGACCAACCTCTGCCTGTCTACAAGCCCCCTTCAGGTAGTTGTAGAGAGCAATAAGGTCACCCCTGAGTCTCCTCTTCTTCAGGCTAAGCAACCCCAGCTCCCTCAGCCTCTCCTCACAGGGCTGTGTTCCAAGCCCCTCACCAACTTTGTTGCTTTTCTCTGGACTCGTTCCAGCAAGTCAACCTCCTTCCTAAACTGAGGAGCCAAGAACTGGACACAGGACTCGAGGTGTGGCCTAAGCAGTGCAGTGTACAGGGGCAGAATGACCTCCCTGCTCCTGCTGGCCACACTCTTCCTGATGCAGGCCAGGATGCCATTGGCCCTCCTAGCTGCCTGGGCACACTGCAGGCTCATGTTCAGCCTACCATCAACCAGCACCCCCAGGTCCCTCTCTGCCTGCCTGCTCTCAGCCACTCTGACCCCAGCCTGTAGCGCTGCAAGGGGTTGCTGTGGCCAATGTGCAGAACCTGGCACTTCAATGTGTTATGTTCGGTGCCCAAGATGCCACAGGCTGCACCAGCAGCTCCTGGACACATTAAATGCACCTCTCTCCTATACTTTGGAATTCCACAGAATGCAGCTGCAGCCTGTGGACCAAAAAGACTCAGCTGAGCTTTTGATCAAAATGCTTCCCCATCACTTCAGAACCAAAACAGCCTCCATTTCTTTGCAGGATTATAGCCCTTGGGGTTTGTGCTCCTGTAGATTTTATGGCCTGACAGATCTTTGGCTGTCTCCCTATCAAATTTTACTACCATTTATTCTCAGGCCTAGTAAGTTTCATGTACTAATGATCTATTTTCAGCGCTCTCAAGGAGATGTTTTGATCATTGGCTTATAGCTGCAGAAAAAAGCCAAACCCTAAAGCAGATACCAAGGCATTTTCCTAAGGCAATGCATGCAATCGGTGACAGAGAACCGAAGCAGAAGACGACACCAAGATGGGTCAGGAGCAGATGGCTACTAATAAACTTCCTCTGCAAAGCATCAGAAGATGGGACCTAAGCTGCAGCCTTTCTTTGGGCACAGCAGGAAAGCAAACCTGCACTCAAAAGGCAGTTCCCTGAAGTGAGTAACCCCAGTCACAACCATCCCTTTTCTGGCCTTTTTTCTGTGTGCCAATCTGAGGCTGTTAAGATCCCAGATGGCACAGAAAGATTACCCTGCAGCCTGGGATTAAGGGGGTCAACGAGAGGTCCCAGGCCATGACCTCTGCCTGCTGCAGGGGTTCTGAACAGAGGGCTGTTTGAACACAGGACTCCCTTTGATAGAATAGAATAGAATAAATCAGGTTGGAAGAGACCTTCAAGATCATCGTGTCCAACCTATCATCCAACACCACCTAAACAACTAACCCATGGCACCAAGCACCCTGTCAAGTCTCCTCCTGAACACCTCCAGTGACGGCGACTCCACCACCTCCCCAGGCAGCCCATTCCAGTGGGCAATCACTCTCTCTGTGTAAAACTTCCTCCTGACCTCCAGCCTGAACTTCCCCTGGCACAGCCTGAGACTGTGTCCTCTTGTTCTGGTGCTGGCTGCCTGGGAGAAGAGACCAACCTCTGCCTGTTTACAACCTCCCTTCAGGTAGTTGTAGACAGCAATAAGGTCACCCCTGAGCCTCCTCCTCTCCAGGCTAAGCAGCCCCAGCTCCCTCAGCCTCTCCTCACAGGGCTGTGTTCCAAACCCCTCACCAACTTTGTTGCCCTTCCCTGGACACCTTCCAGCAAGTCAACCTCCTTCCTAAACTGAGGGGCCCAGAACTGGACACAGGACTCAAGGTGTGGCCTGAGCAGTGCTGAGTCCAGGGGCAGAATGACCTCCCTGTTCCTGCTGGCCACACTCTTCCTGATGCAGGCCAGGATGCCATTGGCCCTCCTGGCCACCTGGGCAGACTGCAGGCTCATGTTCAGCCTGCCATCAACCAGCACCCCCAGGTCCCTCTCTGCCTGGCTGCTCTCAGCCACTCTGACCCCAGCCTGTAGCACTGCCTGGGGTTGTTGTGGCCAATGTGCAGAACCTGGCACTTGGATGTGTTCAGTCTCCTGCCCTTGGCCTCTGCCCATCTGTCCAGCCTGTCCAGGTCCCTCTGCAGAGCCTCTCTACCCTCCAGCAGATCAACTCCTGCCCCCAGCTTGGTGTCAGCTGCAAATTTACTGATGATAGACTCAATGCCCTCATCCAGATCATCAATAAAGATGTTAAAGAGGATGGGGCCCAGCACTGATCCCTGGCACCTGCCTTCCTCATTTAAGGTTGGAGGCAGCTCCCCAGCAAGAGGCTCAAAGGGAGGGGTTGGAAGGTGACAGCAACATGAAAAATCACAGAGCCTTTTAAAGGAAACTCTTTTCTCTGCTTCAGTTATAGAACTTTGCTTACAGGAGCATGAGGTCCATTTTGTCAAGACACAAATTCCCTTCTCACAGAAGTTCAAATCATTACCGTTTACTAAGAGGAAGCTACTCAAGCTCTTGACACAGATACAATGAATGCAGATTACAATTGCAGCACAGAGGGCAATCATAGCTCAGCTCTGTGATTGCAATCAGCACACTTAAAAGGAGGAACTAATTCACACAGATTTCTAACTCTCAGCTCTTCAGATATGTTAATCAAATAAATGCACTTGACCTGGGAGACAAGGAGACACAAGTGTAAGCAGGGGTAAAAAGTGACTACTCACAGACATGAAGGTGCCTTGATTTAGACAGTGTTAGGAAATTGGTCACTCCACAGACTGGAGTATTCAGGAGCCCTCCAAAATCCCTTCTTGGGGGTTTCTTTCTGTTTGCCTTTCTTGTCTACTATGAACATAGAATCATAGAATTGTTAGGGCTGGAAGGGACCTCAAGGGTCAGCCAGTTCCAGCCCCCTGCCATGGGCAGGGACACAGTATCACAGTATCACCAAGGTTGGAAGAGACCTCGAGGATCATCGAGTCCAGCCTATCAACACAGACCCCATGACTAAACCATGGCACCAAGTGCCACGTCCAATCTCCTCTTGAACACCTCCAGGGATGGTGACTCCACCACCTCCCTGGGCAGCACATCCCAATGACCAATGACTCGCTTGGTGAAGAACTTTCTCCTCACTTCCAGCCTAAACTTCCCCTGGCACAGCTTGAGACTGTGTCCTCTTGTTCTGGTGCTGGTTGCCTGGGAGAAGAGACCAACCCCTCACACTACAGCAGGTTGCTCACAGTCACATCCAGCCTGGCCTTCAAAACCTCCAGGGATGAGGCTTCCACCACCTCCCTGGGAAACCTGTGCCAGTGTCTCATGGGGAAGAACTTCACAGTCTCACAGTATCACTAAAGTTGGAAGAGACCTCGAGGATCATCAAGTCCAACCTGTCACCACAGACCCCATGACTAGACCATGGCACCAAGTGCCACACCCAATCCCCTCTTGAACACCTCCAGGGATGGTGACTCCACCACCCCCCTGGGCAGCACATTCCAATGATGAACGACTCGCTTGGTGAAGAACTTTCTCCTCACCTCCAGCCTAAACCTCCCCTGGTGCAGCTTGAGACTGTGTCCTCTTGTTCTGGTGCTGGTTGCCTGGGAGAAGAGACCAACACCTTCCTGGCTACAACCACCTTTCAAGTAGTTGTAGAGGGCAATGAGGTCTCCCCTGAGCCTCCTCTTCTCCAGGCTAAGCAACCCCAGCTCCCTCAGCCTCTCCTCACAGGGCTGTGCTCAAGGCCTCTCCCCACCCTTGTTGCCCTTCTCTGGACACCTTCAAGTGTCTCAATGTCCTTCTTAAACTGAGGGGCCCAGAACTGGACACAGGACTCAAGGAACTGGACACAGGACTCAAGGAACTGGACACAGTACTTCCTAACATCCAATCTGAATCTACCCATTTCTAGTTTTGCTCCATTCCCCCCAGTCCTATCACTCCCTGACATCCTCAGAAGTCCCTTCCCAGCTTTCTTGTAGCCCCCTTCAGATACTGGAAGGCCACAATCAGGTCTTCTCAAAACCTTCTCTTCTGCAGACTGAACAGCCCCAACTCTCAGTCTGTCCTCATAGCAGAGCAGCTCCAGGCCTCTGCTCATCCTCGTGGCCCTTCTCTGGACACCTTCCAGCACCTCCAGATCCTTCCTGGAACAGAGGCTCCAGAACTGGACACAATACTCCAGGGGGGTCTCAGCAGAGTGGAGCAGAGAGGGAGAATCACCTCCCTTGACCTGCTGGCTGTGCTCCTCTTGCTGCAGCTCAGGATGTGATTTGCTTTCTGGGCTAAAACATTTTTTAATATAACCAATATTTTTTGTATATAACCAATTCCACTCCTCAACACTTCCTACCAGCACTCAGCATGGTGGCTTCCTACTCCATCCAGCAGATAAATTCTTTAGAAAGGAGCTGACTTCTGTAAAACTATCTGAAACTGTGAATTCTGCTTTCCAGCCCTGCCTGCCCCAGCCTTCATTGCCTCCTGTAGACAAAGAGCCAGGGGAGCCTGGGTAAGACTAACAGCTGTAGGTAGACAGGAGTGCCAGCTACTTCACACTGGGTGCCAACTACCTGCAGAAGTAATTGCTAGTGAAAGTCAGAAGCCTGATAAGGTTGAAAGCAACATGGATGTGCTGGAAGGTGTCCAGAGAAGGGCCATGAGGATGAGCAAAGGGCTGGAGCTGCTCTGCTGTGAGGACAGATTGAAGGAGTTTGGGTTATTCAGTCTGGAAAAGAGAAGGCTCTGAGGAGACCTTCTTGTGGCCTTCCAGGATCTGGAGGGGGCTACAAGAAAGCTGGGGAGGGCTTTTGAGGGTGTCAGGGAGTGATAGGACTGGGGGGGATGGAGCAAAACTAGACGTGGGTAGATTCAGATTGGATGTTAGGAAGAAGTTCTTCCCCATGAGGGTGGTGAGAGACCTCAAAAGTCCCTCCCCACATTTCTTGTAGCCCCCTTCAGATACTGGAAGGCCACAATTAGGTCTCCTGGGAGCCTTCTCTTCTCCAGACTGAACAGCCCCAACTCTCTCTGTCTCCATGGGAGAGGTGCTCCAGCCCTATGCTCATCCTCTTGGCCTTTCTTTGGACATGTTCCAGCACTGAGCCAAGATAAAAATTCCTTCAATATATGCCATACTAATCCTCACTGTCCTTGTACCCAGCTGGATGCCATTCTGTTTTGCCTGTCTATTGAAAACAAAACCCTGTCAAGCAGTTTTATACTTGGCTGGATGTTAGGGGGTTTCATACACTATTATTCATGGATGTATTCTAGAGATGGAAGCAGTGAGTGCAGTGGTGAAAGCTGGGGGAACTTCCTTGAGGCAAATGAGAACCTGCTCACAGATTTGAGCTGCAATATGATCTACCATACCTAAGGTGTACCACTCACAGAATCACCAAGGTTGGAAGAGACCTCAAAGATCATCCAGTCCACCCTGTCACCACAGACCTCATGACTCACCCATGCCATTACCACACACCCCCTGCCATGTGCACCCCAAGCTTTTGAGCTCTGCCCTTGGACAGCTGCTTTGCAGCCTGTGCTCTAAACCACAAATGTTTTGAGAGCACAAGACACTCTCAGTGAATTTTCAGGGACGTGCTCTAATCTGCAGGTGAAAGTTGCAAGGCCAGCTGAGACATTCTTAAGTGTCAGCTCTGCCAGAAGACCTGAGCTAAGCAGCAGCACTGTGGAAACCAACAAGCATCAGCACTTTGATTTTCATTTGAATGCTATCCAGAAAAAAAGAGAACCAACACAATGAAGTGCCCTGATAACACATCTGCCAGAGGCCAGCAAGACCTCAGGAAGCCAAACATGGGTAAAGGAGACAAAAGCTTGCCTCACCAGGAGGAGTCAAGTGCAGCCACAGCACAGGCTGGCAAGCCCTTAACTTGATTTGATCAAACCTTGCTTGCTTTGATCAAACCTTGCTTGCTTTGATCTAGCTTGAACACTCCACCTCTGCTAACCACACTTAGCCTGGTATCACAATCTCCAGCCAGGTCTAGGAACCAAAGGATGCTGTGGCAGTTTTAGGCTGATGCCCAGGAAATTTTCCACAGCTCCTGAGTGGAAAGTGGCAGAATGTAAATAAATCACCATTGGATGTAAAAGAATAATAATGGTAAGGTCTTAATTAATCCCATTGGTCTGATATCTAACTCTTTCTATACAGAGAGAGTGATTGCCCGTTGGAATGGGCTGCCTGGGGAGGTGGTGGAGTCGCCGTTGGACACGATGATCTTGAAGGTCTCTTCCAACCTGGTCTGGTCTATTCTATTCTATTCTATTCTATTCTATTCTATTCTATTCTATTCTATTCTATTCGTTGTATAAACAAACTGTTTCTCTTTTCACAGTCTCACAGAATCACCAAGGTTGGAAGAGAACTCAAAGATCATCAAGTCCAACCTGTCACCACAGACCTCATGACTAGACCATGGCACCAAGTGCCACGTCCAATCTCCTCTTGAACACCTCCAGGGATGGTGACTCCACCACCTTCCTGGGCAGCACATTCCAATAGCTAACAACTCTCTCAGTGAAGAACTTTCTCCTCACCTCTATCCTAAACTTCCCCTGGTGCAGCTTGAGACTGTGTCCTCTTGTTCTAGTGCTGGTTGCCTGGGAGAAGAGACCAACCCCCACCTGGCTACAGCCTCCCTTCAGGTAGTTGTAGAGAGCAATGAGGTCACCCCTGAGCCTCCTCTTCTCCAGGCTAAGCAACCCCAGCTCCCTCAGCCTCTCCTCACAGACCCCTCCCCAGCTTTGTTGCCCTTCTCTGGACACCTTCCAGCATCTCAACATCTTTCTTACACTGAGGAGCCCAGAATTGGGCACAGTAGTCTTGGCACAGCTTGAGACTGTGTCCTCTTGTTCTGGTGCTGGTTGCCTTGGAGAAGAGACCAACCTCCACCTGGCCACATCACAGCTGGCAGCAGAACCTTGGAAACATCCTTTGCAGACAAGACAAACCCTCATGCAGTGCTGGGTACGGCACACATTAATACATCAATTAAACAGGGAAAAAAGGAGAGAGATACTCACCCTAACTTCATAAACATTATCTGAATAATCCACAGTCTGGCAGACATAGCTGTACCCTCGAGCTCTTGATGACAAAAACAGCTGAAAAGAGCAAAGGGATAGGTGAGGGGAAGGATGGATGCCACATTGAATACATTCATAGCAATTCTCAGCAAATTTCTACCTGACCAGTAAGAAACCTTTCAAATAGGGCTGATTTCAAGGTCAACTTCCCAATTCTAGATTGCCTTCTCAGCCCTGAGAATACTACTGAAGAAGGCTACTGCTTGGTTCCCAAGAGCTGTTGTTACACACTACCCATTTGTGCTTGCAAATTGAGGTATTCATTTTCACCTCTGAGTGCCTGCCCAGATAGTTACAGCCCTGTATAGAATAGAATAGGATAAACCAGGTTGGAAGAGACCTTCAAGATCATCGTGTCCAACCTATCATCCAACACCACCTAATCAACTAACCCATGGCACCAAGCACCCCATCAAGTCTCCTCCTGAACACCTCCAGTGATGGTGACTCCACCACCTCCCCAGGCAGCCCATTCCAATGGGCAATCACTCTCTCTGTGTAAAACTTCCTCCTGACCTCCAGCCTGAACCTCCCCTGGTGCAGCCTGAGACTGTGTCCTCTTGTTCTGGTGCTGGCTGCCTGGGAGAAGAGACCAACCTCTGCCTGTTTACAACCTCCCTTCAGGTAGTTGTAGAGAGCAATAAGGTCACCCCTGAGTCTCCTCCTCTCCAGGCTATAAATTAGGAAGAATTCAAGTAGGAACTTAAGATCTTCAAGCCTGATAGCTCTGGTTTGAGACAAGTCCACGGGACATGATGCAATCCATCCTGGTGCTGATTGTCCCCTGGGACTCAGCTCTGGGGAGGCCACACCTTGAGGATTGTGTCCAGTTTTGGGCACCTCAATAGAGGAGAGATGTGGAGGTGCTGGAGCCAGGGCAGAGGAGGGCAAGGAAGCTGGGGAAGGACCTGGAGAATAAATCTGATGAAGAGCAACTGAAGGAGCTGGGGATGGTTAGTTTGGAAAAGAGGAGGCTGAGGGGAGAGCTCATTGCTGTCTACAACTACCTGAAAGGACATCATGGAGAGGCTGCTGCTGGCCTCTTCTCACAGGTAATGAGTGATAGAACAAGAGGGAATGGCCTCAAGCTGCCACTGGGTAGGTTTAGACTGGACATTAGGAAACATGTTTCCCAGCAAAAGTGGTCAGGCCTTGGAATGTGCTGCCCAGGGAGGTGGCTGAGTCCCCAAGCCTGGCTGTGTTTCAAGGTGGTTTGGATGTGGTGCTTGGGGCTATGGTCTAGGGGTGCAGCTTGTAGAGCAGGGTTGTGGGTTGGACTTGGTGCTCCTGAGGGTCTTTTCCAGCCTGAATGTTTCTCTGATTCTGTGAAATTGTGCCTGACAAATTTAGTGGCCTTCTATGATGGGATAACAGTGCTGATGGACAAGGGAAGACCAACTGATGCCTTCTACCTGGACTTGTGTAAAGTGTTTGTCTGTCCCCCACTGGTCTCTAAGTTGGAAAGACATGGGTTTGACAGGTGAACCTCTCAGTACATAAGCATTTGGCTTGATGATCAAAGAGTTAAGAGTCAATGGCTCAACACTTAAGTGGAGACAAGTGATATGTTGTGTTCCTCAGGGGTCTGTGCAGGGACTGGTGCTGTTTAACATCTTTGTTGGCAACATGGACAGTGAGATTGAGTGCACCCTCAACAAGTTTGCTGATGACACTGAGCTGGGTGGTGTGGGGGACATGCTGGAGGGAAGGGATGCCATTCAGAAGGACCCTGACAGGCTTGAGAGCTGGGCCAGTGTCAGCCTCATAAAGTTCAAAGCAGCCCCACACAAGGTTTGCACCTGGGTTGGGGCAATCCCAAGCACAAACACAGGCTGGGTGATGAGTAGATTGAGAGCAATCCTGAGAAGGAGGACTTGGGAGTGCTGGTTGATGAGAAGATCAACATGATCTGGCAGTGTGAACTTGCAGCCCAGAAGGCCAACTGTACCCTCAGTTGCATCTAAAGTAGTGTGGCCAGCAGGTCAAAGGAGGTGATTCTGCCTCTCTGTTCTGCAACAGCCCTCCTGGAGTGCTGTGTCCAGCTCTGGGGCTCCCAACACAAACATGTGTAACTATTAGAGTGGTCCAGAGGAGGGCCACAAAGATGATGTCTACAAAGACAGACACAGAGTTGGGGTGGTTCATCCTGGACACAAGAAGGCTCTGGGAAGATCTTATAGCAGCCCTTCAGTACCTGAAGAGGGCTTACAGGAAAGCTGGAGAGGGACTTTTTCTAAGGGCATGTGGTGATACAACAAGGGGCAATGGTTTTAAAACTAGAGCAGGGTAGATTTAGATTAGATATTAGGAAGCAATTCCTCACCATGAGGGTGGGAAGGCACTGGAATAGGTTGCCCAGAGAAGCTGTGGAGGCTCCAGCCCTTGAAGTGCTCAAAGGCAGGCTGGATGGGGCCTTTAGCAACCTGCTCTAGTAGGAGGTGTCCCTGCTCATGCTTTGTGGTTTGGAACTAGATGATCTATATGGTCCCTTCCAACCTGAACCAGTCTGGGAAAGAAGATAGCAGTGGAGTAGATGATCTGTGAACTGTGAGCTGTGAAAATGAAGGAGAGTGATACAGAAGTCTCCAAAACAAATATGGGTAGGCACTGACTAGTATTACTGCTAGCCTGATTTCCATCTTATTTAGCCTGGACTCCAGTTTACTTTGGTACCTCACTTGCAGAGAGCACAAGGAGTGCAGTGAGAAGCTGTTATCCAAATGAAATCAACATACAAAGCCTTCTCTAACTCTGGCCTTGCTTGCTGCACTTGTCTGTTAAAGTAAGGAGAGGAAAACTGTCCACAGGAATGACCTTGAATAAAGATGATGCAGAAGTAGTTCAGTTTCTAAGTCCATCTACAAATTGCTGTAACACTAAAGCTCTTCAGCGTGGTCCCAGGTGGGCAGCAGCACATTTGGTAACATCAGAGAAGAGAAGGGAAGTTTAATCCACACTTAGAGACTAACTACACCACCTCTGCTGTGACCTGCTGGGTCATTTGACCAAAGGCTGTTTGGGGGAAGGCAGTAAGTGACCTCACCAGACTGTCTCACATTAGAGCATGACATGCAAGATTGTGTGGCTAAACAGGGGCCTTGCATCTGGGATTTATGCCTGTTCTGAGCAAAAGGTACTCCTAACTTCAATCTGAATTTGAGCCCTATGTATGGGAGTCCTGGACTGGACAATCCACCGGGGCTTTTTGGACTTCCTGTAAGTGAATACAGCAGAAGAACAGAGCTTGCCATCAGGATGATTGTTTAAATGACATGCATTGATAGGTTGGACTTGATGATCTTGAAGGTCTTTTCCAACCTGGTTAATTCTATTCTATTCAAAGGGATTTCAGATTCCAGTTCTGTTCTCAGCAATACCTGGAAGCTTTCCAGTCATGCACAAAGCATAAACTCTGCATCATTTTACTCCTAACAGTTACATTACTGCTGTGAGGTACTAGAGTGGCACACTGGTATTGTAAACCTGATGTAGATTGAAGGGGAAGTTGCCTGGCTAAAGGGCAACAGCTGAAACTTGAAGACTTTCCTCCTATCAGTCTCTAAGATCAAGAAAAGAGACTTTCTGTAAATGAGGTATCCACAGCAGTAACATCCATGAGGTTCAACAAGACCAAGGGCAAGGTCCTGCATCTGGGTCAGGGCAATCCCACTAATATAGACTGGGCAGGGACTGGCTGGAGAGAGCAGCCCTGAAGAAAAGGACTTGGGGGTGCTGGGGGGATGAGAAGCTCAAGAGGAGTCAGCAGCGAGCACTTGCAGCCCAGAGAGCCAACCAGAGCCTGGGCTGCAGCAAGAGAAGCAGAGCCAGCAGGGCCAGGGAGGTGATTCTCCCCCTCTGCTCCACTGGAGCCTCTATCACAGAAAGGATCTGGAGGTGCTGGAAGGTGTCCAGAGAAGGGCCATGAGGATGAGCAGAGGGCTGGAGTTGCTCTGCTATGAGGACAGACTGAGGGAGTTGGGGTTGTGCAGGCTGGAGAAGGAGAAGGCTTAGAGAAGACCTAGTTGTGGCCTTCCAGTATCTGAAGGGGGCTACAAGAAAGCTGGGGAGGGACTTTTGAGGGTGTCAGGGAGTGATAGGACTGGGAGGAATGGAGCAAAACTAGAAATGGGTAGATTCAGCTTGGATGTTAGGAAGAATTTGTTCCCCATGAGGGTGGTGAGAGACTGGCACAGGTTGCCCAGGGAGGTGGTGGAAGCCTCCTGCCTGGAGGTGTTTGCAGCCAGGCTGGATGTGGCTGTGAGCAACCTGCTGTAGTGTGAGGAGTCCCTGCCCATGGCAGGGGGTTTGGAACTGGCTGATCCTTGAGGTCCCTTCCAACCCTAGCAATTCTATGATTAAATAACAACCTCCCAACTGAAGCAGCAGGAAACCACAACCTCTATTTGTGTTTAGAATGATGAGCTTTCAGCCTGTCAGCAGCAGCTGCCTATTTCCAGCCCCATTCATTTTGATGGTGATGATTTGGATTCAATGCATACAATGCATACAGTTGTGTTAGCCTACAGGCAACCCCAGGTTTGCAAATTTATTGACCACAGGTCCAATCCAAGTCATCTCACAGACAAAAGAAGCCACTTTAAAGAGAGTCAGTGGAAAAAAGACAGACATGGCACTGCAGAATTCATTTCAGAGGAGTCTCAGTTTTAACCTGCTAAGATGATTTGGTTTCATTCCAACACCTCTCCTTGGGTGTCAGCATTGAATTCTCTTCTACCTGTAGCATTTCATGACTTGGTTGGATAGTGCAAGGATACAATTTAGACCCAAATTGACCACTGAGGTGTGATGGCTAAAATTGTACTGAGCCCTGTGTTCATCAGAGGCTGAAATCAGTTAAATGATTTTATTACCTAAGCTCTAGGGGAGGGAGAGTATGCAGATCATCATTAGACAGGCTTGGGTTTACTGGCAAAACCACAGACCAGTCAGAAAGGGAGCTCTGTAATGCTCTAACTGCTGCTGCTCTGCTTACTTCTGGGAATGGATTTTGCAGCTCTATGACCTGAGGTCTCCCGGGAAGAAGACTTTCGACCCACATGAGCAAAGCCTCGCAGCCCAAACTCCTCCTTAGCAGCAGCTATATCCTGGACAGCTATTCCTGAACAATGATTAGCAAACTGTTAAACAACCCCCACTTAGCTACTGCTGTAGAGCAAGGGCCACGAGGATGAGCAGAGGGCTGGAGAACCTCTCCTATGAGGACAGACTGAAGGAGTTGGGGCTGTTCAGTCTGGAGAAGAGAAGGCTCCCAGGTGACCTCATTGTGGCCTTCCAGTATCTGAAGGGGGCTACAGGAAGGCTGGGGAGGGACTGCTCAGGATCTCAGGGAGTGATAGGACTAGGGGGAATGGAATGAAGCTGGAGGTGGGGAGATTCAGGCTGGAGGTGAGGAGGAAGTTCTTCCCCATGAGAGTGGTGAGACCCTGGAATGGGTTGTCCAGGGAGGTGGTTGGGGCCCTGTCCCTGGAGGTGTTTAAGACCAGGCTGGAGGGGGCTCTGGCCAGGCTGATCTTCGTGTGGGGTGTCCCTGCCCATGGCAGGGGGGTTGGAACTAGATGATCCTTGTGGTCCCTTCCAACCCTGACTGATACTATGATACTATGATCCACTGCATTGCTGCAGGCAATTTCTTCTGTACACAGAAAACCTAACGAAGGAGAAATGCAACAACCCCAAAACCTGTTCAAATTAGCACACTCAGAACGTTGCAAGCCAAATATTCACAGAATCATAGGACATTAGAAGTTGGAAGGGACCTCCAGAGATCACTGAGTCCAACCCCTCTGCCAAAGCAGGGCCACTTAAGATATAGTTCATTTTTATGCTGATTCTAAAGGACAACTGACAGACAAATGACTTCCCCTCACTACATCCATGGGCATATGGGAATTTCTACCACTGATGAACACACTGAAGGCACCAAACAGCTCAATTTCTGAGCCATGATACATTCTGACAGCCTTGAGGATGAGTGAAAAGAAAAAACACAACAAATGAGAAGCAAACAAACAAAAAACCCCAGCTACAAGTGTTGAATCTCTGTGGGGTTTAGTTAACCTGCCCAGGCTTTAAACCACCATAAATCTAAGGAGAAACTGGAACAGCTAGCACACAAATTCTCCTACAGGCTCATTTAGTGCATCCCCCCCAGCTACAGGCAGGGGTTAGAGTGGCTGGAGAGCAGCCAGGCAGAAAGGGACCTGGGGGGACTGGTTGACAGCAGCTGAACATGAGCCTGCAGTGTGCCCAGGTGGCCAAGAAGGCCAATGGCATCCTGGCCTGCATCAGGAACAGTGTGGCCAGCAGGAGCAGGGAAGTCATTCTGCCCTGTACTCAGCAGTGGTTAGGTCACACCTTGAGTCCTGTGTCCAGTTCTGGGCACCTCAATTTAAGAAGGACATTGAGGCTCTTGAATGTGTCCAGAGAAGGGCAATAAGGCTGGGGAGAGGTCTGGAGCACAGCCCTGTGAGGAGAGGCTGAGGGAGCTGGGATTGCTTAGCCTGGAGAAGAGGAGGCTCAGGGGAAACCTCATTGCTCTCTACAGCTACCTGAAGGGAGGTTGTAGCCAGGTGGGGGTTGGTCTCTTCTCCCAGGCAAGCAGCACCAGAACAAGAGGACACAGTCTCGAGCTGTGCCAGGGGAAGTTTAGGCTGGAGGTGAGGAGAAAGTTCTTCACAGAAAGAGTTGTTGGCCACTGGAATGTGCTGCCTAGGAGGTGGTGGAGTCACCATCCCTGGAGGTGTTCAAGAGGGGATTTGATGTGGCACTTGGAGCCATGGTTTAGTTAGTCATGAGGTGCTGGTTGACAGGTGGGACTTGATGATCTCTGAGGTCTTTTCCAACCTTATTGATCCTATGATTCTATGATTCTAAATCTAAGGATAAATTGGAATAGCTAGGACAGAAATTCTCATTGAGTGGAAACAGAAATTCTCCCTTCAAAGGCAAACTCAGCTTTTAAAAGCCTGTGCAAAACATTCACCCTCAAGGGACACCACCAGTAAGTCAGAGCAACGTTCATTTCACAACTTGCAGGCCCCCTCAGGCTTAAAACAAGGAATTCCCTCTTGCAAGAGGGCATACACACCTCTTTGAAAATGAAGAAGTTGAGTAGAACCATTCCAAAGTTGTAAACAACCAACAGGAAACGTAACTGGAAGGGCTCTCTTGTCTTCATCCATTTGGGGCCCAGCCATACAGTGAGGAGATAAATAGTGCTTATAGTCAGGGTTGGAAATGGAGACTGCATCAAGGGCCAGTCATCAACACGCTTGTCTGGGAGGGGTGAAGCAAACAGAAGGAGTCAACAGGGTCTGAACAAAACACACATGTTAAGCATTGCAGTCAAAAGTATCTGCTCCCTCCTGGAACAGCTGCATCAGAGAGCAGAAACACAACGAGCTCGTTCTTTCCAGGAAGGTCAAATGGTTTGATAAAGCCCCACACTGTATCACATCAGCTCACAGAGATCCATGGTGCCCTGACAAGCTCTATTGTCCAGTTCTACAGCCCCAAACAATAAAGCACAACCAGCAAGCACGTGAGCCCAAACCCAAACCCAAGCCACTAATCCCTGGGGGGAAAAAAAACACCCAACTTTGTTTATGCTGAATAGTGACTGCAGCGGCAATGTAACCAAACACTCCATACCACTGCAAATGGAAGCTGCACAAACTTGCCCAACTACTGCTGAAAGCAAGAGCTTTTAGGTGTTTGAAAGCCCCCTATTCATTTTACACAGGTTCACAGAACCACAGATTGTTAAGGGCTGGAAGGGACCTCCAGAGCTCATCCAGTCCAACCCCCCTGCCAGAGCAGCATCACCCAGAGCAGCTCACACAGGAATGCATCCAGGTGGGGTTTGAATACCTCCAGGGAGGGAGACTCCACAACCCCCCTGGGCAGCCTCTTCCAGGGCTCTGTCACCCTCACAGGGAAAAAATTCTTCCTCCTGTTTCCATGGAACTTCCTCTGCCTCACCTTCTACCACTGCCCCTTGTGCTGGCATTGGGCATCCCCCAGCAGAGGCTGGCTCCAGCCTCTGGGCACTCACCCTGCACATCTTTTATCAGCAGCAATGAGGTCACCTCTCAGTCTTCTCCCCAAGCTCCAGAGCCCTCAGTTCCCTCAGTCTCTCCTCCTAAGGAAGATGTTCCACTCCCCTAATCACTTTTGTGGCTCTGTGCTGGACTCTTTCAAGCAGTTCCCTGAGGTCCTTCCTGAGCTGAGGGGCCCAGAACTGGACACAATCCTCCTGATGCAGCCTCAGCAGAGCAGAGTAGAGGGGGAGTAAAGGGGGGAGGTTGTATTATTCTAACCAAGTACTTTTGTTATTTGCTGCAGCTCAGTCTCAGACTGAATTCAAACAGAATACTAACAGTGTTACTAGAAAACAACTCAATAAAAGAGTTTAAAAGGGTTGGTTCTAGATGGAGCAATCTGTGCTGCTATATGGAAGACAAAGGTTTTATTTACAGTCTCCTTCAGTCACTCAGGGGATCCAGAGTTCCACATGCCCTAGGGCCCAGAATCTGCTATATTAAGTTCTGGATCTGTATCAAAAAAGCACTCTTAGCCTGATGAACCAGTGACATCTAGGATTAGAAGATGGCTTTGCAACAGAGGAGGGAGAGGAGAGATGACAGTGACCCTTCCCTACTCAGGGTTTCCCCCCTCCCCCATACAAAGGCTAATCTCTAGTTATAGCAAGAGGTAAAAGGTAACCATTTCATAACCACCAATACATAGAATCACAGAATTGTCAGGGTTGGAAGGGACCTCAAGGATCAGCCAGTTCCAACCCCCCTGCCATGGGCAGGGACACCTCACACTACAGCAGGTTGCTCACAGCCACATCCAGCCTGGCTGCAAACACCTCCAGGCATGAGGCTCCCACCACCTCCCTGGGCAACCTGTGCCAGTCTCTCACCACCCTCATGGAGAAGAATTTACTCCTAACATCCAACCTGAATCTACCCAGTTCTATTTTTTCCGATTCCCCCCAATCCTATCATTACCTGCCACCCTAAAAAGTCTCTCACCACCTTTCTTGTACTTCACATACTGCACAGCTCTAAGATACTGACTAGTATGTTTTGCAGCTAGCTGAGATGGAAATGCCAGCACAGAGCTTCTTGGGAAGCTCAGACAACTGCCTTCAGCCATCTGGGGGCACATTCACAGCAGCAATGCAGTTGCCCACAGATGTACCTCAAGGACAAGTTTCGTTTTGAGGACTGTTTGATGGGTGACCACTAGATGGATAAGGAACTGGCTTGATGGCTGCACCCAAAGAGTGGCTGTCAATGGCTCCATGTCCCAGTGGAGGCCAGGGACAAGCAGAGTCCCTCAGGGATCAGTCCTGGGACCAGGCTTCTTCAACATCTTTGTGGGTGCCACGGATAGTGGCATTGAGTGCACCCTCAGCAGGTTTGCTGATGGCACCAAGCTGTGTGGTGCAGCAGACAGCTGGAGGGAAGGGAGGCCATCCAGAGGGACCTGGACAGGCTGGAGAGGTGGGCACAAGCCAACCTCAGGAGGTTCAACAAGACCAAGGGCAGGGTCTTGCATCTGGGTGGAGGCAATCCCAGGCACAAATCCAGGCGGGGCAGGGACTGGCTGGAAAGCAGCCCTGAGGAGAGAGCCTTGGGGGTGCTGGGGGAGGAGAAGCTCACCAGGAGCTCTCAGTGTGCACTTGCAGCCCACAAAGCCAATCAGATCCTGGGCTGCAGCAGGAGAAGTGTGGCCAGAAGGGCAAGGGAGGTGATCCTCCCCCTCTGCTCAGCTCTGGGGAGACCCCACCTGGAGTACTGCCTCCAGTTCTGGAGCCCCTATGACAAGAGGGATCTGGAGGTGCTGAAAGGTGTCCAGAGCAGGGCCAGGAGGATGAGCAGAGGGCTGGAGCTGCTCTGCTATGAGGACAGACTGAAGGAGTTGGGGCTGTTCAGTCTGCAGAAGAGAAGGCTCCCAGGTGACCTCATTGTGGCCTTTCAGTATCTGAAGAGGGCTACAGGAAGGCTGGGGAGGGACTGCTCAGGATCTCAGGGAGTGATAGGACTAGGGGGAATGGAATGAAGCTGGAGGTGGGGAGATTCAGGCTGGATGTGAGGAGGAAGTTCTTCCCCATGAGAGTGGTGAAGCCCTGGAATGGGTTGTCCAGGGAGGTGGTTGGGGCCCTGTCCCTGGAGGTGTTTAAGGCCAGGCTGGCTGAGGCTCTGGGCAGGCTGATGTAGTGTGGGGTGTCCCTGCCCATGGCAGGGGGGTTGGAACTAGATGATCCTTGTGGTCCCTTCCAACCCTGAATGATACTATGATACTATGACTGTTCTTCTTTATGGTGACCCAAAGATCACACAAACACCACCACAACCTGT
Organism: Melanerpes formicivorus; assembly: GCF_026170545.1. NCBI lineage: Eukaryota > Metazoa > Chordata > Aves > Piciformes > Picidae > Melanerpes > Melanerpes formicivorus. The sequence goes on along the minus strand of NW_027142437.1, from coordinate 305,613 downwards.
ACCATCAATTAATTCCTGGTCCCAGGGATACTATCAGGTCAATCAGAAAGCCTTTCTTAGCTACACAACGACGCACTTGGATGAAACAAGGAAAGCACAGAACAGCATTGCCACTACTCCTCCAATTTTTAGCTCATTTCCTTGGCTGCCCCTAAGATCATAAATTAAAACCTCATTTTAGGAGCATTATGAACCTCAAAAGGTAAACCTTATAAAGTTCAATAAGGACAAGTGCAGGGTCCTGCATCTGGGCAGGAATAATAACAGGCACCAGGACAGGTTAGGAGCTGCCCTGCTGGACAGCAGCTTGGAGTGCTGGTGGGCAGCAAGTTGTGCATGGCACAGCAATGTGCCCTTGTGGCCAAGAAAGCCAATGGGATCCTGGGGTGCAGCAAGAAAAGTGTGGCCAGCAGGGCTGGGGAGGTTCTGCTCCTTCTACTTTGCTCTGCTGAGACCACAGCTGCAATCCTGTGTCCAGTTTGGGGCTCCCCAGTTGAAGAGACAGAGAGCTGCTGGAGAGAGTTGAAGGGAGAACCAGGAGGACGCTTAGGGGACTTGAGCATCTCCCCTGGGAAGAGAGACTGAGAGCCCTGGGGCTGTTTAGTCTGGAGAAGAGAAGGCTGAGAGGGGATCTGATCAATGCCTATCAATATCTGAGGGGTGGGGGTCAAGTGGAGGGGGCCAAAATTTTTGGGTGGTCCACAGTAGTAAGACAAGGAACAACAGGTACAAGCTTGAGCATAGAGGATATCAACACGAAGAGAAACTTCTTTGCAGTGAGGGTGACAGAGCCCTGGAGCAGGCTGCCCAGAGAGGTTGTGGAGTCTCCTTCTCTGCAAACTTTCCAACCCCACCTGGATGCATTCCTGTGCAGCCTGCCCTGGGTGATGCTGCTTTGGCAGGGGGGTTGGACTTGATCTCTGAGGTCCCTTTCAACCTCTAATGTCCCATGACCCTGTGATACTGCGAACCTCATTTTAGGAGTAAATTTCAAGAGAGTTTCTAATTAGCAACACAAATTATGATCTACTATAAGAGTGTGTGCATGGCCCTGACTCTTCTTGCTTCCAGCTGATTTAATAATATATGACCTGAACACTGCAAGTGAGATGCCAGGAGACCTAAAAGGAAGTGGAAAAGAAGAAAGAGAAACCAGCCTAGCTGCTTCCATTATGGCTTTTAACATCAGGAGAGAATTTACTGCAGTGCATGGATATCTCCAGCAAGGCATCCAGAATGAGAGGAGTCAGCCTTTTAACCACAGCCACCAACAGAAGCCATGGGAAAAAGAGAGCAAGGAGTATTGCAGGAAGGATTGGCAAAAAGTCCACACAGAATACTGGACCTGAGCAAAGCCTTCGACACTGTCCCACGCCACATCCTGGTCTCCAGGCTGGTGACACATGGGTGTGATGGGTGACCACTGGATGGATAAGGAACTGGCTTGATGGCTGCATCCAAAGAGTGGCTGTCAATGGCTCCATGTCCCAGTGGAGGCCAGGGACAAGCAGAGTCCCTCCGGGATCAGTCCTGGGACCAGGCTTGTTCAACATCTTTGTGGGTGCCATGGACAGTGGCATTGAGTGCACCCTCAGCAGGTTTGCTGATGACACCAAGCTGTGTGGTGCAGCAGACAGGCTGGAGGGAAGGGATCCATCCAGAGGGACCTGGACAGGCTGGAGAGGTGGGCACAAGCCAACCTCAGGAGGTTCAACAGGACCAAGGGCAGGGTCCTGCAGCTGGGTGGAGGCAATCCCAGGCACAAATCCAGGCTGGGCAGGGACTGGCTGGAAAGCAGCCCTGAGGAGAGAGCCTTGGGGGTGCTGGGGGAGGAGAAGCTCACCAGGAGCTCTCAGTGTGCACTTGCAGCCTGCAAAGCCAATCAGATCCTGGGCTGCAGCAGAAGTGTGGCCAGCAGGGCAAGGGAGGTGATTTTCCCCCTCTACTCAGCTCTGGGGAGACCCCACCTGGAGTACTGCCTCCAGTTCTGGAGCCCCTATGACAAGAGGGATCTGGAGGTGCTGGAAGGTGTCCAGAGAAGGGCCACGAGGATGAGCAGAGGGCTGGAGCACCTCTCCTATGAGGACAGACTGAAGGAGTTGGGGCTGTTCAGTCTGCAGAAGAGAAGGCTCTGAGGTGACCTCATTGTGGCCCTCCAGTATCTGAAGGGGGCTACAGGAAGGCTGGGGAGGGACTGCTCAGGATCTCAGGTAGTGATAGGACTAGGGGGAATGGAATGAAGCTGGAGGTGGGGAGATTCAGGCTGGAGGGGAGGAGGAAGTTCTTCCCCATGAGAGTGGTGAAGCCCTGGAATGGGTTGTCCAGGGAGGTGGTTGGGGCCCTGTCCCTGGAGGTGTTTAAGCCCAGGCTGGCTGAGGCTCTGGCCAGGCTGATCTAGTGTGGGGTGTCCCTGCCCATGGCAGGGGGGTTGGAACTAGATGATCCTTGTGGTCCCTTCCAACCCTGAATGATACTATGATACTATGATAATGGCTCTAGAAACACAGGCAGTGAAACAGAACTGAAGAAAGTGAAAGAAGACAGCACATGAGAGACGTTGCAGTGTGTCCCTGGAATGAGGACTTCTATTACAATCCAATGTATTTGCTATTAAACATGAGAAGATTTCTTTATAGCACTGTAGAGTGTCTTGAGATACAGTACAAAAAAGATCTGGAGGTGCTGGAAGGTGTCCAGAGAAGGGTCACGAGGATGAGCAGAGGGCTGGAGCTGCTCTGCTATGGAGACAGACTGAGTTGGGGCTGTTCAGTCTGGAGAAGAGAAGGCTTTGAGGAGACCTAATTGTGGCCTTCCAGTATCTGAAGGGGGTTACAAGAAAGCTGGGGAGGGACTTTTGAGGGTGTCAGGGAGTGATAGGACTGGGGGGGTGGATCCAAGCTAGGGGAGGGGAGATATAGATTGGACATTAGGAAGAAGTTCCTCACCATGAGAGTGGTGAGAGAGTGGCACAGGTTGCTCAGGGAGGTGGTGGAAGCCTCATGCCTGGAGGTTTTGAAGGCCAGGCTGGATGTGGCTCTGGGCAACCTGATCTAGTGGAAAGTGTCCCTTGCCCATGACAGGGGGATTGGAACTTGATCATAGAATCATAGAACTGTTAGGGCTGGAAAGAACCTCAAGGCTCAGCCAGTTCCAACCCCCCTGCCATGGGCAGGGACACCTCACACTACAGCAGGTTGCTCACAGCCACATCCAGCCTGGCCTTAAACACCTCCAGGCATGAGGCTTCCACCACCTCCCTGGACAACCTGTGCCAGTGTCTCAAGCCTTGGGGTCCCTTCCAACCCTGAGATTTCTGTGATTCTGGGGAGCAGACACATTTCTCAGCCCTTACAGAATGGTACCTAGTGAAGAAGCTGAAATCACACCACTGCTTTGCAATTATTACACTGCTGTCCCCCTTACACTTGAGCTCCTGTTTGCTTTCAGCCATCACTCTGAATGTAAATACAAGAGAGAGCACCATTTAAAAACCAAAACATTGAGAACCTCCTCCTCCACATGACAGAAACACAGAATTGTCAGGGTTAGAAGGGACCTCAAGGATCATCTAGCTCCAACCCCCCTGCCATGGGCAGGGACAAACTAAGTGATACAAACTAATGGGCAAAGACTCATCTCCACCAAGCAAGAAGAAAAGTCTCACCTCATAATTAAGAGCCAGCTCTGGGGATAGTCACTGTGTGTGTGCAATGCTTTAATCAAATTCCCATCCCACTCTGGACACTGTAGTGCAGACAAAGAGTTAAGAGCAGGTGAGGCTAGAGACAGGTTGGTTTCTCAATCTTCTTGCAGTCAGCAATACAAAGAGGCTAGAACATATGAGAGCACCTGTTCTGCTTTTATAACTCCTGAACACTGAAGTGAAAATACCAGAGGGAAAAAAAACCCAAAACACAACACCACAACCAACCAACCAAACCCCACAATAAAATAAAGGCACCAAAAAACATCCTAACAGAAAATATAGACATGGAAAAGGAAGACTTGAATCATAGCATCATAGAATTGTCAGGGTTGGAAGGGACATCAAGGCTCAGCCAGTCCCAACCCCCCTGCCATGGGCAGGGACACCTCACACTACAGCAGGTTGCTCACAGCCACATCCAGCCTGGCTGCAAACACCTCCAGGCAGGAGGCTTCCACCACCTCCCTGGGCAACCTGTGCCAGGCTCTCACCACCCTCATGGGGAAGAACTTCTATGACCTAGGAATGTGCCACTTGGTGAGGGAATGGCTGGAGCCCCTCACCCCCTGTCTCACATCCCACCTAGAGGAGCTCAAGCCAATACAAGTTTTACTACAGGAATAAAACTGTAAAGGTGGAATTGTTCTGCACACAGAGAAGCATTCCCATGTCTCTGAGTGAGGGCAACTTGCACCATATTGGAGCTCCTCTCCTATGGGGACAGACTGAGAGAGTTGGGGTTGTTCAGCCTAGAGAGGAGAAGGCTCTGAGGAGACCTTGTTGTAGTTTTCCAGTATCTGAAGGGGGCTACAAGAAAGCTGGGGAGGGACTTTTGAGGGTGTCAGGGAGTGATAGGACCGGGGGGAATGGGGAAAATAAGAAATGGGCAGATTCTGCTTGGATTCTGCCCAGGGAGGTGGTAGAGTCACCATCCCTGGAGGTGTTCAAGAGGGGATTGGATGTGGCACTTGGAGCCATGGTCTAGTCATGAGGTCTGTGGTGACAGGTTGGACTCAATGATCCTCGAGGTCTCTTCCAACCTTAGTGATACTGTGAGACTGTGATCCTGGATGTCAGGAAGAAGTTCTTTCCCATGAGGGTGGTGAGAGTCTGGCACAGGTTGCCCAGGGAGGTGGTGGAAGCCTCATGCCTGGAGGTGTTTGCAGCCAGGCTGGATGTGGCTGTGAGCAACCTGCTGTAGTGTGAGGTGTCCCTGCCCATGGCAGGGGGCTTGGAACTGGCTGATCCTTGAGGTCCCTTCCAAGCCTGACAATTCTATGATTCTATGACCACAAATGACTTCTGCACATTACAGAGAGCTGTGTTAGCTTAAAGGACAGTATCAGTGCTTTCAATCCTGCAGCAATTCCCATGCAGGAGGCACATCATTACCTGAAACGAGCTTGAAATGAAAAGGCCAGCTCCCTGAAAGAAAAAAAAACACCCCACAACCAAACCCCAAACAAAATCCCTCCAACTGCTTTGAAGCAAAAGGACCAAGGCCTGATTAGAATTGACAGAGACTGCCTGAATCTTTCAAGGGGATTAATGTGTTTGTCTTTCAAATCCTAAGACCTAGATTCTAATTTGATCACAAAGAAAATGTCTGTTGTGATGGCACAGCCCTTTAGTGCAGTGCTTCTGTAGATGTATAGATACACACATATATATATGGTGGAAAGGAGTTTTAGAACAAACATTTCAAGTTGCACTCTGTTGCAAAGGCAAATCCACAGCAGGATCAGGCAGCTGCTAACCTGTTGCCAGGGGGAAAAGACTGTTATGTAAGGAAAGAATAGGAAATATTTATATAGGCACCCAAGTTCTCCTGTCCTTTTGTGGGGGGGAGTTTGGCAGATTCACACTGCAGAGACAAGAAATATAGGCATGGATTTCACAGGCATATTTCATGTATTTACAAGAAATATATACATACATATATGTGTGTATTGATAGATAAGGTAGAGAGAGAGAGAGAGAGAGGTAGAGGTAGAGAGAGAGAGAGAGGTAGAGGTAGAGAGAGGCAGAGGTAGAGATAGATATATGTATATATATAGAGAGAGAGGTAGAGGTAGGTAGAGATAGAGATTGAGATAGAGAGAGAGGTAGAGGTAGAGGCAGAGGTAGAGAGAGAGAGAGAGGGAGGTAGAGGTAGAGAGAGGCAGAGGTAGAGGTAGAGGCAGAGGTAGAGGTAGAGGTAGAGGTAGAGGTAGAGATAGAGATAGAGAGGTAGAGAGAGGTAGAGGTAGAGAGAGGCAGAGGTAGAGGCAGAGGCAGAGATAGAGATAGAGATAGAAGATAGAGAGGTAGAGAGGTAGAGAGGTAGAGAGGTAGAGAGGTAGAGGTAGAGAGAGGCAGAGGTAGAGATACAGGTAGAGATAGAGGTAGAGAGAGAGATAGAGGTAGAGTGAGGCAGAGATAGTGATAGAGGTAGAGAGAGGCAGAGGTAGAGAGATAGAGGTAAAGACAGAAAAAGGTACGGGTAGAAATAGAGGGAGGTTGAGGTAGGGAGAGGTTGAGGTAGAGAGAGGTTGAGGGAGAGGTAGAGAGAGAGGGAGAGATAGAGCAAGAGAGGTTGAGGTAGAGAGAGGTAGAGATAGAGGGAGAGAGAGAGAGGGAGAGAGAGGTAGATAAAGGTAAATAGAGAGAGAGAGAGACAGAGAGATACAGATTATGTTTAGATTGACCTGGAGCATCTACACTTGCAAGATCTGGAGCAGTTAACAGGAAAACCATAAACCACTCTGATTCCTTCTTCCAAAGCAAGAACAAGGACTGAATATCCTGCCTAGGTAATGTCCAAAGAGGAACTAGATGATCCTTGAGGTCCCTTCCAAGCCTATGATTCTCTCTTGAAGAAGGGAAGATAAATGGCTGAGTGAGGCTGCACTGATGGTGATCCAGCAGCCTAAAGTCACAGGAAACTTGGAGTATGTTCCACAGAAGTACTTTAAGATGCAAATGCTGCTGTAAAGTGTGGTTCAGCATGTCCTTTAAAGCAAAGGGGATTCCTAGGTTGTTAAAAGCCCTGCACATTGCTGAGCCTATGATCTCTCTTTTCCCTCCCTTCCCCGAGAAACACACCCTCCCAAAGCAAGCAAACGCACAGCTGCTCCTGAGCTGCTCAGGAGAAATCCCCAAGCAGCACAATGCTGACCACCTCTGCTTTTTAATATCACTTTTAGAGGGGAACATTACACAACTGAAATCCATGACTCATGAAACTCCAGGCCTTCAGGTTGGATTCCAAATCATTCCTGAAGTATCTTCCCTTCAACCACTTAGGGATTCCTTAGCTATAAGGTCGCTGCTCACTAATTTATCTGGAGAGCCTTTCCAAGTTATTAATAGCTATTGATACTATTCTCAGAGCAAAGGCACTTACAGTGCCAATCCAGCACATCCATCTGTCCAATTACCTTTCTAAAGGCACTGCAGGAAGGCTGGTGACTGCTCCTTCTGCTCCTGATGTTCTGCTTTTAGCTCTGCCACTGCAGATTTTGTGGTGAGAGACGTTACTGTAAGCTGGGCAAGGCTCTGAATGCAAAGCAGAAGGATGTGAAATGCAATAGTGACAGTGCTTTAAATACACAGTGTGGAAAAAGAACTGCCTGGGACAGAGTTTAATCCTCCTTAAAGCACAGAATCACACAGAAACATTCAGGCTGGAAAAGACCCTCAAGATCAGTGAGTCCAACCCACAACCCTACTCTACAAAGGTCACCCCTAAACCATAGCCCCAAGCACCACAGCCAAACCACCTGGAAACACAGCCAGGCTTGGGGACTCACCCTGGGCAGCACATTCCAAGGCCTGACCACTCTTGCCATCAAAAAATGTTTCCTAATGTCCACTCTAAATCTACTCAGTGGCAGCTTGAGGCCATTCCCTCTTGTTCTGTCACTAATGACCTGTGAGAAGAAACCAGCAGCAGCCTCTACACAACCTCCCTTCAGGTAGCTGTAGAGAGAATGCAGATTCACTACCCTGAGGAGGATAGCAGAGTCCCCAGAGTGTGGCAGCTGGAGCTCCTCACTTTCTGGACTGTGAGCACAAGACCACCAGCCAGGGTTTCTCTCACTGTGACTCCTTCCACAAAGAGCCACTGTCATGGATTTGGGTGCTGCTCTCCAGCAGCCCTGTTGGAGCTATTAGAGAGTAGTGGAGTAGTGCCTGAAACTGAGACCTCCTGGATGTGGTGCACTGGCAAACTAGTCCTGGCACATGCACAGAACAGAGCATTTCTGTCACCTGCCAGAGCAGTAACAGTCTGCCTGCAGAGCTGACAGGCTTGGGAAGTGCTCCTCAACTGCACATGGTGGGAGAGGGAACTCAAGGCACTGCAGAAGAGTCTGTGAGCCCTGTCTCTCTCACTTTCTACTGTTGTAGAACACTGGAATGAAATCTGTCAGCCCTATCTGTATAAATCCTTCAGCTTTCTAAATCAGGAGACCTGGCTCACACACACCTCAGCTACACACAAGGAAGTGCAAACTGCACCTCAGCAGGGCAGCTCTTGCTGGGCAGCCCATTCAGTAGCCTGTGGCCAGTTGGGCTGCCCAGGGAGGGGGCTGAGTTTCAAACCCTGGATGTGTTCAGAGGTCATTTGGCTGTGGTGCTTGGGGATAGGGTTTAGGGAGTGAACTTTCTAGAGGAGGGTCAATGGTTTCATAGTTTCATAGTTTCATAGTTTCATAGTTTCATTCAGGGTTGGAAGGGACCACAAGGATCATCTAGTTCCAACCCCCCTGCCATGGGCAGGGACACCTCACACTACAGCAGGTTGCTCACAGCCACATCCAGCCTGGCTGCAAACACCTCCAGGCATGAGGCTTCCACCACCTCCCTGGGCAACCTCTGCCAGTCTCTCACCACCCTCATGGGGAACAACTTCTTCCTAATATCCAATCTGAATCTACCTATTTCTAGTTTTGTTCCATTCCCCCCAGTCCTATCACTCCCTGACAACCTAAGAATTCCCTCCCCAGCCTTCTTGTAGCCACAGTAGGCTTGGAAGGCCACAGTATGGTCTCCTGTGAGCTACAAAACAAAGGTCACTAAACTCCCTTTAATGCACAGAAGTCTTCTTGGGGCTTTGATCATTCATCCACTAGAACCACATTGCCTTGTGCCTATACACTTCTTTCAAGACAAGGATAACAATGGAATGATTGAGCAGTTGAGCAGCCATACCAATTCACCACCAAGTTCCATGATCCTCAAGTCTGAAAGATCACCTTGGTTAAACCAGTTTTGATTTCCCTCCCTGCTGATGGTGATTGTTTGTGAGGACAGTGCCAACAGCATGCTTCAAGGAGTAATAAAAACCTAATCCTCACAGAAGCTTACAAGAGGTTTGCAAGATAGCAAGGCCTGGAGGCATGGAAGCATTCTCCCGTTTGTCAAACCTTACTTTGCCAAACATCACAAAAGCAAGACACTTTCCCCAGGGCAGTGACACCTGCATGGCTTCACTCTAACTTCACAGGCTCACAGGATGTCAGGGGTTGGAAGGGACCCAAAGAGATCATCGAGTCCAACCCCCCTGCCAGAGCAGGACCATACAATCTAGCACAGGTCACACAGGAACACATCCAGATAGGGCTTGAAAGTCTCCAGAGAAGGAGACTACACAACCCCTCTGGGCAGCCTGTTCCAGTGCTCTGTGACACTTACAGGAAAGAAGTTCCCCCTTGTGTTGAGGTGGAACCTCCTGTGCTGCAGCTTCCATCCATTGCTCCTTGTGCTATCCCAGGGAGCAAGTGAGCAGAGCCTGTCCCCGCCCTCCTGACCCCCAGCCCTCAGATATTGATAAATATTTATTAAATCCCCTCTAAATCTTCTCTTTTCCAGACTAAAAAGCCCCAGGTCCCTCAGCCTCTCCTCATAGGGCAGTGCTCCACTCCCTTCAGCATCCTGGTAGCTCTACACTGGACTCTCTCCAGCAGATCCCTGTCCCTCTAGAACTGGGGAGCCCAGAACTGAACACAGTACTCAAGATGAGGTCTCAGCAGGGCAGAGTAGAGGGGGAGGAGAATCTCCCTCCATCTGCTGGACACTCTCTTCTTAATACACCCCAGGACCCCATTGGCCTTCTTGGCCACCAGGGCACATTGCTGTCCCATGGATAACTTGTTTTCCAGCAGCACTCCCAGGATATGCTCCTAACTTGTAACATTTAAGCAAGCAGGTGATGAAAGCTGATGGGAAAAATCATAGCATCATAGTATCAGTCAGGGTTGGAAGGGAGCACAAGGATCAGCTAGTTCCAACCCCCCTGCCATGGGCAGGGACACCCCACACTACATCAGCCTGGCCAGAGCCTCAGCCAGCCTGGCCTTAAACACCTCCAGGGACAGGGCCCCAACCACCTCCCTGCACAACCCATTCCAGGGCTTCACCACTCTCATGGGGAAGAACTTCCTCCTCCCCTCCAGCCTGAATCTCCCCACCTCCAGCTTCATTCCATTCCCCCTAGTCCTATCACTACCTGACATCCTGAGCAGTCCCTCCCCAGCCTTCCTGTAGCCCCCTTCAGATACTGGAAGGCCACAATGAGGTCACCTGGGAGCCTTCTCTTCTCCAGACTGAACAGCCCCAACTCCCTCAGTCTGTCCTCAGAGCAGCTCCAGCCCTCTGCTCATCCTCGTGGCCCTTCTCTGGACACCTTCCAGCACGTCCAAAAAACCCCAACCAAGCCAATGTTATGAATTAGTTGCAGAACTCTATGCTCCAGCCCCCATCTCTATATTTCTGATGAAGTAAAAGCGCTGCATAAAATCCACTTCAACAAGTTTCCCTTCTGCAGTCTTTTCTTTCTTGTCTCAAACTTTTACCCACATTTCCCTAGTCTTAGCCCAAACCTCTGAGAGCTCAGAGAGGAGATGTCAGTACTCCTTATAAAAAGTGGTGGGCTTTTGTGCTGTGAAAATAGTTGCTAGGGTATCAGTAAGCAGCAATACAGCAACAAGGTTCCTGCATATTTAATGTTGCAATAACAGATTAGAGAGTTGGCCCCACCTAGGGGGATTCAGGGGTTGGTGATGCCAGAGAGGATCATCAGAGAACAAACTCTCTCCACAGGGATAATTTTAAATTAGAAATACAGAATACAGAGTTAACCAGGTTGGAAAAGACCTCAGAGATCATGAGGGATTGTGTCCAGTTCTGGGCCCCTCAGTTTAGGAAGGAGGTTGACTTGCTGGAACGAGTCCAGAGAAGGGCAACAAAGTTGGTGAGGGGCTTGGAACACAGCCCTGTGAGGAGAGGCTGAGGGAGCTGGGGTTGCTTAGCCTGGAGAAGAGGAGGCTCAGGGGTGACCTTATTGCTCTCTACAACTACCTGAAGGGAGGTTGTAGAGAGGCAGAGGTTGGTCTCTTCCCCCAGGCAGCCAGCACCAGAACAAGAGGACACAGTCTCAGACTGTGACAGGGGAGGTTTAGTCTGGATGTTTGGAAGAAGTTCTACAAGTGAGAGTGATTGCCCATTGGAATGGGCTGCCCAAGGAGATGGTGGAGTCACCGTCACTGGAGGTGTTCAGGAGGAGACTTGATGGGGTGCTTGGTGCCATGGGTTAGCTGTTTAGGTGGGTTGGATTGGTTGATGGGTTGGACACGATGATCTTGAAGGTCTCTTCCAACCTGGTCCTGGTCCTAGTTCTGTTCTGTTCTGTTCTGTTCTATTCTATTCTATTCTATTCTATTCTATTCTATTCTATTCTATTCTATTCTATTCTATTCTATTGAGTCCAACCTATCACCCAACACCATCTACTCAACTAAGCCATGGCACTGAGTGCCTCATCCAGGCTCTTTTTAAACACCTCCAGTGATGGTGACTCCACCACCTCCCTGGACAGCACATTCCAATGGCCAATCTCTCTTTCTGGGAAGAAATTCTTCCTACCATCCTCCTAAACCTCCTAAACCTCCCTTGGTGCAGCTTGACACTGTGACCTCTTGTTCTGGTTACATCCTATCTTCAGGTAGTTGTTTTGGTCTCTTCTCCCAGGCAACCAGCACCAGAACAAGAGGACACAGTCTCAAGCTGCCCCAGGGGAGGTTTAGGCTGGAGGTGAGGAGAAAGTGCTTCCCAGCAAGAGCAATTTGCCATTGGAATGTGCTGCCCAGGGAGGTGGAGGAGTCACCGTCCCTGGCAGTGTTCAAGAAGAGCCTGGACAAGGCACTTGGTGCCATGGTTTAGTTGATTAGATGGGGTTGGGTGATAGGTTGGACTTGGTGAGCTGGTTACTTCTATCTATTCTACTCTATTCTATTCTAGACAGCAATAAGGCCTCCCCTGAGCCTAGATTCCCTCACTTGAAAGCTAAGCACCCTTGAAAACTATGAAGGATCATCAATAACAGGTTAAGAACAACCCTGCAAGGCCTTATCCACTGCAGAGGGATATGTTACAAGGGACAGTATATCCAGCACTGATAAGTGTCTTGCCAGTATGCTCAGAGAGAGGAAGGATCCTGATGCTTAACTACACAGCAAATATAAACAACTTCTACTGCTGCCCTTGCAGCACAGAATGGTGTGGGGTTGCAGATGGATGTTTGGAGACTCTTAGATACAATGAACAGGTAAGCAATGGCCAGGGAAATCTAACTAAATACCAGAAAGCTACCACAGAACACTTGCAAGAAGCTGCACAGCTTTTCCTGCTTGCATCAGATCATCAGGTTGCAGAGGGCACCAAGTTAGGTGTCAGTGTTGATCTGCACCAGGGTAGGGAGGCTCTACAGAGGGACTTGGAGAGATTGGATTCACGGCCAATGTTACCAGGATGAGCTTCCACAAGGCCAAGTGGCAGGTTCTGCACTTGGGGCACAACAACCCAAAGCAGTGCTACTGGCTTGGGGCAGTGTGCCTGGGAAGCTGTCTGGCAGAAAGGGACCTGAGGATGCTAATGGACAAGCAGCTGAATAGGAACCAGGTGTGTGCCCAGGTGGCCAAGAAAGCCAAAGGCATCCTGGCTGGGATCAGCAATGCTGTGTCCAGCAGGAGCTGGGAGGGGATTGACCCTTGGGACTCAGCTCTGCTGAGGCCATACCTCGAGGATTGTATCCAGTTTCGGGCACCTCAAAACAGGAGAGATGTGGAGGTGCTGGAGCCAGGGCAGAGGAGGGCAAGGAAGCTGTGAAGGGCCTGGGGAATAAATCTGATGAGGAGAGACTGAAGGAGCTGGGGATGGTTAGTGTGAAAGAGAGGAGGCTGAGGGGAGACCTCATTGCTGTCTACAGCTCCCTGAAAGGAGGTTGTGGAGTGGCTGCTGCTGGTCTCTTCTCACAGCTAATTAGTGACAGAACAAGAGGGAATGGCCTCAAGCTGCCACTGGGTAGGTTCAGACTGGACATTAGGAAACATTTTTTTGTGGCAAGAGTGGTCAGGCCTTGGAATGTGCTGCCCAGGGAGGTGGTGGAGTCCCCAAGCCTGGCTGTGTTTGAAGGTGGTTTGGCTGTGGTGCTTGGGGCTATGGTTTAGGGGTGACCCTTGTAGAGTAGGGTTGTGGGTTGGACTTGGTGATCCTGAGGGTCTTTCCCAGCCTGAATGTTTCTGTGATTCTGTGTTCCATTTGGGTTTACAGAGGTGGGAATTCTGTTGTAATTAACAACTACAAAAAGAGCTACTGATGTATGTTAGCTCTTATCTTCAAAGCTCAGAGGCAGAAGTGAAATTTACAGTTGTAAGGTGCATTATGTCCTCTGTCTGCCTAACCCAGGCATGAGTCAAAGCCTCCAAAGAAAAACAACACTGCAAAACATTAAAACCTTAGTTCCTTAGCTGACACCAGAAACAATCACCAACCAGGGGGGAGGAGGAGAGAAAAACCAACACAAGCACAACAAAGCCAAAGTGACTCAGTTTGAAATGTTGACTTTCAAAACATGAACTGAAGGAGGAAAGGTTCCTGGAGCTAAAAGGTGACCAGGAGAAGTATCAGGGTCTGAATGTTTCACTCATTAAGTATACAGCAGCAAACCCTTCAGTTTGGCAGCTAGCTCTTGTCATACCCAAATGACTGCTACAACTAAGGCTCTTAACTTCTACAGCTGGTAACACCTGGCCCCCAAATCCTTCATCTTCATGAGAGGAAGGTAAACTAGGATAGGATAGGATAGGATAGGATAGGATAGGATAGGATAGGATAGGATAGGATAGGATAGGATAGGATAGGATAGGATAGGATAGGATAGGATAGGATAGGATAGGATAGGATGGGATGGGTTGGGATGGGAAGAATAGAATAGAATAGAATAGAATAGAATAGAATAGAATAGAATAGAATAGAATAGAATAGAATAGAATAGAATTAGAATACAATAGAATAGCAATAGGAATAGGAATAGGAATAGGAATAGGAATAGGAATAGGAATAGGAATAGGATAGAATTAACCAGGTTGGAAAAGACAATTAAGATCATCAAGTCCAACCTATCACCCAACACCATCTAATCAATTAAACCATGGCACCAAGAGCCCCATCCAGTCTCTTCCTAAACACCTCCAGTGATGGTGACTCCCAAGCACACACAAAGAGAGTTCAGAGGATCACAGGATGTTAAGGGTTGGAAGGGACCTCTGGAGATCATTGAGTCCAACTCCCCTGCCAGAGCAGGACCATAGAATCCAGCACAGGTCACACAGGAACATCCAGATGGGGCTGGAAAGTCTCTGAAGAAGGAGACTCCACAATCTCTCTGGGCAGCCTGTTCCAGTGCTTTGTGAGCCTCACAGAGAAGAAGTGCAGGGTCCTGCATCTGGGTCGAGGCAATCCCAGGCACAAATCCAGGCTGGGCAGGGACTGGCTGGAAAGCAGCCCTGAGGAGAGAGACTTGGGGGTGCTGGGGGAGGAGAAGCTCAACAGGAGCTCTCAGTGTGCACTTGCAGCCTGCAAAGCCAATCAGATCCTGGGCTGCATCAGGAGAAGTGTGGCCAGCAGGGCAAGGGAGGTGATTCTCCCCCTCTGCTCAGCTCTGGTGAGACCCCACCTGGAGTACTGCCTCCAGTTCTGGAGCCCCTATTACAAGAGGGATCTGGAGGTGCTGGAAGGTGTCCAGAGCGGGACCACGAGGATGAGCAGAGGGCTGGAGCTGCTCTGCTGTGAGGACAGACTGAAGGAGTTGGGGCTGTTCAGTCTGGAGAAGAGAAGGCTCCCAGGTGACCTCATTGTGGCCTTCCAGTATCTGAAGGGGGCTACAGGAAGGCTGGGGAGGGACTGCTCAGGATCTCAGGCAGTGATAGGACTAGGGGGAATGGAATGAAGCTGGAGGTGGGGAGATTCAGGCTGGAGGGGAGGAGGAAGTTCTTCCCCATGAGAGTGGTGAAGCCCTGGAATGGGTTGTGCAGGGAGGTGGTTGGGGCCCTGTCCCTGGAGGTGTTTAAGCCCAGGCTGGCTGAGGCTGTGGCCAGGCTGATGTAGTGTGGGGTGTCCCTGCCCATGGCAGGGGGGTTGGAACTAGATGATCCTTGTGGTCCCTTCCAACCCTGAATGATACTATGATACTATGATACTATGCATAGCCTGAGAAAGCAAAGCCCTGCCACCTAACAGTATATTACTCACAGCAGTGACTGACTCCAATAACCTGTCTGGATTAGCAGAGGACAAAGTGGATTCTTGCCTCATGGCTCCTGATGTACAACACCTTAAAAGGAACTACATCCCATGCTTCCTACACCTTCCTCTACTAATTGTCCTTATGCAGCCTTTGACAGTATTTCCTGGTTGCACAGGACAGTAAGGTGTAGGTGCCTTGGATACAACTTCTTCTGGTCTTCCATAGCTGTGACTGTAGCCCTGACAGATGCCTCTGCACCCTGAGCACTGCATAGACACAGAACAACTACCACAGCTGACTTCTAATCAAGTTTCCCCAATTAGACACAGCTACCTATGAACAGCAGTTAAACCACTGTCACTCTGAATCACAGAGGTTGGAAGGCACCTCCAGAGATCATCAGGTCCAACCCCCCTGCCAGAGCAGCAGCACCCAGGGCAGTCTGCACAGGGATGCACCCAGCTGGGGCTGGAAAGTCTCCAGAGAAGGAGACTCCACAACCTCTCTGGGCAGCCTGCTCCAGGGCTCTGTCATCCTCACTACAAAGAAGTTTCTCCTCATGTTGAGCTGAAACCTTCTGTGTTCAGGTTTGTCTCCATTGTTCCTTGTCTTATTCCTGTGCACCACCCAAAAGAGCTTGCCCCCCTCCACTTGACCCCCACCCCTCAGCTATTGATAGACATTGATCAGATCTCTCTCAGCCTTCTCTTCTCCAGACTAAACAGCCCCAGGGCTCTCAGTCTCTCTTCCCAGGGGAGATGCTCAAGTCCCCTAAGCATCCTCCTGGCTCTCTCTTGGACTCTCTCCAGCAGGTCTCTGTCTCTCTTCAAATGAGGAGCCCCAAACTGGACACAGGACTGCAGCTGTGGTCTCAGCAGGGCAGAGCAGAGGGGGAGAAGAACCTCCCTAGCCCTGCTGGCCACACTTTTCTTGCTGCACCCCAGGATGCCATTGGCTCTGCTGGCCACAAGGGCACATTGCTGTCCCATGCAGAGGTTGCTGTCCACCAGCACTCCAAGGTCTTTCTCCATGGAGCTGCTCTCCAGCAGGGCAGCTCCTAACCTGCCCTGGTGCCTGCTGTTATTCCTTCCCAGACACAGGACCCTGCACTGGTCCTTATTGAACTCCATGAGGTTTTCCCGCACCCAGCTTTCCACTATGCTCCACCAATTAACATAGTCTGGAGAAGAGAAGGCTGAGAGGGATCTGATCAATGCCTATCAATAGCTGAGGGGTGGGTGTCAAGTGGAGGGGGCCAAGCTCTTTTGGGTGGTGCATAGGAATAAGACAAGGAGCAACAGGTACAAGCTTGAACACAGAAGGTTTCAGCTCAACGTGAGGAGAAACTTCTTCACAGTGCAGGTGACACAACCCTGGAAGAGGCTGCCCAGAGAGGTTGTGGAGTCTCCTTCTCTGGAGACTTTCCAGCCCCACCTGGATGCATTCCTGTGCAGACTACCCTGGGTGATGCTGCTCTGGCAGGGGGGTTGGAATGGATGATCTCTGGAGCTCCCTTCCAACCTCCAATGTACTGTGATACCCAGAGTAGTCCCAAAGATGATTCCATCTGCTGCATGCCACTGATACCTCAGCTGCTCAAGAATCCTTCACTCTTTCATTCAGTCTGTGGCTCCAGGACCACGTGCTGATTTGCCCCTCACTAATGGCATGCAGCCTCAGCTGGGGAAACATGATCTACCCACAGCTCCACAGGAGTAATTTAGGATGTGCTGCAGTGTTAAACATCCAGGCACCTGGCCCCCTGCAGTAGGTACTGAGCCCACGCAGCCAGCTGCACAAAGCCCTTTCCCAAACGCCTTCCATCGCATCTGCTTTAACAGAGATCTTCTTTCCTACAAGGGTTAACATATGCTAGCTACAGAGCTTGCAAGGGAATTTTCAGCAGGCCAGTTATGTTCTTGGATGATTTGTCCAAACATTTAGTTTTGGTCCTGCAGCCTGCTGAGGAGTGTTTAAGCAGAAGTTTGATACAGAATACAGAGTTAACCAGGTTGGAAAAGCACTCAGAGATCATTGAGTCCAACCTGTCACCCAACACCATCTGATCAACTAGACCATGGCACCAAGTGCCTCATCCAGGCTCTTCTTAAACACTTCCAGGGTTCCACCTCCCTGGACAGCACATTCCAATGGCCAATCTCGCTTGCTGGGAAGAATTTCTTCCTCACATCCAGCCTAAACCTCCCCTGCCACAGCCTGAGACTGTGTCCTCTTGTTCTGGTGCTGGCTGCCTGGGAGAAGAGACCAACCCCTTCCTGGCTACAACCACCTTTCAGGTAGTTGTAGAGGGCAATGAGGTCACCCCTGAGCCTCCTCTTCTCCAGGCTAAGCAACCCCAGCTCCCTCAGCCTCTCCTCACAGGGCTGTGCTCCAGACCCCTCCCCAGCTTTGTTGCCCTTCTCTGGACACCTTCCAGCATCTCAACATCTTTCCTAAACTGAGGGGCCCAGAAGTGGACACAGGACTCAAGGTATGGCCTAACCAGTGCTGATGGTGCTCTTTGAAAGATTTCTTCTCTTTACTGGAGCTGAGAGTTGCAGTGGCTCACCTGCAACTCCTCCTCCTTTACTTTAGGAAAGGGAAGTCTTCCTCTTCAGAAGTCAGCTTCCCATTCACAGCATTAGCTTTGCTTCAAGTGACTCCCTCAGGATCAAGTTCTTGAAGCTTGGTGGTAAAACACTGGCACAGGCTGCCCAGGGAGGTGGTGGAAGCCTCATCCCTGGAGGTCCAGTTCTGGGCCCCTCAGTTTAGGAAGGAGGTTGACTTGCTGGAAGGTGTCCAGAGAAGGGCAACAAAGTTGGTGAGGGGTTTGGAACACAGCCCTGTGAGGAGAGGCTGAGGGAGCTGGGGTTGCTTAGCCTGGAGAAGAGGAGACTCAGGGGTGACCTTATCACTCCCTACAACTACCTGAAGGGAGGTTGTAGACAGGCAGAGGTTGGTCTCTTCTCCCAGGCAGCCAGCACCAGAACAAGAGGACACAGTCTCAGGCTGTGCCAGGGAAGGTTTATGTTGGATGTTAGGAAGAAGTTCTATACAGAGAGAGTGATTGCCCATTGGAATGGGCTGCCTGGGGAGGTGGTGGAGTCACCATCACTGGAGGTGTTCAGGAGGAGACTTGATGGGGTGCTTGGTGCCATGGGTTAGTTGTTTAGGTGGGTTGGATTGGTTGATGGGTTGTATGTGATGATCTTGAAGGTCTCTTCCAACCTGGTTTGGTTTATTCTAAATAAAGTTTATGGTGTTGAAGGCCAGACTGGATGTGGCTGTGAGCAACCTGCTGTAGTGTGAGTCTTTGTCCATTAGTTTGTATCACTTAGTTTGTCCCTGCCCATGGCAGGGGGGTTGGAACTGGATGATCCCTTGAGGACCCTTCCAACCCTGACAATTCTGTGATTCTATGATTTCAGTACTATCCTGTTCTGGATTTCCATTTCCAAAGGTGCCTGGTATCTGTTTTGTTCTGCTTCTCTCTCTTTTGAGTTCTGCAACCTGATTACATCTGGTAATGAAATGTGGGTGGAATTTCCCTCAAACACCCAGCAAATTGTCTTTAATACCAAGAGCTGTTTTCTTCTTCACTAATAAAAGTCCCTCCCTCCACTGACAGGCAGTTAAATGTGGTGCTTAATGAAATGCTTCAAGTCATCTGGGATACTCCTATTGTTCACTTTGGCTGGCAGCAGATTTGCATAACCTAGCCTTTACCACTCTTTACTTTTGTCATCGGTTTCTCCAAGTGTTGCTTCTGCCACAGGTTTTCCTTTGTGTTTCTGTCACAAGACAGCCAAACTCAGTTGTGCTGGCTTCCTGTTGTTATTCCCCCTGGCCAGCCCTTGTGTTTTACCCAGACACAGACTGGAAGAACTGTTCCCTGGAGAATAAAATCGTATCTGCCAGACAAGTGTGGTGTCCAGTCACCAACTGTGATGTCCAGTCACCAACTGTGATGCTCAGCCAGCCCTCTGAAAGCTCAGGAACACATCCTAAGGGAGGTGATCTGCTGGAGAGCAGCCCCATGGAGAGGGACCTGGGAGTGCTGGTGGATAACAAGTCATCCATGAGACAGCAATGTGCTCTGGTGGCCAAGAAGGCCAAGGGGATCCCAGGGTGCATTAAGAAGAGTGTGTCCAGCAGATGGAGGGAGGTTCTCCTCCCACTCTACTCTGCCCTGCTGAGACCTCACCTTGAGTACTGCATTCAGTTTAAGAGGGCCAGGGATCTGCTGGAGATGGTCCAGTGAAGGGCTATGAGGATGCTGAAGGGGTTGGAGCACTGCCCTGTGAGGAGAGGCTGAGGGACCTGGGGCTTTTTAGTCTGGAGAAGAGAAGACTTAGAGGGGATTTAATAAATGCTTATAAATATCTGAGGGCTGGGGGTCAGGAGGGAGGGGACAGGCTCTGCTCACTTGCTCCCTGGGACAGGACAAGGAGCAATGGATGGAAGCTGCAGCACAGGAGGTTCCACCTCAACACAAGGGGGAACTTCTTTCCTGTAAGGGTCACAGAGCACTGGAACAGGCTACCCAGAGAGGTTGTGGAGTCTCCTCCTCTGGAGACTTTCAAGGCCCATCTGGATGTGTTCCTGTGTGACCTGAGCTAGATTGTATGGTCCTGCTCTGGCAGGAGGGTTGGACCCAATGATGTCTTTGGGTCCCTTCCAACCCCCTGACATCCTGTGAGCCTGTGAACAGCAGTGTCTGTTAGACAAGCTTCAGGAACCTTCATCTTACACTTCATTGTCTCTCCCCATCATCCCCCTCTGAAGAACTTCCATCAGGAATCTACTTGCCTCCAGCTTTGGCACAAATCCTCAAAGACAACAACACTCTGCTTGCACTCAGACTGTTCTGCTAACCACCCCAAGGGACTTTCCTCAAGCAAAAGCATTCAGGACTTTTTGGCCATGCTTGGTTTCTTTATGTGGAAATGAATGGAGAAAAATATTTCATTCCAGTTCTCTTCCCTGGACTGAAAATGAAACTGAACCTGAGCTTCAACCTGCTCTATTCTATTATACTCTACTCTATTCTATTCTATTCTACCCTATTCTACCCTATTCTTGAGCATTCTTGACTTGATCCCAAGATCCTCCCGCCAAAGGTTTGAGTTCCCATGGAAGCTGCTCTACTGGTTCCCTTTGCATGCAAGCAGCACCAAGTTCCCTGTGTTTCCCATCCTCATTGCCTCATACCTCTGACCCAAATGATTGTTGATCGTATTGATCACATTGACCCAAGGTACTACTGACACTGCTTGTGAACAAGATGCTGCCCAGAAGCCTATCCTACCACTAAAGTGAAAGTTTGCATCTTTTTCCCCTCTCCTTTCCTCCTGATGGAAAAAGTCTGTAATCTTATTAACTGCAACAGCTGTAAATAGTTGCTGTTCCCAAGCAGTCCCACGTGGCCTGGGATAGCACTTTTGACTTCAAGCTCCAAGAAAATCATTCTCACCCACAGTCAGCAAAGCCTTTTCTGTTCTTTAGCTCAAGACATCCAAATTAACTAGCCCTTCCAAAACAAATCACAAATCTCCCTTGCAAGCTTTTCAAGCCACAAATCTCCTCTTCCCCCTCCCCAGCTGCCAAAGGTCTCTTCACCCATGTTTTGAGATTTCCACATTCTTCTCTCCTGGATTGTGTCCCAAGTTATTTATCTTAATAGTTCCTCTGGACTCAGCCTGGAACCTCCCTTTAAGTCACTTGCTCAGTCATCTAATCATACCCTTAATCCCTCTTGACAGATCTAACCCCAACCAGCTACCTGAGCTGAAAGAAGGAAACCCTGCCCTACCTATTACACAGAACCAGCTCCATGCCCTTACAGAAATAATGGCATGGAATTCCTAGATCATCATTGCTGATAGTAACTGTTCCATTGACCACCTTTTCTTTTCATCTCCTGATGACTGCTGAGACCATGATTTTTTTTATGCTTTCTACCTCCTTCATGTTTAAGGCTTCCTAAATGGTCTCCTTCAGCCTTTTTACATGAATATAGATTTTAGGCTTTCATGAGAGAGGTCTGAAAGGAGAGTCAGGGAAGGAAAATTAAAAACAAACAAAGAAGAAAGGAAAGGGAAAGAAGAGAAAAAGGGGAAGGGAAAGAAGGGAAGAGAAAAAGGGGAAGGGAAAGAAGAGAAGAGAAAAAGGGGAAGGGAAAGAAGAGAAGAGAAAAAGGGGAAGGGAAAGAAGAGAAGAGAAAAAGGGGAAGGGAAAGAAGAGAAGAGAAAAAGGGGAAGGGAAAGAAGAGAAGAGAAAAAGGGGAAGGGAAAGAAGAGAAGAGAAAAAGGGGAAGGGAAAGAAGAGAACAAAAAAGGGAAAGGAAAGAAGAGAAGAGAAAAAGGGGAAGGGAAAGAAGAGAAGAGAAAAAGGTGAAGGGGAAGGGAAGGAACAGAAAAAGGGAAAGGAAAAGAAAAAGAAAAAGGGAAAGGGAAAGGAAAAGGAAAAGGAAAAGGGAATGGAAAAGGGAAAGGGAATGGAAAAGGAAAGAGAGTGGAAAGGGAAAGAGAGTGGAAAGGGAAAGAGAGTGGAAAGGGAAAGAGAATGGAAAGGGAAAGGAAAAGGGAAAGAAAAAGGGAAAGGGAAAGAACATTTTAAAAAATAAAGGAAAATTTAAAAAAGAAAGGAGAGGAAACTGCTTTAAAAATGGGAAAAAAAGCAGTTTTCCAACAAATTAACCAACAAAACCATCAAGCTAAGTCTGAACATGCATCTGATATGATATACAAGAAAAAGCCACAGAATATGGTTATTATTTCCAAACACCAACAGCAAAAGAAACCCACAACCTAGCTTGGGGTGGAATGGAATGGAATGGAATGGAATGGAATGGAATGGAATGGAATGGAATGGAATAGAATAGAATAGAATACAATAGAATAGAATAGAATAGACCAGACCAGGTTGGAAGAGACCTTCAAGATCATCGTGTCCAACCTATCATCCAGCACCACCTAATCAACTAACCCATGGCACCAAGCACCCCATCAATAGCACACTGAATGCTAGGAAAATGAAAATATGACATCATTAACAAAACCCAAACAACAGCCCAGTTAGGCTCATCCTATACTTAAGTCTTTTGGGGTTCTTTTTGGTCTCAGGAAAGGTTGGCTGTGTTTCCAGACAATATAAAGCAAGGGAGGAACCACAGAAGTGTTAGGGTTAGAAGGGACCTCAAGGATGATTCAATTCCAACCCCTCTGCCACAGCCAGGGACACCTCACACAAGATCTCTACTTTTTGAAGAGGTGTTTGCAATCATAGGAGCAGTTCAGTATTAGAAGGTTGATTGCAGAGATCATACTTGGAGGAGTAGCTAGGAAGGACCACAGAACTGGCAGGGTTGGAAGGGACCTCAAGGATCATCCAGTTCCAACCCCCCTGCCACAGCCAGGGACACCTCACACAAGAGCTCTACCTTTTGAAGAGGTTTTTGCAGTCATAGAAGCAGTTCAGTATTAGAAGGTTGATTACAGAGATCATACTTGGTGGAGTAGCTAGGAAGGACCACAGAACTGTCAGGGTTGGAAGGGACCTCAAGGATCATCGAGTTCCAACCCCCCTGCCATGGCCAGGGACCCCTCACACTAGATCTCTACCTTTTGAAGGTTCACAGAATCACAGAATTGTCAGGGTTGGAAGGGACCTCAAGGATCATCGAGTTCCAACCCCCCTGCCACAGCCAGGGACACCTCACATAAGAGTTCTACCTTTTGAAGAGGCTTTTGCAGTCATAGAAGCAGTTCAATATTAGAAGGTTGATTACAGAGATCATACTTGGTGGAGTAGCTAGGAAGGTTCACAGAACTGTCAGGGTTGGAAGGCACCTCAAGGATCATCGAGTTCCAACCCCCCTGCCATGGCCAGGGACCCCTCACACTAGATCTCTACCTTTTGAAGGTTCACAGAATCACAGAATTGTCAGGGTTGGAAGGGACCTCAAGGATCCTCGAGTTCCAACCCTGCTGCCATGGCCAGGGACACCTCACACTAGATCTCTACCTTTTGAAGAGGTTTTTGCAGTCCTAGAAGCAGTTCAATACTATAAGGTTGATTACAGAGATCATACTTGGTGGAGTAGCTAGGAAGGACCACAGAACTGGCAGGGTTGGAAGGGACCTCAAGGACCATCGAGTTCCAACCCCCCTGCCATGGGCAGGGACATCTCCCACTAGAGCAGGAAAAAACGGCCACAATCTTCACAGCACAAAAATACAGCAGGAAAAAGACTCTGTGGGATGTTCTGGCACGGTTCTACACGAGACTCATTAGCAAACACCTGCCAGCAGGACAATCCTGCTGAGGACTGAGAACAGGGCTAAAGACAGACTCGGA
The DNA here is from genome assembly GCF_026170545.1 of Melanerpes formicivorus. Lineage (NCBI taxonomy): Eukaryota > Metazoa > Chordata > Aves > Piciformes > Picidae > Melanerpes > Melanerpes formicivorus. The sequence goes on along the minus strand of NW_027142437.1, from coordinate 281,983 downwards.
TGTCCAATAAAAACCAAACCACAGCGAAGCAAAAATGGAAGCGAGAACTGGGAAGGTGGGGAGGAAAAAAAATGTACATTTGGGTTTACATGAATGAGAAGTTTGTGTGTAGGAGTAGTAGTGGGAATCCAGTTTCTTCACATTTCATTGTGTAATTGTGCTATGTAGCAGTGTTCCAGCCCGATTCATTGTGCAACGCTATTGCGTGGCATCGTCGGTTGAGCAACTTTGCTGCGTGGTACAGGGTTGGTGTCTTTCTTGCTTTTTGTTTTTTATCATCATTATTATTATTATTATTATTATTATTTTATTTATTTAATGATATTGGAACATTAGGCAACGGCCTGGCATACCATAATTTGTGTTTTCTCTTGTGCAACCTCACTGCCACAGCTCTCTCGAGACAAGGGCGGATGGCCCGGAGTCACGGGCCGGCGCTGAAGTCGCGGGTTTAACATCCCTTCACTCAAGAGATGGCAAAAGGAGACAAGTGGCTGCTTGGGGTTTGGGGTGGGTTTTTTTTCTGAGTGAAGAAACACACACACAAAAAAGCAGCAAACTGAGTAGCTATTTAAGTGGAACTTAGGCCATTAAGATGCTAGGGGTTGGAAGGGACTTCCGCAGATCATCGAGTCCAACCCCACTGCCAGAGCTGGGCTGTAGAATCCAACACAGGTCACACAGGAACACAGCCAGATGGGGCTTGAAAGACTCCAGACAAGGAGACTCCACAACCTCCCTGGGCAGCCTGTCTCAGTGTTCTGTCACCCTCACAGGCTAACAAAAGTTATAAGCACATCCACATTTCAGTCACAAGGGAGTATGCATTTAGGCACACAGAGAAAAAAGCAAACACTGGTTTTCTGGTTAACACCACTGCTGTTCACAGGCTCACAGGATGTCAGGGGTTGGAAGGGACCCAAAGAGATCATCAAGTCCAACCCCCCTGCCAGAGCAGGACCATACAATCTAGCTCAGGTCACACAGGAACACATCCAGACAGGTCTTGAAAGGAGACTCCACAACCTCCCTGGGCAGCGAAGAAGGTCCTCCTCACATTGAGGTGGGACTTGCTGTGCTGCAGTAGGTATGACTTCATAGTTTCATTCAGGGTTGGAAGGGACCACACGGATCATCTAGTTCCAACCCCCCTGCCATGGGCAGGGACACCCCACACTAGATCAGGCTGGACAGAGCCTCATGAAAGAGCAATGCAGCATCCCCTTGCACTTGATACTTCCTTACCCCGAGCTACCTTGTAACTAGATTGTATGATATTATGTATTTCATATATCCATTCCCAACTCTAAAATCCCGCAGGTGGACCTTGTTTTACATGATGCTGGGAATAAACAAACACAGTAACATACTTCTGGTGTGACTTTGGCTCTACCCAAAGCTATCCTTACAGGGATCTGCTGAAACCCACAACCTGAACAAGAAACTCTCCACCTCTTAGGCAAAAAGCAACCAATTACTTTTCATGACAGTGGACTCCTGTGTGAACCTCAACACAAGGGGGAACTTCTTCACTGTAAGGGTCACAGAGCACTGGAACAGGCTGCCCAGAGAGGTTGTGGAGTCTCCTCCTCTGGAGATTTTCAAGGCCCATCTGGATGTGGTCCTCTGTGACCTGTGCTGGATTGTACGGTCCTGCTCTGTCAGGGGGGTTGAATACAATGATCTCTTTGGGTCCTTTCCAACCCCTGACATCCTGTGAGCCTGTGAACAGCAACACTGCTGAACTTAGAGCAAAAATTCACCAACTCACTAATGCAAAAGTCTGAATGACTTCAGCATATTTTAAATGCCATCACAGCATCATCCTACTACTGCTGAACTCTCCTCAAAACCAGAAGTAAAGCTTGCTCTACACCTAGCATTAATTTATGCTACTTAACTTCACACTCCTCACATCTTTTTCATCCCTCTGGGGTTCCCCCCACTCTTAACTCTTGCCTTATGAGGAGAGGCTGAGGGACCTGGGGCTTTTTAGTCTGGAAAAGAGAAGCCTTAGAAGGCATTTAATAAATGTTTATCAATATCTGAGGGCTGGGGGTCAGGAGGGAGGGGACAGGCTCTGCTCACTTGCTCCCGGGGATAGGACAAGGAGCAATGGATGGAAGCTGCAGCACAGGAGGTTCCACCTCAGCACAAGGGGGAACTTCTTTCCTGTGAGGGTCACAGAGCTCTGGAACAGGCTGCCCAGAGAGGTTGTGGAGTCTCCTTCTCTGGAGGCTTTCAAGGCCCATCTGGATGTGTTCCTGTGTGACCTGTGCTGGATTCTATGGTCCTGCTCTGGCAGGGGGGTTGGACTCGATGATCTCTTCGGGTCCCCTCCAGCATCCTCTGATCCTGTGAACTTTTGTTTCCAACAGACATGGTCCATACGCAGACTCAAATAACATGCTTGAGGTTCAGGAAATACAATCAGAACTTCAGATGTCGTTTTTCCAAACGAAATCAAGCAATCCATGAGGACCATCACCTTTGTCCCCACATCTGTCTTTATATCCCTCTGTAAAGGCTACTGGACCAGCATCTCCCTTCATGCATCACCTGGCAGTTCAGGAACAATTGTATGCTACCAGAGACAGAGAGCAAACACTGGCAGATTACAATGCAATGCTGCTGCAAGCAGTTTTTATTGGGTCTTATATCCTGGCAGGTTTTAAACACAGAAGAAAACAACATCCATGCAGGCTTAATGAAATACGGCAGAAAAACCTGAGGATAGCAAATAGTGAAGGGGGGGAGGGGGAGGGAAGGGGACACCCCCAAAAAGTGAACTCTCTCCATCTACACCATAAGATTAATTTATTATCTGGCAGATGGCAGAAGGGAGGGGGGCGGAAAAGAGAAGACTGCTGATGCAGTGTGAGCTTGCCGGCTGTAATGAAGGCCTCACAGTTCTCACTTACACTGCCACAAAATAGATCCCCAGCTGCATTCACTCCAGACTTCTTTGGGGGGTTTGGTGGGGGTATTTTTTGGGGGCTCCATTTGTTTGGAGGTTTAAAAAAACCCACGTAAATCCAACCTAGACCTCATCACTGCATGGACAACTCGGGGTGGGAGGGGAAGATAAACAACTAAAGAAGATCCAGAGAAGCGATTTGCTTGCCGGCTGCCCAAGGCTAGTCACAACAGCAACTAGGAAAGCCGCGACTCTTCTGCCCCCCGCCCCGCTCCTCTTGGTTTGATCAACCAGAGCGAGGCATTCACGCTCAGCAACGCTTCCAGAGGTCATTGGAGCAAGTTCCCATCCCATCTGCTGCTGCTGCTCCAACACTGAAAGCTGCTTGATTTTTTTTTAACTATCCCCCCCCACCCCCGCCCCGCATTTCTCCATAGTTCCAGATATTTTCTCTTCCTTCAGCATCTTCCACAATTGCAGCCATGGGATGCCCATGCTCAAAAAAAAATGGATAAAAACGAGGGCGGCATACTGGAAACGGAAAACTGAGCCAAACGCGCTTAACAGGAGATGAGGAGCTTCGGCACTGGCAGGAACAACGTCCCCTCACTGATCCTGCCGAACTCCACGCAATGCTGTCACACAGGGCTCCCACCTGCCGCAGAAGCCAAAGGCTGGCCTGAGCTCCGGCACCGATTTACCGGCAGCCTCCGCTTACCTCCGGCAGCAGATTCCCGTACGTGTGACCACCCCCCAAAGCACGCTGCGGTGTGTGCAGGAAACGGAGGAACGACGGCTCCGGGAAGCGGCTCTTGCTAGCTCCGGCGCCCGGGGGACACCCTCACCTTCCCCCGGAGGGATGCCCCGGGCACCCCGGGCCGTTACACGGGATTAGGACAGATAAACAACCAGCGCACCCACGCAACTCCCAGAAGGACGAGGAGCAGAGGCGGCTGCGGAGGGGTCTTGCCCCTCACCCATCGCCGAGACGCGGTGGCAGGCCCGGGCCCGGCGGCCACCCCAGCCCCCGGCGGAGCGCGGCGGCGTCTCCCGGGAGACGGAGCCATCTTGGACCCGCCGCGGTGACAGCGGGCGAGCGGCGATGGCGGGGCCGCCGCGGCGCCTTACCTCGGATGCTCCAGGTCCAGCGGTAGAACTCGAGGGTATCGTTCACCACGCTGGACACCAGGCCCATGGCGCGGGGGGGCTCGGCGGCGGCGGCACCCATGGTGAGCAGCAGCAGCAGCGGCGGAGCCGGCAAGACCTTATCTCGGCGCTCGCGTCCCTGCCTCTGCGCCGGGGCTGCTGCTGCTGCTGCCCTTCTACAGCCGGGGATGTGATTTAAATCTCTATCTCTCGGTATCTTCCCTCCAGACTCCGCCTCGCTCCCGTCACCGGCTCCCGTACCCCGCGGGCAAGGAGGAGGGCGAGGAGGCGGAGGCGGGCGGAGATGGAGCGAGGAGGGCAGAAGCAGCGGGGGAAGGGGGGCTGGGTAGCGGGAACCGGCGCGGCGGCCGCGGCTCCGCAGCACCGTCCGCGGTGCGGTGCGGTGCGCTCCGCTGGTGTCACGTGGGCGCCCGCTCGGTGGCCGCCGGCGGCTGCCCGCGGGGTGCGCGGAGGCCTGGCCCCGGCCGCGCAGGCGCACGGCTGCAGCCCTGCCGCTGCCGGCGGAGGGGACTGCGGAGGGAACAGGTGCAGGCAGCCCATGGCCAGCCTTCAGGGACCCCTTCTCCTCCGCCCCCCGAGGGTGTGCGGGGTGGAAAAGGGATGCTTATGTCTTGATTTGCCTTGTAGTTTCAGGTAGGTGTGGGGGGAACAAGTATTTCGCTCGACTTTTATTTCTTTGCCTCTTTTTTTTTTCTTCTTTTTTTTTTCCCTTCCCCCCCCCCCCCCCTTTTTTTTTTCTTTTCCTTTTCCTTCTTTTTTTTTCTTTTTTTTTTTCCCCTTCTTTTTTTTAGGCAGTTCGGATTTTTCTTCTTCTCTCCTTTCCCTCTCGCTTCCCCTTGATGGAGAGGCCAAGGCAGCGACGTGAGCAGTGGTCACTTCACATCGGGCTGTTCTCTTACGCAGGGTGCTGGCTGTTCAGCCTCTGATAGAAGCCCATCCCCTCCCAGCACTGATAAAACCAGCAGCTGCAGTGGGATCTCACTGTCTCCCTGCCTCGCTGGCATTGATTTGGTGCCATTTCCCTGACCGACAACTTGCTCAGCCTCCTCAAGGCACCACCAAGATGTCTCTCGCGCTGTCTTTCCTTCCAGCTCCTGGACCAAAGCCTTCATGCAGTCACTTAATGGCACAGAGAGGTTTGTCTACCTGGGCTGTGTCTAGAAGCTGCAGAAGGAGCCTCCGTGGCACAGGCAAGCAGGGCTGTGGGTGCAATCCCAGTTCATCCATTCTGCACCTTCAACCCCAACAAACCCTCTGCCCTGTGTGGCTGCACCAGCTGCTCCTCACACACTGCGCCTTGTCTTCTGCCAGCTTGGCTCTTGCCTTCCCTCTTCCATGCCCCACGTTATGTGGATGGCTGCATGACAATCTAAGGAATGGTTTCTCCACGGAGGGACAGCAGGAGAGCTTCTCCACCCAAGTTGAGAGCTTCTCCACCCAAGTTGAGAGCTTTCCTCCTGGCAGACAGCAGATCAGATGGTATCTCCCTCTCCCTCCCCCAGCGCAGCACCAGCACCCGTCACTTGTTGTCACTTGGGTTGGGTGAGCACAGCTCATACATCCTTCTGGTTGAGCTAACCTCCGCTCAGCTCTCGGACTGCCCTGGATCTTACGGATGGGAGAGACACGCTGGCCATCGCTAGTTGCCACCACTGCAGGCAGAGCTGCTGTGCCTGGAGCTCAGAAACCAGCTGGTGTTTGGGAATAGGGATCACCTGCACTGGGAAAAGGAAGAGGAGCTATGTCAGCCCCTAGAGATCTGGATGGACAGGGAAGTCCAACGTACCCCAATGCTGCCTGGAAGTCGGAGCCAAAGCAAGGTTACCACCTGCTGATGTATGGACAGCTACTGCTTAGAATCATGGAATTGTTAGGGTTGGAAGGGACCTCAAGGATCATCCAGTTCCAATCCCCCTGCCATGGGCAGGGATGCCTCACACTACAGCAGGCTGCTCACAGCTACATCCAGCCTGGCCTTAAGAACCTCCAGGGATGAGGCTTCCACCACCTTCCTGAGCAACCTGTGCCAGTCTCTCATTACCCTCATGGGGAAGAATTTCTTCCTAACATCCAATCTGAATCTACCTATTTCTAGTTTTGTTCCATTCCCCCCAGTCCTATCACTCCCTGATACCCTAAAAAGTCCCTCCCCAGCTTTTATGTAGCTCCCTTCAGATTCAGAAAGGCCACAATTAGGTCTCCTCAGGGCCTTCTCGTCTCCAGACTGAACAGCCCCAACTCTCTCAGTCTGTCCTCGCAAGAGAGGAGCTCCAGCCCTCTGCTCATCCTTGTGGACCTTCTCTGGACACCTTCCAGCACCTCCAGATCCTTCCCTCTGAGAAGAGGCAATCAAAACTCTGCATGAATCGCACTGGCTTGAAACAACATTTTATTGTGATGGCACTGATCACGGCAGAAGGGCTGCTGAGAGCTCTGAAATGGATCTGTCACTGGGCAGGGCAGGTGGAACACCAACCTGCAGCTTCCCAAGCTGCAGGCAGACAATGCAACCTTAGCTGTGGTTTCTGTGCCTCCTTCAGGTGAAACCGCTGTGGTGTGTTGTTGGGTGGTTAGACACTTGCCAGGTGGTTAGCATGGTCTAAAGCATGGCTTCAGAAGGTATGTTGGTGCTGTCACATAAATCAAAAGCAAACCAGGAGAGCTGAGTGGTAATCCTTGTGTGTGTGTGGCCATTTGCCTCAGCCACATGATTGAACTGGAATGGGCTCCTGAATGAATGAAGGCAACAAAGGATTGCACTCCCCTGCTCTCCTTGATGTCAGGCAAGTAAGCAGAGCTCCACCAGCACAAGGAGCAAGGATCTGCAGTCTACCAAAGGACAAAAAAGCACACAGCACATTAGCAATATTAATAAATATTAATAAGAGGAATTATTCATATTACAGCCTGGGTAGGATTGCTTATTAAAATGTTTATTTATTTGATCTGTGGAAGTCTTTATTTCCCTGGTTGTTGGTTTTTTTTGCACAATTAACAGCAAAAATCACTGTTTATAAAATATTGACATAGGCTAGCTTTCTCTTTCAGCTCTTGCAGATGAGATAACTTTTCTTGAGTGCAATTAATTCCTTTATATTGGCAAGATGGTTGTACACAGATAACTTTACAGAGTAATTAAGCCTCGAGGAGAGCTGCTGCAGAGCTTGGAGAGGCAGGGAGAAGGTGAACAGGCCAACCAGAGTAATTTCTTGTGTGCCTTGACACTGGCTTCAAAACCCATGATGTTTATAGAATAGAGTAGAGTAGAGTAGAATAGAGTAGAGTAGAATAGAATAGAATAGTATCACAGTATCACAAAGGTTGGAAGAGACCTCGAGGATCATCGAGTCCAACCTGTCACCACAGACCTCATGACTACACCATGGCACCAAGTGCCACGTCCAGTCCCCTCTTGAACACCTCCAGGGATGGTGACTCCACCACCTCCCTGGGCAGCCCATAGAATAGAATAGACCAGACCAGGTTGGAAGGAAGTTGAAAGCTTCCTTCACTGGAGGCTTTCCAAACCCACCTGGATGCATTCCTGGCTGGACTACCCTAAGTGATGCTGCTTTGGCAGGAGGGTTGGGCTGGATGATCTCTGGAGGTCCCTTCCAACCTCTAATGTACTGTGGTGCTGTGATGCTTGCCTGGTTTTCATCTCAGAACCAAGTTTAGAATAGAATAGAATAGAATAGAATAGAATAGAACAGAATAGAATAGAATAGAATAGAATAGAATGGAAAAGGACTAGGACTAGGACTAGGACTAGGACTAGGACTAGGACTAGGACTAGGAATAGGAATAGGAATAGGAATAGGAATAGACTAGAAAGAATAGAATAGAATAGAATAGAATAGAATAGAATAGAATAGAATAGAATAGAATAGAATAGAATAGAATAGAATAGAATAGAATAGAATTAACCAGGTTGGAAAAGACCTTTGAGATCATCAAGTACAACCTATCACCCAACACCATCTAATCAACTAAACCATAGCACCCAGCACCCCAGACAGTCTCCTCCTAACTGTGACAAGCTCTTCTCATTGGTTTATCTTTAAGCCTGCAAGCACATGGGCATGCTTTTAAAATTAGCTTCTCTGAGGGCTTCCCAGTTAGTTTGTGATGTTGGTGCATCCAATAACATGTTGGTGGTTCTGAGACCCAAGTCTTCTACTTATGGTGAGCAGAAGGGGAAAGGCTTCCAGAGGCATAGCCCCAAAGCAGCCTCCAAGGAAATCTGCAGCATGGTAGTCAAAAAGAAAAAAAAGATGATGATGATTTTTAAAATGTCATTCATTAGTTAGAATAGAATAGAATAGAATAGAATAGAATAGAATAGAATAGAATAGAATAGAATAGAATAGGACTAGACCAGGTTGGAAGAGACCTTCAAGATCATCGTGTCCAACCCATCAACCAATCCAACCCACCTAAACAACTAACCCATGGCACCAAGCACCCCATCAAGTCTCCTCCTGAACACCTCCAGTGATGGTGACTCCACCACCTCCCCAGGCAGCCCCTTCCAATGGGCAATCACTCTCTCTGTGTAGAACTTCTTCCTAACCTCCAGCCTAAACCTCCCCTGGCGCAGCCTGAGACTGTGTCCTCTTGTTCTGGTACTGGCTGCCTGGGAGAAGAGACCAACCTCTGCCTGTCTACAACCTCCCTTCAGGTAGTTGTAGAGAGCAATAAGGTCACCCCTGAGTCTCCTCCTCTCCAGGCTAAGCAACCCCAGCTTCCTCAGCCTCTCCTCACAGGGCTGTGTTCCAAACCCCTCACCAACTTTGTTGCCCTTCTCTGGACTCATTCCAGCAAGTCAACCTCCTTCCTAAACTGAGGAGCCCAGAACTGGACACAGGACTCGAGGTGTGGCCTAACCAGTGCAGTGTACAGGGGCAGAATGACCTCCCTGCTCCTGCTGGCCACACTGTTCCTGATGCAGGCCAGGATGCCATTGGCCCTCCTGGCCGCCTGGGCACACTGCAGGCTCATGTTCAGCCTACCATCAACCAGCACCCCCAGGTCCCTCTCTGCCTGGCTGCTCTCAGCCACTCTGACCCCAGCCTGTAGCACTGCATGGGGTTGTTGTGGCCAATGTGCAGAACCTGGCACTTGGATGTGTTCAGTCTCATGCCATTGCCCATCTGTCCAGCCTGTCTCTGCAGTGTTGTCATCTTCTCTGTGGTAGTCTACAGGTTCCTATAACCTGGACATCTCAGACAGGGAAGTTTCCACCCAGAAAAGGCAGGCCTGTAGCACTTGACCTTAGAGGAACACACAGATTTCCACCTGTGATCCAGCCCCTTGTCCAGCACTCCAGGGTGCTTGTGCTGGCTGCAGGCAAGTCTGTGTGCTCCAGGAAAGGTGCAGAAGATGACAGGAAGCTGTGGGACGGCCTGCCCCAAGGAAGGTCTCCTCCCAGTTCCCATTTGAGCTGCAAACCATTTCCCTTCAGACTCTTTTCATAAAACACAAACCAAAGCAAACCAAACTGAAACAAAGCCAGACCAGATCAAAACAGAACAAACCAAACTGAAACAGAACAAACCAAAACAAAACCAGACCAGACCAAAACAGAACAAACCAAACCAAAATAGAGCAAACCAAACCAAAATAGGACAAACCAAACCAAAACCAGACCAGACCAAAACAGAACAAACCAAACCAAAACAGAACCAGACCAGACCAAAACCAGAACAAACCAAACCAGAACAGAACAAACCAAACCAAACCCAAAACCAGACCAGACCAAAACAGAACAAACCAAACCAGAACAGAACAAACCAAACCAAAACCAAAACCAGACCAGACCAAAACAGAACAAACCAAACCAAACCAAAACCAGACCAGACCAAAACAGAACAAACCAAACCAAACCAGAACAAACCAAACCAAAACCAGACCAGACCAAACCAGACCAAACCAAACCACAATAAACCAAACCAAACCACAACAAACCAAACCAAAACAGAACAAACCAAACCAAAACCAGACCAGACCAAAACAGAACAAACCAAACCAGAACAGAACAAACCAAACCAAAACCAAAACCAGACCAGACCAAAACAGAACAAACCAAACCAAACCAAAACCAGACCAGACCAAAACAGAACAAATCAAACCAAACCAGAACAAACCAAACCAAAACCAGACCAGACCAAACCAGAACAAACCAAACCACAATAAACCAAACCAAACCAAACCACAACAAACCAAACCAAAACAGAACAGACCAAACCAAATCAATCCAAACCAAAGCCCCAGTAGGAAATCTGATTTAAGAACTATTTCAAGCCATTTCCTGCTCCCTAATGATGTAAATAAACGTCAGCAGAAACGACCCAAAGTCCAGAGGATCAATGCATTTAGTAATGCATAGGGGGAAGCATTTTATTGCTGGGTTTCAGCCAAGCACATTCTGCTGTTATATTTGGTGAGTGAGCAGGTGCTTCTGCACTAGCTGGAAGTGTTCCCACTCAGATTTTACTTCAGGTCAGCAAGGAGTTTGTTGCATAGGGAACATGAAATGCAGGCGTGGTGGATAACTGTTTATGAAGTGTAGTAGGAAGAAAGCAGCCTGAGTTTTTGATGTTGCCATAGGTGGCCCCCACCACCACCTCCAGAGACAAAAGTAGCAGTGAAAGAGCTTTGCCTTGCTACAAAGAAAACCACCAAGCCCAGGAACTTTCCCTGTGAGAGAACATGGAAGTGCTTGAGAGATGCATTTGACAGAAGGTCTAAATGTTAGCACCAGGCAGTAAGGGACTACCTATTCACCTACCAGTAATGAAGGACAACCTATTCACCTACAGTAATGAAGGACAACCTATTCACCTACCAGGAATGGAATGGAATGGAATGGAATGGAATGGAATGGAATGGAATGGAATGGAATGGAATGGAATGGAATAGAATAGAATAGAATAGAATAGAATAGAATAGAATAGAATAGAATAGAATAGAATAGAATAGACCAGACGAGGTTAGAAGAGACCTTCAGGATCATCATGTCCAACCTATCATCCAGCACCACCTAATCAACTAACCCATGGCACCAAGCACCCCATCAAGTCTCCTCCTGAACACCTCCAGGGATGGTGACTCCACCACCTCCCCAGGCAGCCCATTCCAATGGGCAATCACTCTCTCTGTGTAGAACTTCCTCCTCCATCCAGCCTGAACTGCCCCTGGCACAGCCTGAGACTGTGTCCTCTTGTTCTGGTGCTGGCTGCCTGGGAGAAGAGACCAACCTCTGCCTGTCCACAACCTCCCTTCAGGGAGTTGTAGACAGCAATAAGGTCACCCCTGAGTCTCCTCTTCTCCAGGCTAAGCAACCCCAGCTCCCTCAGCCTCTCCTCACAGGCTACAATGAAGCTACATGAAATATTATGTGCATGAAGCCTGACCAGATAAAAATAGTTTGAAAACCCTTAACTTCAGAAATGTGTTGTGATTAACTACAGAAATCTCAATTTATTCAAGGTATTTTTTTATTTTTCATTCAGTTCCAGCAAGGTTTTGAGGGGGTGAAAAATGCTGACATAAATTAGCATCTCCATTTGCCATGCAAGGGATAATCTTGCACAGACTGTCAGATTCATCCTGCCTCTTGCATGGAAGCTTTTCAGCTGATTTGCCTTACAAAGAGCAGGTCAAGGGAGGTGATTCTCCCCCTCTGCTCAGCTCTGCTAGGACCCCACCTGGAGTACTGCCTCCAGTTCTGGAGCCCCTATTACAAGAGGGATCTGGAGGTGCTGGAAGGTGTCCAGAGAAGGGCCATGAGGATGAGCAGAGGGCTGGAGCTGCTCTGCTCTGAGGACAGACTGAAGGAGTTGGGGCTGTTCAGTCTGGAGAAGAGAAGACTCCAAGGTGACCTCATTGTGGCCTTCCAGTATCTGAAGGGGGCTACAGGAAGGCTGGGGAGGGGAGCTGGGGTTGCTTAGCCTGGAGAAGAGGAGGCTCAGGGGTGACCTTATTGCTCTCTCTACAACTACCTGAAGGGAGGTTGTAGACAGGAGGCTGTTGGTCTCTTCTCCCACCCAGCACCAGAACAAGAGGACACAGTTTCAGGCTGTGCTAGGGGAGGTTTAGGCTGGTGGTTAGGAGGAAGTTCTACACAGAGAGAGTGATTGCCCATTGGAATGGGCTGCCTGGGGAGGTGGTGGAGTCACCATCACTGGAGGTGTTCAGGAGGAGACTTGATGGGGTGCTTGGTGCCATGGGTTAGTTGTTTAGGTGGGTTGGATTGGTTGATGGGTTGGACACAATGATTTGAGGGTCTCTTCCAACTTGGTCTATTCTATTCTATTCTATTCTATTCTATTCTATTCTATTCTATCCTATCCTATCCTATCCTATCCTATCCTATCCTATCCTATCCTATCCTATCCTATCCTATCCTATTCTTAGGATCTCAGGTAGTGATAGGACTAGGGGGAATGGAATGAAGCTGGAGGTGGGGAGATTCAGGCTGGAGGGGAGGAGGAAGTTCTTCCCCATGAGAGTGGTGAAGCCCTGGAATGGTTTGTCCAGGGAGGTGGTTGAGGCTCCGTCCCTGGAGGTGTTTAAGCCCAGGCTGGCTGAGGCTGTGGCCAGGCTGATGTAGTGTGGGGTGTCCCTGCCCATGGCAGGGGGGTTGGAACTAGATGATCCTTATGGTGCTTTCCAACCCTGACTGGTTCTATGATCCTATGATACTATGACCTCTAGCTATGCTAAATAAAAGCTTGCCTGGTCTTTGAATCAACAAGTGCAGGCTTAAGTACACACATGTGCAATAGTCCAAATCCTGGCTGCTTCAGCACAGAGGCTGGTTTGAGGCAGCTTTACACTGCAAATGCTTAAAAGCAGGCATTTCCAACCACCCATGATTTCTGTAAACCAATGACATTGAGGCCCACAATGTGTCTGTCAGCACTAATTAATTTTTTTTGGGGGGGTTGTTTGTTTATTACATAAGATGTAATAAGAGGTGAGGTAACTCGAGGCACACAGAGATTACACAGCTTTTGCAGAGGGAGCCTTCCACAGGATGTGAACCAGATCCAGTTCATTTGTCTTCTCAGTTTTCTGGTAGATGCCATCTGTCACAGGCTCACAGGATAGCAGGGGTTGGAAGGGACTCAAAGAGATCATCAAGTCCAACCCCCCTGCAAGAGCAGGACTATAGAATGCAGCACAGGTCACACAGGAATGCATCCACACCAGGCTTGAAAGTCTCTGGAGAAGGAGACTCCACAACCTCTCTGGGCAGCCTGTTCCAGTGCTCTGTCACCCTCACAGGGAAGAAGTTCCTCCTCACGTTGAGGTGGAACCTCCTGTGCTGCAGCTTACATCCATTGCTCCTTGTCCTGTCCCAGGGAGCAAGTGAGCAGAGCCTGTCCCCTCCCTCCTGACCCCCAGCCCTCAGATATTTATGAACATCTATTAAATCCCCTCTCAGTCTCCTCTTTTCCAGCCTTGCCTACATTCAGCTGCATCAAACCAGGCTTGTTCCAAACCATATATATAGGAATAATGCAGCAGAAAGTATCCAGAGATGTTAATACTCAGTGCAGGCTTTGGCCACAACTCACATTTGATGTAAGCTCACAGTAGGTTTGACCTCACTTGCATCTGAATTCAGCACCAGTACTCAATTCGACTTCTGGTCTGTACCAACTTTGGGGTTTGAACATCAACCTTTTTGTTTGTTTGTGTGTTTGCTATGGCTCTGTCTGAAACATCAGAAGTAAAACATGTTTCATATCCTGGCCTAAGTGCTCCAGGGCTAGATACAACATAGAGAATTCTTACTCAAGGAGGTGCAACCTTTTTTTCCTCCACAGGACATATTGATGTTTCTTCTCCATCTTTCTACCAAATTCCAAAGTGGAATGAGCTGCCCAGGGAGGTGCTGAAGTCACCACCACTGGAGGTGTTTAGGAAGAGACTGGATGAGGTGCTTGGTGCCATGGTTTAGTTGGTTAGATGGTGTTGGGTGATAGGTTGGACTTGGTGATCTCAAAGGTCTTTTCCAACCTGGTTAATTCTATTCCTCTTCCTCTCCCTCTCCCTCTCCTTTTCCCTCTTCCTCTCCTCTCCTCTCCTCTCCTCTCCTCTCCTCTCCTCTCCTCTCCTCTCCTCTCCTCTCCTCTCCTCTCCTCTCCTCTCCTCTCCTCTCCTCTCCTCTCCTCTCCTCTCCTCTCCTCTCCTCTCCTCTCCTCTCCTCTCCTCTCCTCTCCTCTCCTCTCCTCTCCTCTCCTCTCCTCTCCTCTCCTCTCCTCTCCTCTCCTCTCCTCTCCTCTCCTCGAGTCTCCTCTCCTCTCCTCTCCTCTCCTCTCCTCTCCTCTCCTCTCCTCTCCTCTCCTCTCCTCTCCTCTCCTCTCCTCTCCTCTCCTCTCCTCTCCTCTCCTCTCCTCTCCTCTCCTCTCCTCTCCTCTCCTCTCCTCTCCTCTCCTCTCCTCTCCTCTCCTCTCCTCGAGTCTCCTCTCCTCGAGTCTCCTCTCCTCGAGTCTCCTCTCCTCGAGTCTCCTCTCCTCTCCTCGAGTCTCCTCGAGTCTCCTCTCCTTCTATTCTAAACTTGGTTCTGAGATGAAAACCAGGGAAGCATCACAGCACCACAGTACATTAGAGGTTGGAAAGAACCTCCAGAGATCATCCAGCCCAACCCCCCTGCCAAAGCAGCACCACTTAGGGCAGTCCAGACAGGAATGCATCCAGGTGGGTTTTAAAGCCTCCAGTGAGGGAGACTTTCAAAAGTGGTAGAGAGCCATCTCCATGCTGCATCAGGTTTTATTGCCAAGTAAATTTAACATTGGTTTAACTCCAGATCATCAGCTCTGGAGTTTTTAAACTGCAGAACTAACCCCATTTAATACAAGTCTGGCAAGAGACAGGAAGAAAGCTGGGGAGGGACTTTTGAGGGTGTCAGGGAGCAATAGGACTGGGGGGAATGGAATAAAACTAGAAATAGGTAGATTCAGATTGGATGTTAGGAAGAAATTCTTCCCCATGAGGGTGGTGAGAGCCTGGCACAGGTTGCCCAGGGAGGTGGTGGAAGCCTCATGCCTGGAGGTTTTTGCAGCCGGCTGGATGAGGCTGTGAGCAACCTGCTGTGATGTGAGGTGTCCCTGCCCATGGCAGGGGGGTTGGAACTGGCTGATCCTTGAGGTCCCTTCCAACCCTGACAATTCTGTCATTCTATGATTCTAAGAGCTGGTTTGCAGTGCTGGGCTGCATCCAGCTGCTGTTCTGTGCTGCTCCAGAAGAGGAGCCATTAACCCACTGTTTCCCAGCCCTGTTCTGAGAGATTAACCTTATAATTAATTCCTCTGTGGGGCTCTGAGCAATGACCTAGTGTGAGGTGCCCCTGTCCACGGCAGGAGGGCTGGAACTGGATAGTCCTTGAGGTCCCTTCCAACCCTGACACTTCTGTGATGATCCTGATGTGTCTAGGCTGTGGCCGAGGCGTGCTGCACATCCAGCAGGTCCATGTGTGTAGCTTCCCCTGTTCCATGGGTGCCAGCCTGATAAACCCCTGGACACACACTCTCTTGCTCTGCTCCCCTGAGACTTTTCTCCCCTGGTTTCTCATGCTTCTGCTCAGCTGAGATTTTGATCTGCAGCGCTATCTGTCACAGCATCTATCATTTGCGAGGTGTGGCGGGCAGGCTTTTGCAACGAGGGCTCCCTATTGTGTACAGGCTGGGGAGGAGGGCTAAGCCAAACCATCAGCTGATGTTTTGAGGGCCCTGTGTTGAAACGCCGGCAACATGTATGGTCAGATCTGCAGCTCAGCGCCGAAGCCAGCCCTCTTCCAGAGGTGTGTGTCACTGCTGCTGCACCCACTCCGCTGGGTGCGGCGGCCTGCCGAAGGCGTGGAGCTGTTTTGTAGGGATGATCTTGCACCTTTGCTCCTGCACAGCTAATGGCCTGAAATGTAGGGCACGGTCCCCTGCAGAAGCTGCTCATGGCAGTGCAAGTTAGGTGGAAGGGGTTGGGGTGACGCAAGGCCGGCTGCTCTTACGCTGCCTCCAGCTGGTTAACTGTGTGGGCATGGGTGGTAGCGACGGGGCTGGGCATACCCTTTCCTCTGTGGGGTGTGTGGAGGGCAAAAATTGTGGTAAAGGAGGTTCTTAAAGGGCTGTGTCAGCCTCTGGGCTTCTGAACTGGTGTGACCTGGTGCATGCAGTCTGGAGAAGAGATGGCTTCGAGGTGACCTCTGTGTCCTTCCAGTATCTGAAGGGGGCTACAAGAAGGCTGGGGAGGGACTGCTCAGGATCTCAGGCAGTGATAGGACTAGGGGGAATGGAATGAAGCTGGAGGTGGGGAGATTGAGGCTGGAGGTGAGGAGGAAGTTCTTCCCCATGAGAGTGGTGAAGCCCTGGAATGGTTGTCCAGGGAGGTAGTCGAGGCCCCATCCCTGGAGGTGTTTAAGGCCAGGCTGGCTGAGGCTCTGGCCAGCCTGATCTAGTGTGGGGTGTCCCTGCCCATGGCAGGGGGGTTGGAACTGGATGATCCTTGTGGTCCCTTCCAACCCTGACTGATACTATGATACTATGATGCTCCACCTTTCGCCCCTGCCAGGGGGATATGCTGAAGTTTGACTGCTCTTGATGGACAGCCTGAGTGCCAGGCCTCATCAGAGGTTCTGGTTCTCTTATCCTGGTGAGACACTGGCACAGGTTGCCCAGGGAGATGGTGGCAGCCTCATGCCTGGAGGTTTTTGCAGCCAGGCTGGATGTGGCTGTGAGCAACCTGCTGTAGTGTGAGGTGTCCCAGCCCATGGCAGGGGGTTGGAACTGGCTGATCCTTGAGGTCCCTTCCAACCCTGACAGTTCTATGATTCTGTGATTCTCAGGAGACCTTGTGGAAGTATTTGCCACAGGGTTGCACATTTCATAAACAGCAGGTTAGCCATACAACTCCACAGGGAGATAAGCAGGTATTCAGGGCTCAGTGTTGGGACCACTTCTGTTTAACATCTTTATTGATGACCTTGATGAAGACACAGAGTGTGACAGCAATAAGTTTGCAGATGACACCAAGTTAAGTGGAGTGTTGATCTGCACCAGGGTAGGGAGGCTCTACAGAGGGACTTGGAGAGATTGGATCCATGCCCAGTGTTAACCAGGATGAGCTTCAGCAAGGCCAAGTGCCAGGTCCTGCACTTGGGGCACAACAACCCCAAGTAACGCTACAGGCCTGGGGCAGTGTGGCTGGAAAGCTGTCTGGCAGAAAGGGACCTGGGGGGTGCTCATAGACAAGCAGCTGAATAGGAAACCAGGAGTGTGCCCAGGGGGCCAAGAAAGCCAAAGGCATCCTGGCTGGGATCAGCAATGCTGTGTCCAGGCAGCAGCAGGGAGGGGATTGTGCCCTGGGACTCAGTCTGGGAAGGTCACACCTTGAGGATTGTGTCTAGTTCTGGACACCTCAATCCAAGAGAGATGTGGAGGTGCTGGAGCCAGGGCAGAGGAGGGCAAGGAAGCTGTGAAGGGCCTGGAGAATAAATCTGATGAGGAGAGACTGAAGGAGCTGGGGATGGTTAGTGTGAAAGAGAGGAGGCTGAGGGGAGACCTCATTGCTGTCTACAACTACCTGAAAGGAGGTTGTGGAGAGGCTGCTGCTGGTCTCTTCTCACAGGTAATTAGTGACAGAACAAGAGGGAATGGCCTCAAGCTGCCACTGGGTAGGTTTAGACTGGACATTAGGAAACATTTGTTGATGGTAAGAGTGGTCAGGGATTGGAATGTGCTGCCCAGGGAGGTGGTGGAGTCCCCAAGCCTGGCTGTGTT
This sequence comes from Melanerpes formicivorus, assembly GCF_026170545.1. Lineage (NCBI taxonomy): Eukaryota > Metazoa > Chordata > Aves > Piciformes > Picidae > Melanerpes > Melanerpes formicivorus. Next base: position 264,115 of record NW_027142437.1, on the reverse strand, counting down.
TCAAGGTGGTTTGGCTGTGGTGCTTGGGGCTCTGGCTTAGGGGTGACCCTTGCAGAGTAGGGTTCTGTGATTAACTGCATTTTTACCTGTGGTGAAATCCAGCCCAGACAATGGCAAGGCCAGTTCCTGTTATTTGGAATGGAGTAGAATGAAAATGCTGGCATCTCCCTGGAGGTAGCTGAGTCTTGCCCAGTCGTTGGAGTAAGCTCATGGTCCACTGGGTTTTCCAGCATCATACTCAGGCATGAGTGATCAGGGCAAGAGCCTCAGAACCCCCACTTGGAAAAGAACCTGAAGATCCATTAGGCAGTTGTAGGCAAGACAAACACATGTACAACAGAACAGCAGCATTTCAGTATCTGAACAGGACCTGCAAGAAAGCTGGGGAGGGACTGCTTATAGAAGGGCTTGTAGTGATGAGGGGCAATGGGTTGAAACTAGAGCAGGGTAGGTTTAAGTTGGACATTAGGAAGAGGCTCTTCACAATGAGGGAGTGAAATCCTGGAACAGGTTGCCCAGTGAGGTGCTGGAGGCCCCATCCCTGGAGACATTCAAGAGAGAATGAGACATTCAAGGTCAGACTTCCCTTCCCTTCCCTTCCCTTCCCTTCCCTTCCCTTCCCTTCCCTTCCCTTCCCTTCCCTTCCCTTCCCTTCCCTTCCCTTCCCTTCCCTTCCCTTCCCTTCCCTTCCCTTCCTTCCCTTCCCTTCCCTTCCCTTCCCTTCCCTTCCCTTCCCTTCCCTTCCTTCCCTTCCCTTCCCTTCCCTTCCCTTCCCTTCCCTTCCCTTCCCTTCCCTTCCCTTCCCTTCCCTTCCCTTCCCTTCCCTTCCCTTCCCTTCCCTTCCCTTCCCTTCCCCTTCCCTTCCCTCCCCTTCCCTTCCCTTCCCTTCCCTTCCCTTCCCTTCCCTTCCCTTCCCCTCCCCCCCTCCTTCTCCCTCCCCTCCCCTCCCCTCCTCTCCTTCTCCCTCCCCTCCCCTCTCCCAGCTATCTCTATTTCACATTTCAGCTGACAACTGATGACAAGACCTGGAATCTGCAGCTCCTAGAACAAGAGCAAACATGGTACCTACTGTAAGAGTGCAGAAATGTCCAAGAAAAAGGTTTGCTGTGTATGAGAGAAACCAACAGAGGAATAGAAAGGAACAAGAGGAGCAGGCAGAGAATGGTGATTCTCAAAGAGACTTCCCCAGCTGCCACCACTCTGTGACTATTTGACCTCTCTTTGAAATGAATCTTCAGAGCAGTCTGGAGAAGTGAAGGCTCCAAGGAGACCTAATTGTGGCCTTCCACTATCTTAAGGAGACTACAAGAAAGCTGGGGAGGGACTTTTTGAGGGTGTCAGGGAGTGATAGGACTGGGGGGGGAATGGAGCAAAACTACAAATGGGTAGATTCAGATTGGATGTTAGGAAGAAGTTGTTCCCCATGAGGGTGGTGAGAGACTGGCAGAGGTTGCCCAGGGAGGTGGTGGCAGCCTCATGCTTGGAGGTTTTGAAGGCCAGGCTGGATGTGGCTGTGAGCAACCTGCTGTAGTGTGAGGTGTCCCTGGGCATGGCAGGGGGGTTGGAACTGGCTGAGCCTTGAGGTCCCTTCCAATCCTGACAATTCTATGACAATCAGTTTTATTTTAGCACCAAAGAACCCAGTCTGAAATACTACTCTGTGTGGTGCAGCAGACAGGCTGGAGGGAAGGGAGGCCATCCAGAGGGACCTGGACAGGCTGGAGAGGTGGGCACAAGCCAACCTCATGAGGTTCAACAAGACCAAGGGCAGGGTCCTGCATCTGGGTGGAGGCAATCCCAGGCACAAATGCAGGCTGGGCAGTGACTGGCTGGAAAGCAGCCCTGAGGAGAGAGACTTGGGGGTGCTGGGGGACAAAAAGCTCAACAGAAGCTCTCAGTGTGCACTTGCAGCCCACAAAGCCAATCAGATCCTGGGCTGCATCAGGAGAAGTGTGGCCAGCAGGTCGAGGGAGGTGATTCTCCCCCCTCTGCTCAGCTCTGGGGAGACCCCACCTGGAGTACTGCCTCCAGTTCTGGAGCCCCCTATTGCAAGAGGGATGTGGAGGTGCTGGAAGGTGTCCAGAGAAGGGCCACAAGGATGAGCAGAGGGCTGGAGCACCTCTCCTGTGAGGACAGACTGAAGGAGTTGGGGCTGTTCAGTCTGGAGAAGAGAAGGCTCCCAGGTGACCTCATTGTGGCCTTCCAGTATCTGAAGGGGGCTACAGGAAGGCTGGGGAGGGACTGCTCAGGCTCTCAGGTAGTGATAGGACTAGGGGGAATGGAATGAAGCTGGAGGTGGGGAGATTCAGGCTGGAGGGGAGGAGGAAGTTCTTCCCCATGAGAGTGGTAAAGCCCTGGAATGGGTTGTGCAGGGAGGTGGTTGAGGCCCTGTCCCTGGAGGTGTTTAAGCCCAGGCTGGCTGAGGCTCTGGCCAGGCTGATGTAGTGTGGGGTGTCCCTGCCCATGGCAGGGGGGTTGGAACTAGATGATCCTTGTGGTCCCTTCCAACCCTGAATGAAACTATGAAACTATGAAACTATGTTAAGGCTGTAGCTCCCTGGTAGCATAACCTGCTGGGGAAGGAAAACAGCTTCTTTCCTCTTCTAAGACATTTTTTAGCCTGTCAGAGAAATGATGGATGACTCAACTCATCTGTATTTTCCACAATCCTTTACAAAGATCAACTGTTAAAGTGTACTAAAGAAGAGAAAAGAAAAAGAACAAGAACTCTTGCTGCAATGTAATATGAAAACATACATCAGACACTGGAGAAGTAAAGTTGTAAGTAATAATGAAGAGTTACCTGTGAACTCTGGCATACAGCTAAAAGTGAATAGATGGATGGATGGTGTATAGCCCTGCAGCTGGGAAGGAAGAGTAAACTGCAGGAGCACAGGTTAGGAGGTGATCTGCTGGAGAGCAGCCTCAAGGAGAAGGACCTGGGAGTGCTGGTGGACAACAAGTTCTGCATGGAACAGCAATGTGCCCTGGGGGCCCAGAAGGCCAAAGGGATCCTGAGGTGCATTCAGAGGAGTGTGACCAGCAGAGCCAGGGAGGTTCTCCTCCCCCTCTACTCTGCCCTGCTGAGACCTCACCTGCAATATTGCATCCAGGTCTGGGCTCACCAGTTCAGGAGGGACAGGGATCTGCTGGACAGAGTCCAAGGGAGGGCTGCAAGGATGCTAAAGGGACTGCAGCACTGCCTGATGAAAAAAGGCTGAGAAACCTGGGGCTGGTTAGTCTGGAGAAGAGAAGGCTGAGAGGGGATTTAATTAATGTTTATAAATATCTGAGGGCTGGGGGTCAGGAAGGAAGGAACAGGCTCTGCTCAGTTGCTCCCTGTGATAGGATAAGGGACTACAGCACAAGTTCCACCTCAACATGAGGAGGAACTTCTTTACTGTAAGGTTCACAGAGCACTGAAACAGGCTGCCCAGAGCAGTTGTGGAGTCTCCTTCTCTGGAGGCTTTCAAGGCCCATCTGGATGTGTTCCTGTGTGAGCTGTGCTGGATTCTATGGTCTTGCTCTGGCAGGGGGTTGGACTTGATGATCTCCAGAGGTTCCTTCCAATCCCTGACATGCTGTGGCCTTGTGATCCTGTGATCCATCATTCCAGCATGCTCTAGAAAGCATGGGTCCTTCACTATGAATAAACCTTTATTTAGAATAAACCAAACCAGGTTGGAAGAGACCTTCAAGATCATCGTGTCCAACCCATCAACCAATCCAACCCACCCAAACAGCTAACCCATGGCACCAAGCACCCCATCAAGTCTCCTCCTGAACGCCTCCAATGACAGCGACTCCACCACCTCCCCAGGCAGCCCATTCCAATGGGCAGTCACTCTCTCTGTGTAGAACTTCTTCCTAATATCCAACCTGAACCTCCCCTGGCGCAGCCTGAGACTGTGTCCTCTTGTTCTGGTGCTGCTTGCCTGGGAGAAGACACCAACCTCTGCCTGTCTATAACCCCCCTTCAGGTAGTTGCAGAGAGCAATAAGGTCACCCCTGAGTCTCCTCTTCTCCAGGCTAAGCAGCCCCAGCTCCCTCAGCCTCTCCTCACAGGGCTGTGTTCCAAGCCCCCTCACCAACTTTGTTGCCCTTCTCTGGACTCGTTCCAGCAAGTCAACCTCCTTCCTAAACTGAAGGGCCCAGAACTAGACACAGGACTCGAGGTGTGGCCTAACCAGTGCAGTGTACAGGGGCAGAATGACCTCCCTGCTCCTGCTGGCCACACTGTTCCTGATGCAGGCCAGGATGCCATTGGCCCTCTTGGCTGCCTGGGCACACTGCAGGCTCATGTTCAGCCTACCATCAACCAGCACCCCCAGGTCCCTCTCTGCCTGGCTGCTCTCAGCCACTCTGACCCCAGCCTGTAGCACTGCATGGGGTTGTTGTGGCCAATGTGCAGAACTCGGCACTTGGATGTGTTCAATCTCATGCCATTGGATTCTGCCCATCTGTCCAGGCTGTCCAGGTCCTTGCAACATGAGCTTAGTATCTTATAGTCAGATACTGGCAGTTTCAAAACACTCTGACAGGCTTGCATGAGAAATGCTTTGGCCATAGGAAGGGAAACTGAGGAAAAGGGTATCTGGTCCATGGTGTGGGTGAAGATTCTCTGGTCCTGCACTGGCAGTGGGGGGGGTGGACTTGCTGATCTCTGGAGGTCCCCTTTCAACCCCTAACCTCCTGTGAGCCTGTAAAGACTGCCAAGAAAATATTCAATTAGAGGTATAATGGACAATAATAATGATTCATTGATCTTACTGCTGTTTAAACAGGTAGCTGAGGTGACTCTATCTCCTTTACCTCTCCTCCTTCCCTCTTTCCAAACCTGAGCTCAGCTTTGGTGTTAGGTTTAAATAGATTCCTGCCACGTATTTGATTCCTGCCACGTATTCGATTCCTGTGGTTAGGGCTTCCCAAGTGTTCAGCCAGGAAACCTGAGCTCGTGCCTGCAGGACTTGGGAGTTTCCAGGTGACTCTCCAGTGTCCTGTCTGTACACTAACAACACAGTGTAACAGCAATAACACAGCAAAAGCTTTCATATGTGCCTGGCCAGCTTGACTTAAAGGATGTGCAGGAATGTGTCCAGAGAAGGGCCATGAGGATGAGCAGAGGGTAGAAGTTCCTCTCCTATGAAGATAGATTGAGAGAGACTTAGGGATGTTCAGTCTGGAGAAGAGAAGGCTCCAAGGGGACCTTATTGTGGCCTTCCAGGATCTGAAGGGGGCTACAAGAAAGCTGGGGAGGAACTTTTGAGGATGTCAGGGAGTGATAGGACTGGGGGGAATGGAAGAAAACTAGAAATGGGTAGATTCAGATTGGATGTTAGGAAGAAGTTCTTCCCCATGAGGGTGGTGAGACACTGGCAGAGGTTGCCCAGGGAGAATGGAATGGAATGGAATAGAATGGAATGGAATGGAATGGAATGGAATGGAATGGAATGGAATGGAATAGAATAGAATAGAATAGAATAGAATAGAATAGAATAGAATAGAATAGAATAGAATAGACCAGACCAGGTTGGAAGAGACCTTCAAGATCATCGTGTCCAACCTATCACTAAGAGCATCTAACCAACTAAACCATGGTACCAAGTGCCTCATCCAGTCTCCTCCTAAACACCTCCAGTGATGGTGACTCCACCACCTCCCCAGGCAGCACATTCCAATGGGCAATCTCTCTTTTTATTAATAACTTCTTCCTAACCTCCAGCCTAAACCTCCCCTGGCACAGCCTGAGACTGTGTCCTCTTGTTCTTGGTGCTGGCTGCCTGGGAGAAGAGACCAACCTCTGCCTGTCTACAACCTCCCTTCAGGTAGTTGTAGAGAGCAATAAGGTCACCCCTGAGCCTCCTCTTCTCCAGGCTAAGCAACCCCAGCTCCCTCAGCCTCTCCTCACAGGGCTGTGTTCCAAGCCCCTCACCAACTTCGTTGCCCTTCTCTGGACTCGTTCCAGCAAGTCAACCTCCTTCCTAAACTGAGGGGGCCCAGAACTGAATCTTTTTGTCACTCTGTGTTACATCACTCACATTGAGTGAGTTTTATCTAGACTGTATAAAAGGGGAGGTTCAGTTTCCTTAGTCACCTGACACTTAGGTATCTCACATAGTTATTGTTCCAGGCTCCTTTTATTATTGATACAGGCAGAACAGCAACCCCATGCAGTGCTACAGGCTGGGGTCAGAGTGGCTGAGAGCAACCAGGCAGAGAGGGACCTGGGGGTGTTGGTTGATGGTAGGATGAACATGAGCCTGCAGTGTGCCCAGGCAGCCAAGAGGGCCAATGGCATCCTGGCCTGCATCAGGAACATGTGGCCAGCAGGAGCAGAGAGGTCATTCTGCCCCTGTACACTACACTGGTTAGGCCACACCTCGAGTGCTGTGTCCAGTTCTGGGCCCCTCAGTTTAGGAAGGAGGTTGACTTGCTGGAACGAGTCCAGAGAAGGGCAACGAAGTTGGTGAGGGGTTTGGAGCACAGCCCTGTGAGGAGAGGCTGAGGGAGCTGGGGTTGCTTAGCCTGGAGAAGAGGAGACTCAGGGGTGACCTTATCACTCTCTACAACTACCTGAAGGGGGGTTGTAAACAGGCAGAGGTTGTTCTCTTCTCCCAGGCAGCCAGCACCAGAACAAGAGGACACACTCTCAGGCTGTGCCAGGGGAGGTTCAGGCTGGAGGTCAGGAGGAAGTTCTACACAGAGAGAGTGATTGCCCATTGGAATGGGCTGCCTGGGGAGGTGGTGAAGTCACCAATCACTGAAGGTGTTCAGGAGGAGACTTGATGGGGTGCTTGGTGCCATGGGTTAGTTGATTAGGTGGTGTTGGGTGATAGGTTGGACACGATGATCTTGAAGGTCTCTTCCAACCTGGTCTATTCTATTCTATTCTATTCTATTCTATTCTATTCTATTCTATTCTATTCTGGGAAGGACTTCTCAGGATCTCAGGTAGTGATAGGACTAGGGGGAATGGAATGAAGCTGGAGGTGGGGAGATTCAGGGGGGAGGTGAGGAGGAGGTTCTTCCCCATGAGAGTGGTGAAGCCCTGGAATGGGTTGTCCAGGGAGGTGGTCGAGGCCCCAGCCCTGGAGGTGTTTAAGCCCCAGGCTGGCTGAGGCTCTGGCCAGGCTGATGTAGTGTGGGGTGTCCCTGGCCATGGCAGGGGGGTTGGAACTAGATGATCCTTGTGGTCCCTTCCAACCCTGACTGATACTCTGATACTTTTATACTATTCTATTCGTTCCTCTATGTACATACAAGCAGAATGTGCTTGTATTAGGCATAATAAGAATCCTTTTCAGGTATCTGTCTCATTACAGGATATCCTCTGTTTATAAACATTAATTACTGTGGCTTGACAACAGCCTCCTGGGGAAAGCCCTGCCCCCGATTCAGAGGAGAAGAAAGGCAGCCGCAGCTTGCTTAAATCTCAGCTTGCACAGAAAACTTGGGAGCCAGAAATGGAAATGCCAGAGGATGCCTCACAATCATAGCCCAAAGATAAGGTAATCATAAGGTGTGGCTCCCAAATCAGTACCAACAGTGTAAGATGCTGCTTTCTTCCACCCTATTCAAAGTAAATAGGTTGAGGTGTGGCGTGCGCCGGGCTGGAGTCACATCGGTCGCACATTAAACCTGGGACAGATGTAGCCAGGCTGACAGAGGGCAGAGTGATGGGGGGGGAGGGTCCTGTCCTGTTCCACATGCTGGCATTTAAACCAAAGGCATCCCTGGCTGGGATCAGCAATGCTGTGTCTAGCAGGAGCAGGGAGGGGATTGTCCCCTGGGACTCAGCTCTGGGGAGGCCACACCTTGAGTGTTCAGTTTTGGGCACCTCAGTGCAAGAGAGATGTGGAGGTGCTGGAACCAGTGCAGAAGAAGGCAAGGAAGCTGTGAAGGGCCTGGAGAATAAATCTGATGAAGAGCAACTGAAGGAGCTGGGGATGGTTAGTTTGAAAGAGAGGAGGCTGAGGGGAGGCTTCATTGCTGGCTACAAACTACCTGAAAGGAGGTTGTGGAGAGGCTGCTGCTGGTCTCCCACTAATTAGTGACAGAACAAGAGGGAATGGCCTCAAGCTATGACTGGGTAGGTTTAGACTGGACATTAGGAAAACAAAACTCACAGCAAGAGTGGTCAGGCCTTGGAATGTGCTGCCCAGGGAGGTGGTTGAGTCCCCAAGCCTGGCTGTGTTTCAAGGTGTTTGGATGTGGTGCTCGGGGCTATGGTTTAGGGGTGAACCTTGTAGTGTAGGGTTCTGGGTTGGACTTGGTGCTCCTGAGGGTCTCTTCCAAGCTGAATTAATGTCTCTGTGATGCTGAAGACATTTGTGTGTCTGCAGAATTCACATATTTTGATTGTGCAGAATCCAACCTTTCAGCAAAGAAGCTCAGACACATAGCAGCCACGTGAGAAGGTCTTGAGGGTAGTGGCAAATGAAATGTTGCACACCAGCCAGCATTGTGTGCTTGCAGCCCAGATAACCAACTATATCCTGGCCTGCATCAAAAGGAGCATGGCCATCAGGTCGAGGGAGGTGATTCTGCTCCTCTACTCCACTCTGATGAGACCACCTGGAGTACTGTCTCCAGTTCTTGCAGTCCTCAGCACAAGAAATACATAGAGTCATAGTATCAGGTCAGGGTTGGAAGGGACCACAAGGATCAGCTAGTTCCAACCCCCCTGCCATGGCCAGGGACACCCCCACACTAGATCAGCCTGGCCAGAGCCTCATCCAGCCTGGGCTTAAACACCTCCAGGGATGGGGCCTCAACCACCTCCCTGGACAACCCATTCCAGGGTTTCACCACTCTCATGGGGAAGAACTTCCTCCTCCCCCTCCAGCCTGAATCTCCCCACCTCCAGCTTCATTCCATTCCCCCTAGTCCTATCACTACCTGAGATCCTGAGAAGTTTCCTCTCCAGCCTTCTTGCAGGCCCCCACATAGAAGGGGTTGAGGCTCCTTCCCTGGAGGTATTCAAGGTGAGGCTTGGCAGGGCCCTGGGCAGCCTGATCTAGTTGGGATGTCCCTGCTGACTGCAGGGAGGTTGGACTAGATGAGCTTTGGAGGTCCCTTCTGGCCTGGGCCTTTCTATGATTCTATGATTCTATTGGAGCAAGTCCAGAGGAGGGCCACAAAAATAGTCAGAGGGATGGAATGCTTCTCCTGTGAAGTAAGGCTGAGTGTTAGGGTTCTACCCCCTGGAGAGACCCTAGGAACAGCATGGGAGAAGGCTAGGTGGTTCAGGCTGAGACCAGGACAGGGTATGGTTTTAGAAGCTCTCTAGTGTAGATGATTTCAGTTCAGGGCTGTGGAACACTCCCTGCCACCATTTCTCAGTGTGGATATAGACTTCATGTCACTACTTCTGATGTTATCTTCAATATGGATTTGCTGCATCACTCCTCTCCCCTCCTGGCTTCCTCCCCTTACTGCCATTCATGCTCAACACCTCTTATGTGCAAGTCTAAGCCTACCAGCCTCAGTGTGTGCATCTCCAGAGCTGCAGGACAAATCAAATGCTGAGGGAGGTGACCTCCCCTCATGTGCTCTGTGGGAGTAGCAAATACATTTTGAATGCTGCTAAAGTAGTCTCAAAGTATTATTCATGGAGGCACAGAATGGTATAGGGGGTGGAAGGGACCTCTGGGGGATCATCTAGTCTGTGGCTGAGGAAGTTCCAACACCCCTGCCATGGGCAGGGACACCTCACACTACAGCAGGTTGCTCACAGCCACATCCAGCCTGGCTGCAAACACCTCCAGGCAGGAGGCTTCCACCACCTCCCTGTGCAACCTGTGCCACTCTCTCACCACCCTCCTGGGGAACAACTTCTTCCTATCTCCCAGGTATCTCCAAGAGCTTGCTGGAACTGCTTTCTGCTTTGCCCTGAGCTCCTCAGACTTCTGATTTCTTTCTGACCAGCAGGATGAGATCCAAAGGCAGGTGAGGAGCAAGACCAATGCTACTGCTGTGTATTGTCATCTGCCTTCAATGGTTTACTTTTCCCCTCAATGGTTTACTTTTCTTCCTCACATCCAATCTGAATCTACCCACTTCTAGTTTTGCTCCATCCCATCCAGCCCTATCACTCCCTGACACCCTCAAAAGTCCATCCCCAGCTTTCTTGTAGCCCCCTTCAGATACTGGAAAGCCAAAATTAGAATCCTACAATTGCCCCTGTTGAACTTGAAGAGGTTCCCTTCTGCCCATCTCTCCATCCTGTCCAGGACATGCTTCCAATGTGTCAGTCACTCACCTCCAGTTTTGTATCACAGGCAAATTTGCTTAGGGCACACTCCATCCATTCATCCAGGTCATGGATGAACATGCTGACCAGGGCTGGACCTATTACTGACCTCTGGGGAACTCTGGCAGCAACAGGCTCCCAGCTAAACTCTGAGCCACTGACCCCAACCCTCAGAGTTGTGTCATTCAGCCAGTTCTCAATCCACCTCACTCTCCACTCATCCAACACACACTAAACCAATTCCCTTCATGCTTTTATTCTCCCTACTTTTTTCTTGTCACTCCTCCATGTCCTGGATGACTTCCTGTATGTGTTGGCATGTGTTCTGTATTTCCATTTCACAGAATCACAGAATCAGCCAGGTTGGAAGAGACCTCAGAGATCATCAAGTCCAACTGATCACCCAATCCTATCTAATCAACTAGACCATGGCACTAACTGCCTCATCCATCCAGGCTTTTCTTGAACACTTCCAGTGATGGTGACTCCATCACCTCCCTGGGCAGCACATTCCAATGGTCATTTACTCTTTCTGGAAAAGCTTTCTCTTCACCTCCAGCCTAAACTTCTCCTGGCACAGCTTGAGACTGTGTCCACTTGTTCTGGTGCTGGTTGCCTGGGAGAAGAGACCAACCACCACCTGGCTACCACCTCCCTTCAGGAAGTTGTAGAGAGCAATAAGGTCTCCTCTGAGACTCCTCAGCTCACCCCCAGCTCCCTCAGCCTCTCCTCAGAGGGCTGTGCTCCAGACCCCTCCCCAGCTTTGTTGCCCTTCTCTGGACACCTTCCAGCAACTCAACACCTTTCTTGAACTAAGGGACCCTCTCCACTTGCTACCCACTTCAGCAGTTAGGCCAGCCAATAAAATGCTAAAGTCACAGTATCACAGTATCACAGTATCACTTAGGTTGGAAAGGACCTCGAGGATCATCGAGTCCAACCTGACACCGCAGACCCCATGACTAGACCATGGCACCAAGTGCCACGTCCAATCTCCCCTTGAACGCCTCCAGGGTTGATGACTCAACCACCTCCCTGGGCAGCCCCGTTCCAATGCCGAATGACTCGCTCGGTGAAGAACTTCCTCCTCACACTCGAGTCTGAACCTCCCCTGGCACAGCTTGAGACTGTGTCCCCTTGTTCTGGTGCTGGTTGCCTGGGAGAAGAGGCCAACTCCCTCCTGGCTACAACCACCCTTCAGGTAGTTGTAGAGGGCAATAAGGTCACCCCTGAGCCTCCTCTTCTCCAGGCTAAACAATCCCAGCTCCCTCAGCCTCTCCTCATAGGGCTTGTGTTCAAGGCCTCTCCCCAGCCTTGTTGCCCTTCTCTGGACACGCTCAAGTGTCTCAATGTCCTTCTTAAACTGAGGAGCCCAGAACTGGACACCAGGACTCAAGGTGCGGCCTAACCAGAGCAGAGTACAGGGGCACTATGACCTCCCTGCTCCTGCTGGCCACACTATTCCTAATGCAGGCCAGAATGCTATTGGCCCTCCTGGCCACCTGAGCACACTGCTGGCTCATATTCAGGTGGCTGTCGATTCAGCACACCCAGGTCCCTCTCTGTCTGGGAGCTCTCCAGCCACTCCGACCCCAGCCCTATAGCTCTGCATGGGATTGCCATAGCCAAAGTGCAGCACTCGGCACTTGGACTTGTTGAAAGCCATCCCATTGGACTCTGCCCATCTTTCCAGTCGGTTCGAGGTCCCTCTGCAGAGCCTTTCTACCCTCTAACTGACTAACATCTGCCCCTAACTTTGTGTCATCTGCAAACTTGCTGATGACTGACTCTACCCCTTCATCCAGATCATCAATGAATATGTTGAAGAGGACAGGGCCCAGCACTGATCCTGGGGGACACCACTGGTGACTGGCCTCCAGCTGGATGCGGCACCGTTCACGACCATCACCTATATGTTGCTCTCTGGGCTATGGTATGGTTTGGGTTAACTGCTGGTGTGAGCAACCAGCTCCTTCAGTCACCATCACCTGCTATGACATAACCTGGAACAGAGGCGTTGGCATCCTTTTCCTAGAGGATGGTGGTGAAAGTGACTGAGAGGTTGCAGGTTAACAGCAAAGAGGAAAAAGAAGACACCACAATGATGATGGGCCTCAAGGCCAGCTTCTAGAAGTGCCTGCACTGGAAGGCTTCATGAGATTTGTTCTCCAGCCCTTCCCAGCTCGGTTGCCCTCCTCTGGCCTGGAAGGTGCTCTGCTGAATTCTACAGGTGTAGGGCTAAGTAAAAGCTGTGGGCAGGTCTTAGAGAATGGTCTATGGCCAGCAAAAGGTCCACTGAGCCTTTCTATTGTTGTCATGGATGAGTTGTAACAGAGCAGGAAGAAGTTCTTGAATTTGCATTGCCAGCAGATCCAGAGAGGTGATTCTGCCACTTTGCTCTGCTCTGCTGAGACCTCTCCTGCAGTACTGTGTGCAGCTCTGGAGCCCTCAATACAGGAAGGACATGGAGCTGATGGAGAGGGTCCAGAAGCTGGCCATGAAAATGATCAGGGGTTGCAGCAGCTCTGCTATGAGGACAGGCCTGAGGGAGCTGGGGGTGTGCAGCCTGGAGAAGAGGAGGCTCTGGGGAGACCTAATAGCAGCCTGCCAGTACCTGAAGGGGGCTACAGGGAGGATGGAGAGAGACTGTTTGCAAAGGCCCGCAGGGACAGGACAAGGAGGAATGGCTTCAAACTAGAGAAGAGCAGATTTAGATTGGATATCAGGAAGAAGTTCTTTACTATGAGGGCAGTGGAACACTGGGACAAGCTGTCCAGGGAGGTGGTTGAGGCCCCATCTCTGGAGATATTCAAGGTGAGGCTCAACGAGGCCCTGGGCAGCCTGATCTAGTTGGGGATGTCCCTGTTGACTGTGGGGGAGGTCAGACTGGATGAGCTTTGGAGGTCCCTTCCATCCTGGACCACTGTATGATTTCACTGCAGTATCCAGCTTTATGCACTGGATTTGTTACTGCTCTACAGCTGTGGCCTGCATTTGGCTTTGTGTAGAGATGGGCAACAGAGCATTTCTGTTGTACCACTTGTTTTTGTTCCTATATCTGGTAATGCATGGATGATGGAAGGGATAGATTAACTAACCCTGAAAACCCCTCCCAAGCAGATGTGGGAACCCAGTACAGTTGCCTCTTTGGCTTATGTCATATCTTAGCAAGCTTTTGGGATTGGGGAAGGTCTCCTGAAACAATTTGCTTCTTTTGGAATTCTTCTCATAGTTTAACTCATGCTTGCCTAAATTTTCCATTTGGCTTCACACAGGTGGAATGGAAGTGGTCAGTGAGAAGGTCCAGAGGAGCACCACAAAGATGATCAGGGGGTTGGAGCACCACAAAGATGATCAGGGGGTTGGAGCACCTCTGCTATTGAAGACAGGCTGAAGGAGCTGGGGGTGTTCAGCCTGAAGAAGAGGAGATCTAATGGCAGACTGCCAGTACCTGAAGGGGGCTACAGGAAAGCTGGGAGGAACTTTTTATAAGGGCTCATGGTGATAGGACAAGGGGCAAAGGTTTAAGCTGGAGACAGAGTAGATTTAGATGAGACACTAGGAAGAAGTTCTTCAGTGTGAGGGTGGTGAGACACTGGAATGGGTTGCCCAGAGAAGCTGTGGATGCCTCACACAGTATCACACACAGTATCACCAAGGTTGGAAGAGACCTCGAGGATCATCGAGTCCAACCTGTCACCACAGACCTCATGACTAGACCATGGCACCCAAGTGCCACATCCAATCCTCTCTTGAACACCTCCAGGGATGGTGACTCCACCACCTCCCTGGGCAGCACATTCCAATGACCAATGACTCGCTCAGTGAAGAACTTTCTCCTCACCTCCAGCCTAAATTTCCCCTGGTACAGCTTGAGACTGTGTCCTCTTGTTCTGGTGCTGCTTGCCTGGGAGAAGAGACCAACCCCTTCCTGGCTACAACCACCTTTCAGGTAGTTGTAGAGGGCAATAAGGTCTCCCCTGATCCTCCTCTTCTCCAGGCTAAACAACCCCAGCTCCCTCAGCCTCTCCTCACAGGGCTGTGCTCAAGGCCTCTCCCCAGCCTTGTTGCCCTTCTCTGGACACCTTCAAGTGTCTCAATGTCCTTCTTAAACTGAGGAGCCAGAACTGGACACAGGACTCAAGGTGTGGCCTAATCAATGCAGAGTACAGGGCACAATGACTTCCCTGCTCCTGCTGGCCACACTATTCCTAATGCAGGCCAGGATGCCATTGGCCTTCTTGGCCACCTGGGCACACTGCAGGCTCATGTTTAGGCAGCTGTCAATCAGCACCCCCCAGGTCCCTCTCTGTTTGGGAGCTCTCAGCCACTCTGACCCCAGCCTGTAGCTCTGCATGGGGTTGCCGTAGCCAAAGTGCAGCACCTGGCACTTGGGCTTGTTGAATGCCATCCCATTGGACTCTGCCCATCTGCCCAGTTGGTCGAGGTCCCTCTGCAGAGCCTTTCTACCCTCTGACTAACATCTGCTCCTAACTTGGTGTCATCTGCAAACTTGCTGATGACTGACTCAATTCCCTCATCCAGATCATCAATGAAGATGTTAAAGAGGATGGGGCCCAGCACTGATCCCTGGGGGATGCCACTGGTGCCTGGCTGCCAGCTGGCTGTGGCACCATTCACCACCACTCTCTGGGCTCGGCCCTCCAGCCAGTTCCTAACCCAGCACAGAGTGCTGCTGTCCAAGCCACGAGCTGACAGCTTAGCCAGCAGTTTGCTGTGGGGGACGGTGTCAAAGGCCTTGCTGAAGTCCAGGCAGACCACATCCACAGGCCTCCCCACATCCACCAGACGGGTCACCTGATCATAGAAGGAGATCAGGTTGGAGAGGCAGGACTCATCCCCATGAGGGATGCCTCATCCCAGGAAGTGTTTCAGACCAGGCTGGATGAGGCTTTGAGTAACCTGGTGTAGCAGGAGGTGTCCCTGCCCACAGCAAGAGGGTTGGAACTAGATTATCTTCAAGGTCCCTTCCAACTCAATCTGCTCTATGGTTGTATGATAGCAAAATCTTAGCCTTTGACCAGATAAAAGGATGGCATTTGCCCCCCTCTCTTCTAATAAAAATCTTTTCAGTTGCTCTGCACACTTTTGGGTTTGTGCACACATTTGATTTGTTTTGATATGTGGGCTGAGTGCCCTAAAAATGAGGTTATGTGCTTGGAAAAGGAAGGAGAAACTTGTTGCTGCACTCAGAACTTTCCTTGTAGATAGAACCTCTGAAAATTGTGCAATACCAATAGTCTCTGCAGCATTCCATGGCATCAGTTCCTACCAGGGAAGTGGATATGCATATCACACCAGTGCACAACATACAACATGACCCACCGTCACCTGGCATTCCCTTCATTCCTGAGCTACCTCACCCTGCAATAAGGGGATGTGGGAGCAGGAGGCATCCCTCAGTTTTCCCCTGGTTGCCTCCCTCCCTTTACCCACAGAGGAGGAGGTGGGCCTTGTGCCTCTGTGTGTGTGTGTGTGCCAGACCTGCAAGCTGAGTGTGTACTAGGATATTGCATGCAAGCAGAGCCTGCCATTACCATCTCGGATAATGAGAAAGATACCATAAGAAATAGGTAAGTCTTCACTATGTAAGCTGCAGCATGGCCAGGCCTAGACCATTAAGAGAGGAAAAGACCTTGAGATCATCCAGTCCAACCATCAACCCAACCCATTCCTAAACCATGTCTAGAATAGAATAGAATAGAGCAGAATAGAATTAACCAGGTTGGAAAAGACCTTTGAGATCATCAAGTCCAACCATCAACCCAACCCATTCCTAAACCATGTCCTGAATAGAATAGAATAGAATAGAATAGAATAGAATAGAATAGAATAGAATAGAATAGAATAGAATAGAATAGAATAGAATAGAATAGAATAGAATAGAATAGAATTAACCAGGTTGGAAAAGACCTTGGAGATCATCAAGTCCCAACCATCAACCCAACCCATTCCTAAACTATGTCCTAAATAGAATAGAATAGAATAACATAGCATAGCATAGAAGAGAATAGCATAGAAGAGAATAGCATAGAAGAGAAGAGAAAGAGAAGAGAAGAGAAAGAGAAGAGGAAGAGAAGAGAGAGAAGAGAAGAGAAGAGAAGAGAAGAGAAGAGAAGAGAAGAGAAGAGAAGAGAAGAGAAGAGAAGAGAAGGAGAAGAGAAGAGAAGAGAAGAGAAGAGAAGAGAAGAGAAGAGAAGAGAAGAGAAGAGAAGAGAAGAGAAGAGAAGAGAATTAACCAGGTTGGAAAAGACCTTGGAGATCATCAAGTCCAACCTATCACCCAACACCATCTAACCAACTAAACCATGGCACCAAGTGCCTCATCCAGGCCCTTCTTAAACCCTTCCAGGGATGGTGACTCCACCACCTCCCTGGGCAGCACATTCCAATGGCCAAATCTCTCTTTCTGAGAAGAACTTGTTCCTAACATCCAGTCTAAACCTCCTCTGGCACAGATTGAGACTGTGTCCCTCTTGTTCTGGTGCTGCTTGCCTGGGAGAAGAGACCAACCTCCACCTGGCTACAACCTCCCTAAAGTGCCATGTCTACATGTTTTGTGAATACCTGCAGGGATCTTATAAATCACTGTTTAAAATCACACAGTTGTTTCAGCTGGAAAATACCTTCTAAAAACATTAAATCCAACCACAACCCACCACCACCATGGCCATTAAAGCATGTCCCAAAGTGCCATCTCTACATGTCTATAAGCCAGTCACATCCTGGGCTTCACCAAGAGAAGCATGGCCAGCAGGTTGACGGAGGGCATTCTCCCACTCTGCTCCAATCTGCTGAGACCCCACCAGGAGCACTGTGTCCACTTCTGGAGCTCTGTTACAGGAAGGATCTGGAGGTGCTGGAAGGTGTCCAGAGAAGGGCCATGAGGATGAGCAGAGAGGTGGAGCTCTCCTTTCTCAAGGAGACAGACTGAGGGAGCTGGGGTTGTTCAGTCTGGAGAAGAGAAGAGCAGGTTCCAAGGAGATCTTCCAGTATCTGAAGGGGGCTACAAGAAAGCTGGGGAGGGACTTTTGAGGGTGTCAGGGAGTGATAGGGCTGGGGGGAATGGACAAAACTAGAAGTGGGGAGATTCAGATTGGATGTTAGGAAGAAGTTGTTCCCCATGAGGGTGGTGAGAGCCTGGCACAGGTTGCCCAGGGAGGTGGTGGAAGCCTCATGCCTGGAGGTTTTTGCAGCCAGGCTGGATGTGGCTGTGAGCAACCTGCTGTAGTGTGAGGTGTCCCTGCCCATGGCAGGGGGGTTGGAACTGGATGATCCTTGAGGTCCCTTCCAATACTGACAATTCCACGATTGTATGATTAAAGCTAAGTTGTGCACACATTCATGCTGCTCATACACCCACTGGAAATCAGGGTGGACAAAGTCTCTTAATCTCTTTTCTTATCAGTGTTACATGTCTGGACATTTGCTAATTGCTAATTTCAGCTCTCATGCTTCAGATTAAATCACTCTTGGTGACTGGCTCCTTTGTGCCATTAATCTATGGGTTCCTTTTTGAGTAACCTCCTTCCTTGAGAAACCTTGGGAGGAGGTGTTGCTGTGGTGAGCCACAAGTACAGTTTGCTGCCCAAGCCATGGTCTCTTTCCTAATTTTCTGTTGCTTTCTTATCCCATCAAGAAGTGTGCAGCTGTCATATCCCATGGAGAAGTGTGAAGCCTAGCATGCAAGGAAGTATCCTGATTGTCCATTATCAACCTTCTTGCAAACCTACCAGGCCAGGTCAGAGGAACTGGCTCTGTACAAAGTCACAGTTGTCTCTTGAGCTAGGGTCAGATTCATGTGGCAGTCAGTCTGCACCATGCTATCACGGTAGCACAGTACATTAGAGGTTGAAAGGGACCTCCAGAGATCATCCAGTCCAAGCCCCCTGCCAGAGCAGCATCACCCAAGGTAGTCTGCACAGGAATGCATCTAGGTGGGGTTGGAAAGGCTCCAGAGAAGGAGACTCCACAACCTCTCTGGGCAGCCTGCTCCAGGGCTCTGGCACCCTCACTGCAAAGAAGTTTCTCCTCATGTTGAGATGAAATCTTCTATGTCCAATCTTGAACCTGTTGTTCCTTGTCTTATTGCTGTGCACCACCCAAAAGAGCTTGGGCCCCTCCACTTGACCCCCACCCCTCAGCTATTGAGAGACATTGAGCAGATCCCCTCTCAGCCTTCTCTTCTCCAGACTAAACAGCCCCAGGGCTCTCAGTCTCTCTCCACAGGGGAGATGCTCAAGTCCCCTAAGCATCCTCCTGGCTCTGCCTTCGACTCTCTCCAGCAGGTCTCTGTCTCTCTGGAACTGGGGAGCCCAGAACTGGACACAGGATTGCAGCTGTGGTCTCAGCAGGGCAGAGTAGAGGGGGAGCAGAACCTCCCCAGCCCTGCTGGCCACACTTTTCTTGCTGCACCCCAGGATCCCCTTGGCTCCCTTGGCCACCAGGGCACATTGCTATCCCATGCAGAACTTGCTGTCCACCAGCACTCCAAGGTCTTTCTCCATGGAGCTGCTCTCCAGCAGGTCAGCTCCTAACCTGTCCTGGTGCCTGCTGTTATCCCTCCCCAGATGCAGGACCCTGCACTTGTCTTTATTGAACTCCATGAGGTTTGCCTGCACCCAGCTCTCAGCCTGTCCAGCTCTGGTTGGATGCCAGCACAGCCTGGCAGGTGTCAGCCACCCCCAGTGTTGTATCATCAGAACTTGCTGAGGGTACTCTCAATCCCTTCATATTTTATTAGTATGCCTTAAAAAATGCAGTTTTGGTACCAGCAGTAGTAGTAACAGGAGGGAGAAGAATGCAAGACAGAGCACAGCTCCTCAGCTCAAGAGTTCTCAGCAGCACATGAAAGCTCACATTGCTCTCTCTGGTGCTGCCCTTGGACTGCTCTCAAGAACCAGGTTAGCTCACTGAAGATGAGCTAAAATTAAGAGCTCTAATGAGGATGTCCTGAGGTGGATCTTTTGGTTCTCCTGCTCCTATTTACAGCTGTGATAAAAATCAGTTACATATTTATTCCTAACAATAAGATCTTCAAATGCACCTCGTGTTTGGCAGGCCTGGATCAATCTATTCTTCTGAGTGTCTCCTGAGGTAACGTTCTGGGCAATCTGCCTAGAAACAGCTTCCATTAGCTTTGCTTCATTGTGTCATTTTGAATCAAAGTGGGTTGTTTTTTTTTTTCTGTTTGGAGAAGTCAGCTCTGTCCCAGTGGAGGCCAGGGACAAGCAGAGTCCCTCAGGGATCAGTCCTGGGACCTGTCTTGTTCAACATCTTTGTGGGTGCCATGGACAGTGGCATTGAGTGCACCCTCAGCAGGTTTGCTGATGACACCAAGCTGTGTGGTGCTGCAGACAGGCTGGAGGGAAGGGAGGCCATCCAGAGGGACCTGGACAGGCTGGAGAGGTGGGCACAAGCCAACCTCAGGAGGTTCAACAAGAGCAAGGGCAGGGTCCTGCATCTGGGTGGAGGCAATCCCAGGCACAAATCCAGGCTGGGCAGGGACTGGCTGGAAAGCAGCCCTGAGGAGAGAGACTTGGGGGTGCTGGGGGAGGAGAAGCTCAACAGGAGCTCTCAGTGTGCACTTGCAGCCCGCAAAGCCAATCAGATCCTGGGCTGCATCAGAAGTGTGGCCAGCAGGGCAAGGGAGGTGATCCTCCCCCTCTACTCAGCCCTGGGAAGACCCCACCTGGAGTACTGTGTCCAGTTCTGGAGCCCCTATGACAAGAGGGATGTGGAGGTGCTGGAAGGTGTCCAGAGAAGGGCTACGAGGATGAGCAGAGGGCTGGAGCTGCTCTGCTGTGAGGACAGACTGAAGGAGTTGGGGCTGTTCAGTCTGCAGAAGAGAAGGCTCTGAGGAGACCTAATTGTGGCCTTCCAGCATCTGAAGGGGGCCTACAGGAAGGCTGGGGAGGGACTGCTCAGGATCTCAGGTAGTGATAGGACTAGGGGGAATGGAATGAAGCTGGAGGTGGGGAGATTCAGGCTGGAGGTGAGGAGGAAGTTCTTCCCCATGAGAGTGGTGAAGCCCTGGAATGGGTTGTCCAGGGAGGTGGTTGGGGCCCTGTCCCTGGAGGTGTTTAAGCCCAGGCTGGATGAGGCTCTGGCCAGGCTGATCTAATGTGGGGTGTCCCTGGCCATGGCAGGGGGGTTGGAACTAGATGATCCTTGTGGTCCCTTCCAACCCTGACTGACAGCATGATACTGACTTCTATTCCAACTCCTCCCATTTGCTTATCAGTTTCACTAATAATTTATTTACTTCCTTCTCAAGGCCCTTAATAAAGATGGGTCAGAAGTGCAATAATCTCTGTGGCATAATAATACATTGTCTGGGGTGTACAGACAATTCAGAGGGTGGGGTATTAATGACTGGCTGCTTAAATAAATTGGGAACCCTACTTCTTCTAGTCACAATGGGACACATCATTCCAGGACCAATAGGTTATTATTTATGCAATAATGACAAGGACTCCATGTGCATACTGAGGAACTGCAGTGATTATGAATCCATGATTATCATCACTTCTCATAGGTAAGGAAGAAGGCAACAAAGCCCTAAGCTCTAGCTAAATGTCAGGAAAACAGTGGAAGTCTTTTGATGGAAACACAGATCTAGTAGCTTGTCATCAGCCCAGGGCTTATGTAATTGTTGAAAAGGGATACTGGGAAAAGAATTAGCTGGAAAGTCAGAAGTGGTGTAGATATGGGGTCCTGTTTGCTCCTGAGGGGCAGAGGAAGTGTTCCTATCTGTTGTCTGAAAGCTTGAGCCTGTCTAGACTTGTTGGACCTTGATTGTGCCTTCTTGGATGCTAACACCTTCAAAGCCTTTCTATCTCTACTCCTTTTCACCAGGGGAGGTTCCGGCTGCATGTTAGTATCACAGCATCACAGCATCACCAAGGTTGGAAGAGACCTCAAAGACCATCAAGGAAAAAGTTCTGCCCAGAAAGAGAGATTGGCCACTGGAATGTGCTGCCCAGGAAGGTGGTGGAGTCACCATCACTGAAGTTGTTTAAAATGAGACTGGATGGGGCACTTAGTACCATGGTTTAGTTGATTAGATGGTGTTGGGTGACAAGTTGGACTTGATGATCTCTCAAAGGTCTTTTCCAACCTGGTTAGTTCTGTATTCTGTAATTTTATCTTTCTTATGCTTATGTGCCAGAAGAACAGCCTTGATTCTTGACAGTCAAACAACTAAGTATTGTCTAATGCTCAGGAATTTGCTGTTTATTTTAAATGCATCATTGCAGTAAACCAGAACAGGAATGGAGTTGATCTCTTGAAGTGCTGATTTTAGTCTGCAGTGGCTTCCAATAGGAGATGTGCATAAGCAATTCAATGTGTTGAAGTGTTCCCATCTGTTCCATTTAGTGTCTGAAGGCTTGATCCTGTCTAGTCTTGTTGGACCTTGAGTGTGCCTTCTTGGATGCCAACATCTTCCAAGCCTTTCTGTCTCTGCTCCTTTCCTCAGCAGATGATTTCTGGAAAAATCAACTCATTGATTATTTTTTTTGACCTCTTTTCTGTTACTAAGCTTATAGAAGCTGCATATGAAGGAAAAAAATACATATAGATACACACACAGAATAAGTTTCTTCCAGTCATTTGATACGGGAATGGAATGGAATGGAATGGAATGGAATGGAGTGGAGTGGAGTGGAGTGGAATGGAATGGAATGGGATGGAATAGAATGGAATGGAATGGAATGGAATGGAATAGAATAGAATAGAATAGAATAGAATAGAATAGAATAGAATAGAATAGAATAGAATAGAATAGGTTGGAAAAGACCTTTGAGATTGTTGATGCAACACATAGATCAGCTGAAGGTGCTGAGGGTGTTTAGCCTGGAGAAAAGGAGGCTCAGGGGAGACCTTATAGCCATCTATGACTACCTGAAGGGAGGTTGTAGCCAGGTGGGGGTTGGTCTCTTCTCCCAGGCAACCAGCACCAGAACAAGAGGACACAGTCTCAAGCTGCACCCAGGGGAGGTTTAGGCTGGATGTTAGGAAGTTCTTCCCAGAAAGAGAGATTGGCCATTGGAATGTGCTGCCCAGGGAGGTGGTGGAGTCACCATCCCTGGAGGTGTTCAGAGGAGACTGGATGAGGCTCTTGGTGCCATGGTTTAGTTGATTAGATAGTGTTTGGTGATAGGTTGGACACGATGATCTCAAAGGTCTCATTCTATTCCATTCTGGAATGGAATGGAATGGAATGGAATGGAATGGAATGGAATGGAATGGAATGGAATGGAATGGAATGGAATGGAGTAGAGTAGAGTAGAATAGAATCAAGTAGAATGGAATAGAATAGGATAGGATAGGATAGGATAGGATAGGATAGGATAGGATAGGATAGGATGGGATGGGATGGGATGGGATGGGATGGGATGGGATGGGATAGGATAGAATGGAATGGAATAGAATAGAATAGAATAGAATAGAATAGAATAGAATAGAATAGAATAGAATAGAATAGAATAGAATTAACCAGGTTGAAAGAGACCTTTGAGATCATCAAGTCCAGCCTATCATCCAACACTTTATAGATGCTGCATATGAAACTATATATATACACACACATGCACACAAAGTAAGTTTCTTCTATTCATTTTACATAGACATGCAACACAACCTAGGGATAGAATAGAATAGAATAGAATAGAATAGAATAGAATAGAATAGAATAGAATAGAATAGAATAAACCAGGTTGGAAGAGACCTTCAAGATCATCACGTCCAACCTATCACCCAACACCACCCAATCAACTAACCCATGGCACCAAGCACCCTGTCAAGTCTCCTCCTGAACACCTCCAGTGATGGTGACTCCACCACCTCCCCATCCAGCATGACCCAAAGATGTGAACCTGCACAGCACGCTGTTCACACAATTTCTCAACTCTTGTTCTTTTCTAGTCATTTCCAGCCCACACCAATCTGGAACTCAGTTTGGCCATCTCTGAAGCAAGCTGCTGAACAGCACCAGCTGGCTCTGATGAAATCCAGATGTACAGCAGGGTATTATCCTCCTACTGAAGGTACCACAACTCTCCTATCATCAGGGATTTCCTGTATGGCCTCACACATGCATTGTGCTGGCCAGATAACAGCACAAAACAGAGGAGAGCTCCAGTTCAAAAGCCCTCCATGGCAGATAACTAATTATGCAGTCTGCAGGTGAGCAAGAACCTAAGTTTGCTGTGCTCAGTGCCAATCTGCAGAGGCCAACACTATAATAAATCTACAACTGATACCATTCTGACATGGCAATATACTTTTCCTCAAAGATCAATGCATCTATTGACTGGCAAAGAAATCCTCAAATGAGGAAGTTCTTACTGTGCTGCTGGAATTATCTAGACATAGGCTCCAGAGATCCCAGTGTATTTTGGGCATCCTGTATTACTTAAGGTATGCCACTGACTTTGTTTTCTGGTATGGGATCTGAACAATACTTTTCAGTCTTGCACAGGTGCTGAAAACAAAACTGCCAGATACTTTCAAGGTCTTCTATGTGATGGCAACACACAGAAAAGCATCTGAAAATGCAAAGGCACTGACAGGATGAAAATGGATGCTTGGACCATAGAGGTGTCCTGGTTTGAGCTAGGCCAGAACTGATTCTATTCAATGATTTTACTTTTCAGCTCAATCTCTTCTAAGTGTCCACAGAATTACACAATTAACCAGGTTGGAAAAGACCTCAGAGATCATCAAGTCCAACCTATCATCCAACATTATCTAATCAACTAAACCATGGTACTAAGTGCCTCATCCACTCTCTTTATAAACACCTCCAGTGATGCTGCTCTGGCAGGGGGGATGGACTGGATGATCTGGCCACAACAACCCCATGCAGAGCTACAGGCTGGGGGCAGAGTGGCTGAGAGCAGTCAGGCAGAGAGGGACCTGGGGGTGCTGGTTGATGGTAGGCTGAACATGAGCCTGCAGTGTGCCCAGGCGGCCAGGAGGGCCAATGGCATCCTGGCCTGCATCAGGAACATTGTGGCCAGCAGGAGCAGGGAGGTCATTCTGCCCCTGGACACTGCACTGGTTAGGCCACACCTCGAGTCCTGTGTCCAGTTCTGGGCCCCTCAGTTTAGGAAGGAGGTTGACTTGCTGGAACGAGTCCAGAGAAGGGCAATGAAGTTGGTGAGGGGTTTGGAACACAGCCCTGTGAGGAGAGGCTGAGGGAGCTGGGGCTGCTTAGCCTGGAGAAGAGGAGACTCAGGGGTGACCTTAGTGCTCTCTACAACTACCTGAAGGGAGGTTGTAGACAGGCAAAAGTTGGTCTCTTCTCCCAGGCAGCCAGTACCAGAACAAGAGGACACAGTCTCAGGCTGCACCAGGGGAGGTTCAGGCTGGAGGTCAGGAGGAAGTTTTACACAGAGAGAGTGATTGCCCATTGGAATGGGCTGCCTGGGGAGGTGGTGGAGTCACCATCCCTGGAGGTGTTCAGGAGGAGACTTGACAGGGTGCTTAGTTGCATGGTTTAGTTGATTAGGTGGTGTTGGATGATAGGTTGGACACAATGATCTTGAAGGTCTCTTCCAACCTGGTCTATTCTATTCTATTCTATTCTATTCTATTCTATTCTATTCTATTCTATTCTATTCTATTCTATTCTATTCTATTCTATTCTATCTCTGAGGTCCTTTCCCCTCCAACCACTAATGTTCTGTGCTTCTGTCATGGTATGATGCTGTGGGCAGACAGCAACTGGATTCTCAGGCTGGAATTCAGGAACTCATGGACACTGAGGGCAGAATGGGCTGAGTCCTCCTTGGATATTGGCCACTGAAGAAGAGAGTTTGTCTCTCATGGTCTCTTGGCTTTATACTGAATATGATGTATATGGACTGGAGTACCTTGCTGATCAGTGTAGGGTAACCTATCCTGACCATTTCTCCCTGCAACTGGAGCCTTTTACTCTGCACTCCCAGCACAGAACGCAAGGTTTAGCAGTGACCTTGGTCTGCGCACCAGTCCGTGATTCTAACTCTAAACACTGAGCCTTATCACTGCTAGAAGCAGACACTGCCTTCCAAGTCTTCTCTTCTGCAGGCTAAACAGCCCCAGGTCCCTCAGCCTCTCCTCACAGGGCAGTGCTGCAGTCCCCTAATCATCCTCCTAGCGCTCCGCTGGACCCTCTCCAGCACATCCCTGTCCCTCTTAAACTGGGGAGCCCAGAACTGAACGCAGTACTCAAGATGAGGTAAAGACCATCAGCCCCGCGGTAAACCAGCCCGCCGGGAACAAAAAGTTCCCGGCGCGGAGGGAAGCCTTTCCCACGTTTCCCTGCGCTGCTCGCCCCGCCGCGCTCAGGAAGCGCTGGCAGGAGCGGGGCGCGGGAAGCGCCAGGACTGTCAGGGATGGCGCTGCCACCACACATCCCCTCCAATAGGCTGGCGGGCTCCGCTGTTGCTCCCTCCTCTGGCCATTGAGCGCTCGCTTCCTTCCTCTCCCCGTGAGCGTTCTGACCAATGGGAGGCGGGCTCTTTGGGCGTCGGGGATATTCAAACTGAGGGCGGCGCGCGCACTCGCTCGATCCGCAGCCGCGTCCCAGGCCCCGCAGCAGCGGCGGCAGGAGGAGGAGGAAAAGGAAGAGGGAGTCTGAGGGTGAGTGCGGCCAGGCCAGGAGCGGGGCGGTGGGCGGCAGCGGCGCACGTCTAGCGGTGGGGCTGCTGAGCGGCGGTAGGACTGGAGGAGCCCGCGGGGTTCATCTTCCGCCGGCCCCGCCCTCCCCTCCCCGCGGCGGGCGAGAGGCCGGCGCTGCCCCGCGCACGCCTGAGGCCAACGGTGGTGCAGGCGCGGCCCCTTCGGCTCTCCCGGGCCCGGAGGGTGGGCTGCGGCCTGCCTCTCGGAGGGGAACGAGGGCTGCGGCCCCATAGGGGGCTGCCTCTGCGGGTAAGGAAACGGGGCGGCTGCTTCTTCCCTCACGACCTCTTCCCATCGCCTTCCTCCGCTCGGGATATTTTGGTGGTGTTTTGTTTTCCTGACCTGAGTTATAGGAGCAGAGAATCGTTTCGGTTGGAGAAGACCTTTAAGACCACCAAGTCGAACCGTTACCTAACTCTGCTAAGCGTGGTGCTAAGCCATGTCCCTCAGCACCACATCTCGGCAGCTTTGAAACGCCTCCAGGCATGGGGATTCGACCACCTCCCTGGGCAGCCTCTAACAGTGTTTGAGAACCCTTCTAGTGGAGAAGTTTCTTCTGATTTCTAGCTTCTTCAGTGCAGTAGGCTCTACCTCAACGTGAGGAGGAACTTCTTCACTGTGAGGGTCACAGAGCACTGGAACAGGCTGCCCAGAGAGGTTGTGGAGTCTCTTTCTCTGGAGACTTTCAGGCCCCATCTGGATGCATTCCTGTGCTGGATTCTATGGCCCTGCTCTAGCAGGGGGGTTGGACTTGATGATCTGTGGAGGTCCCTTCCAACCCCTAATGTCTGATGATAATATCTAACCTAAACCTGCCCTGGTGCAGCTTGAGGACATTCCCTGTCATTCTATCACTATTTACTAAAGAGAAGCCACTTGGCTCCAACCTCCTTTCAAGTATTTGTAGAGAGTGAGGTCCCTGCTCAGCCTCCTTTTCTCCAGGCTTAAAACAACCTCATTTCCCTCAGCTGCTTCTCTCCAGACCTTTAGAGTAATAGAATCATTAAGGCATGAAAAGACCTGTGTCCAGTTCTGGGCTCCTCAATTTAAGGACGTTGAGCTACTTGAACATGTCTAGAGAAGGGCAATGAGGCTGGGGAGAGGTCTGGAGCACAGCCCTGTGTGGAGAGGCTGAGGGTGTTTAGCCTGGAGAAGAGGAGGCTCTGGGGAGACCTTATTGCTCTCTACAACAACCTGAAGGGAGGTTGTAGTCAGGTGGGGGTTGGTCTCTTTCAGTATTCAGTATTCCTAAGGTTGGAAGGGGCCTCAAAGATCATCGAGTCCAACCTGTCACCACAGACCTCACCACTGGAGTAGGGAAGACACTACTGCCCACTGCAGGCTTGAACTCACGACCTTCACCGTTAAGGGTCTTATGTGCTACCAACTGAGCCACCTCCCCCCAGGCAACCAGCACCAGAAGAAGAGGACACAGTCTCAAGCTGTGCCAGGGGAAGTTTAGACTGGAGGTGAGGAGAAGGCTCTTCCCAGAAAGAGGCCATTGGAATGTGCTGCCCAGGGAAGTGGTGGAGTCACCATGCCTGGAGGTGTTCAAAAAAGGATTGGATGTGGCACTTGGAGCCGTGGTTTAGTTGTCAGGAGGTGTTAGGTATTAGGTTGACCTTGATGATCTCTCAGGCCTTTTTCAACCCTGTTGATTCTATGACCTCAGTGGTCTTTGAGTTTGGTGAGGAGTTTTGAGATGGGTAGTGGTTGTTTTCCTCCTCAAGTTTGATATGTTATGAAATTAGACAAAAAAGTCCTCCTAGACAGTCCAGCTGTCTGCAGGCTTGGCAACATACACAAAGATACAGCTGGGTGATGACATCAATCCCTTGTGCACGTTATCCTCCATTAGGCTGAGGAATATCACTGGCAAGAAATAGATGTAAAGCAGAACTGTGCTTGATGTTGATTTATACACATTGTTTTGGAGATGGGAAGGTGCACAAGGACACAGGGGAAAAAAACTTGGAACATGTGCCAGTTGAGCTCTGCCTGGTGCAGGTGATACAGCAACAGATATACCTGAAATGATAGCCTGGATTTAAAACTCCTTTCAGTTGTGTCTCTTGGTTAGATCCTTTAGCCTTCAGAGCTTAGAACTGTGCCTCAGTGGTTTTGTGCTGCTCTGTTCTCTGCTGCCTCTTGGTAACCCTAATCTTGGCATACAGCTACTGGTTTGTTAATGCTGCAGTAGCTCACTTGCTGCTGTGCTGTC
This sequence comes from Melanerpes formicivorus, assembly GCF_026170545.1. NCBI lineage: Eukaryota > Metazoa > Chordata > Aves > Piciformes > Picidae > Melanerpes > Melanerpes formicivorus. The sequence continues at coordinate 235,952 of NW_027142437.1, read as the reverse complement.
TTATTTGCAAACCTGTCTTTAAGTCTTATCTTTTTGTAGATAATACTAAATTTTGGGGGGGGGGGGGTTATTATTATTTTTAATGTTGCTGGTATTTTTAAATGATTTTTTTTTTACTATTTGCTTTGCTTTCCCTTGAAGAAAATTTTGATTTGCACTTTAGGACTTGTGAACACCACCAAGCAAAGATGAGGCATGTATATACTTCTAGAATGTTAGGATAGAGGCTTCCAAACCACCACATTTCTACATGTTTTTAGGAAGTAGTGGCTGGATAAAGGGGTGACTTCTACTAGTGGCTGCTGTAGGGAACAGGTTAGATGTTACCAACTCTGTCTAGGTAGAAGGCTAGAAACAGTGTAACCCAGTCTTGTAATCAGGGCATTATATGGCATATGAAGGGCACTGAAGTGGGAGAGGGTTTGGAGTGCTTTGTCACTCATTTGAATTTCGTTTTTGGTGACTGCTTTTGTTACCTGAGTGAAACAGAGTAAATGCCTAGGCTATGGTGACAGTGTCCAAGGTAGGGTTAACTACCTGGTCTCCAAACTGGTGACACATGGATTTGATGGGTGGACCACTAGATGGATAAGGAACTGGCTTGATGGCTGCACCCAAAGAGTGGCTGTCCATGGGTCCATGTCCCAGTGGAGGCCAGGGACAAGTGGAGTCCCTCAAGGATCAGTCCTGGGACCTGTCTTATTCAACATCTTTGTGGGTGCCATGGACAGTGGCATTGAGTGCACCCTCAGCAAGTTTGCTGATGACACCAAGCTGTGTGGTGCAGCAGACAGGCTGGAGGGAAGGGATCCCATCCAGAGGGACCTTGACAGGCTGGAGAGGTGGGCACAAGCCAACCTCATGAAGTTCAACAAGACCAAGGGCAGGGTCCTGCATCTGGGTGGAGGCAATCCCAGGCACAAATGCAGGCTGGGCAGGGACTGGCTGGAAAGCAGCCCTGAGGAGAGAGACTTGGGGGTGCTGGGGGAGGAGAAGCTCAACAGGAGCTCTCAGTGTGCACTTGCAGCCCAGAAAGCCAATCAGATCCTGGGCTGCATCAGGAGAAGTGTGGCCAGCAGGGCAAGGGAGGTGATTCTCCCCCTCTGCTCAGCTCTGGGGAGACCCCACCTGGAGTACTGCCTCCAGTTCTGGAGCCCCTATGACAAGAGGGATGTGGAGGTGCTGGAAGGTGTCCAGAGAAGGGCTACGAGGATGAGCAGAGGGCTGGAGCTGCTCTGCTGTGAGGACAGACTGAAGGAGTTGGGGCTGTTCAGTCTGGAGAAGAAAGGGTCCCAGGAGACCTAATTGTGGCCTTCCAGCATCTGAAGGGGGCCTACAGGAAGGCTGGGGAGGGACTGCTCAGGATCTCAGGTAGTGATAGGACTAGGGGGAATGGAATGAAGCTGGAGGTGGGGAGATTCAGGCTGGAGGTGAGGAGGAAGTTCTTCCCCATGAGAGTGGTGAAGCCCTGGAATGGGTTGTCCAGGGAGGTGGTCGAGGCCCCATCCCTGGAGGTGTTTAAGCCCAGGCTGGATGGGGCTCTGGCCAGGCTGATGTAGTGTGAGGTGTCCCTGCCCATGGCAGGGGGGTTGGAACTAGCTGATCCTTGTGGTCCCTTCCAACCCTGACTAATACTATGATAACTATACTGCACTGGTCTTCTGTCCTTAAAAGATCATTGATGGGGGCTTTATGGTATGAAGGTGTTTACTTTCAGTAAAAAAAAAAGTGTATGCCTTGTTAGCAACTTAAGGCTGGAGAAAGTTCTTCCCAGAAAGAGTAATTGGCCGTTGGAATGTGCTGCCCAGAGAGGTGGTGGAGTTGCCATCCCTGGAGGCATTCAAAAAAGGATTGCATGTGGCACATGAAGCCATGGTGTAGTTGTCAGGTGGTGTTAGGTATTAGGTTGGCCTTGATGATCTCTGAGGTCTTTTCCAACCTGGTTGATTCTATGAACTTTGTCTTTGAAGACTTCAGACTGATCATGCCTGCCTAGTCTGTGCTAGATGTTCCCATTAAACAGAAAGCTGGAAGAAGACACCAAGGCCATCAAGACATAAAGAAACAAGAACCTATTGCCAAAAGATAAAACTTTTATCACCAAACTGAAGATGTAAAGCTGTTGCAATATATGATCCTAATGAGTGAACTTCACTCATTAACAAATCATTGTAATACTAAGACATACACCCCCTTGAGCCGAGAAGCCCCTTACCTAGGAGACCAAGCCTCTCAGAGCATGCAGTATCAGTGCTGTAGGTATTGTTGCTTTGACTGAAGACAAGAAGCTGTAAAGGAGCTAGCTTCTGCTGGACCATCTTCAGAATGTTATTGAGAGCAGGAAATTTAAAGTACTTAAATGCCTGTGTAAAAGATCCTGGTGTTCAGGAAGTGTCTGGATATGTTCCTGTGTGACCCTTCCTTGGCAGGTGAGTTGGACTGCATCTCCAGAGGTCTCTCTCAACCCCCACTGTTCTGTGATCCTGTGAAGAGTCTTTGGTAGTACTGAAGAGTGTTAATGCAATATTGATTTAACTGTACTTGAAGGTAGCACTGCTTCTTCCAATTGACAGCATTTTCTGTACTACCTGCAAATCTTTCCTGAAGTGGTGATCACTGTTAAATAATGAGCAATATATCAACAAAATAAATATTCAAATACTGTAGAAGGTGGCAGCTTCAGTTAATTTTCCCAGCTTGTTTGTGTGATGCTTCTGCTTAAGAAGGGAATGATAATTTAAATGTTAAAAGGGGTGATGAGGAGGAACATGTGTCAGAAAACACATGCATAGGTAAAGTTCCTGGTTTGGAGGGATCACAGAATGGAAGTGACCTCAAAAGCTCATCCAGTCCAACCCCCTGTTAGAGCAGGATCACCTAGAGCAGATCACACAGGAACACATCCTGGTGGGTTTTGAAACTCTCCAGAGGGGGAGATACCACAACCCTTCTGAGCATCCTCTTCCAGTGTGTTGTCACCCTCACAGTGAAAATTTCCCTTGTGTCTCCATGGAATTTCCTGTGCCTCAACTTTCACCCATTGCACCCTGTCCTGTCATTGGGCATCACAGAGCAGGGCTTGACTCCATCCTCTTGGCACTCAGCCTTTACATCTTTACAAACATGAATGAAGTCACCTCTGAGTCTCCCCTTCTCCAAGGTAAAGAGCCCCAGCTCCCTCAGTCTCTCATTGTAATGCATAGCTGGCATTGGCAGAGAGAGAAACTCTGCACAGAGCAGAGGACTTAACTCCAAGTGCTTCAGTGTAGTTTCTTGGCCTGAGTAGATGCTTTATTCAGGCTGCAGGAGCAATAAGGTCACCCTTGAGTCTCCTCTTCTCCAGGCTAAGCAGCCCCAGCTCCCTCAGCCTCTCCTCACAGGGCTGTGTTCCAAGCCCCTCACCAACTTTGTTGCCCTTCTCTGGACACCTTACAGCAACTCAACCTCCTTCCTAAACTGAGGGGCCCAGAACTGGACACAGGACTCGAGGTGTGGCCTAACCAGTGCAGTGTCTGGGGGCAGAATGACCTCCCTGCTGCTGCTGGTCACACTGTTCCTGATGCAGGCCAGGATGCCATTGGCCCTCTTGGCTGCCTGGGCACACAGCAGGCTCATGTTCATCCTACCATCAACCAGCACCCCCAGGTCCCTCTCTGCCTGGGCGCTCTCCAGCCACCCCTGGAGACAGGTCAGCTAGCGCTGACCCTAGCCTGATCCTAGCCTAGGTTAATGCTAATTTCTTTTACTTGGAGGAAAAAAGCCCACCAATCTCTCAGACACTTAAATTTTGCAGCTCTCTACATTCCTTGGATGCATCAATATTATGCATCCTTCAGTGCCAAACATCAGTAAATTCCAGAGGTAGGAAAAGTGTTTGGTGTTTTTCTTTTGTTCAAGAATTGAAAAGTATTCTCAGACTTTCGCAAAAGTTTGCATTTGAGGGAAAAGCTGCATCTGACTCCATTCAGAAACTGCATTAACATTTTTTCAAGACTTTCAAGATTGTTTTTCTTTAGCTCTTAGTATTTTGAAATATTAGACATGCAATCCTACGGCTAACCTGAACGGCTGCTTCATCCACTTGTAACAAACACACTGCTCTCTTATCACTGTCCTTTGGCTATCATTTTGTGGCTCCATATGAGGAGTTGAAGTTACTTCAGTATTTTATTTTTTTAGAGGTAGTTCACAACAACCCCATGCAGTGCTACAGGCTGGGGTCAGAGTGGCTAGAGAGCAGCCAGGCAGAGAGGGACCTGGGGGTGCTGGTTGATGGTAGGATGAACATGAGCCTGCAGTGTGCCCAGGCAGCCAAGAGGGCCAATGGCATCCTGGCCTGCATCAAGAACAGTGTGGCCAGCAGGAGCAGGGAGGTCATTCTGCCCCTGTACACTGCACTGGTTAGGCCACACCTCGAGTCCTGTGTCCAGTTCTGGGCCCCTCAGTTTAGGAAGGATGTTGACTTGCTGGAACGAGTCCAGAGAAGAGCAACAAAGTTGGTGAGGGGCTTGGAACACAGCCCTGTGAGGAGAGGCTGAGGGAGCTGGGGCTGCTCAGCCTGGAGAAGAGGAGACTCAGGGGTGACCTTATCACTCTCTACAACTCCCTGCAGTGAGGTTGTAGACAGGCTGATGATGGTCTCTTCTCCCAGGCACCCAGTACCAGAACAAGAGGACACAGTCTCAGGCTGCACCAGGGGAGGTTCAGGTTGGATGTTAGGAAGAAGTTCTATACAGAAAGAGTGATTGCCCATTGGAATGGGCTGCCTGGGGAGGTGGTGGAGTCACCGTCATTGAAGGTGTTCAGAAGGAGACTTGATGGGGTGCTTGGTGCCATGGGTTAGCTGTTTGGGTGGGTTGGATTGGTTGATGGGTTGGACACGATGATCTTGAAGGTCTCTTCCAACCTGGTTTGGTTTATTCTAATAAAGGTTTTATATCTTCCTGATGTCTGTTTATGTCTCCTCCTAGTTTCTTGGTTCCATAACCTCCTCTTCTGTATTGATTTCTAGACTTGGATGTGCTGACACGTAGCTGTTCAGAAGCTCAGCTCCTATTGTGTGCCTGTGTAACAGCCTGTGGCTGTTTTAGGTCTTTGCTGTCTTGTCAGATTTTGAATGTCCTTTCTTATAAACTAGTCATTCAGCAGATCAACCAAAAGCACATACTCAGAGCCTCTTTTTGGCTTAATCTTTGGCATGAGTAGAAAGATCACTTACAAATCATAACAATGCACAGGTGGATGTACCCTTAGTGTACTTTTTTAATCTGTTGATGTCATAACAAGCTGACACATTTGGAAATGCTTGCCCTCAGTCCAAAAGTAATCTCTGAGCTTTTTTTCTTCTGTTGTTATTACTAAGAATAGTTGAATGAAAACTGTATTTCAGGGGTGTCATGAAGGTTAGGGAAGTTCCCAGGACATAGTGATACTCATTCAGTTGTCAACATCTAACTGTTCTGCTTTTGACACACAGGAACTTCTTCAGGATGGAGAGCTACACGTCTTGCCTCTGTTGGATTCTTGGAATCATCTGACCTAGCCTGACCCTCATCCACATTCTTTTTGATAAGGCATTTACATTCTGCAGGAGAGGTTTTCTCCATATAGTACACATTCAACCCTGAGCAGCTAAGCTGCACACCAGAAATGTAAGTTTGATGTGTGTTGATGACTACTAAGGTCAAATTGATGCAGAAAATGTGGGTTTGTCTGTTGTTTTTTCAGTTTGTTTTGGTTTGTGGAGGTTTTGTTGTTGTTGTGTATGGGATTTTTTGTTTGGGTATTTTTTTGTGTAGGGTTTTTTGTTGGTTTGTTGTCTGGTTTTGATCTCTGTTTTGCAAGCTTTCACTGCAAAAAGAATAATGAACCTTTGATGTTGAGGAAAATGTAAATGTGCTTTTTACAAAGAAAATCCACCTGGGAGGTTTTTAACAATTGCAATTCTTATGATAGATAATACAATTATTAAACATGAGGTAAATTTCTTTTGGCCTCCTTGATGCTTCAGGTTCTGGAGAAGCTGACTGCACCCATTTTTAGAGAGAATGGCTACAGTCTCAGGATGTGAGAGGTTGGAAAGGACCCAAAGAGATCATTGAATCCAACCCCCCTGCCAGAGCAGGACCATACAACCTAGCTCAGGTCACAGAGGAATGCATCCAGACAGGCATTGAAAGTCTCCAGAGAAGGAGACTCCACAACCTCTCTGGGCAGCCTGTTCCAGTGCTCTGTGACCCTTACAGTAATGAAGCTCCCCTTTGTGTTGAGGTGGAACATCCTGTGCTGCAGCTTGCATCCATTACTCCTTGTCTTATCCCAGGGAGCAAGTGAGCAGAGCCTGTCTGTCCAAGGATAGATCCTTAATGATATTCTCTCTTAAAGGGGAGCTTTGGTACTGATCATATAGATGGTGCTTTTGCCAGACTAAATCTTGGAGTTAACCCCAAACCCCCTGCTTTGAACCTACTAAACCAACACTTCTATAGAGACAAGTGTAGATTCTTGGTGGGCTACCTCTAGTATAGGAAGAAAGTTAGGTATGTGTACTTACACTCTGGAAACATGCCAACCTTTCTGGTTTACACTCTGAGGAAAGCTGGGAGTCTGCTGCTTTTAAAGAAATGCAAACTAGGGATGACTAACACTTGAAAAAATTACTTGACACTTTTGAAAGTGGTGCAGGTTTGTTTTTCTTTAGGTAGTGGAATTAGAAGTGGATGAATTTACTTTAATTATCTCCATTAGTAATTAATCTAAACCAGATTTAATCTCTCTGGGGCTTCTAGCAAATTTGCATTGACCTGTTTATCCCTGAAGAAAAAATACCAACGATTCACTCTAAAAACAAACTTAGTCTTTATTTGAAGCTATTTAATCTGTGCAGGGTGTGTTACATTCCCTGTTTCTGGGCCTATCTTCAAAATAATCAGGAAGTTGGGTTCCCTGGGTATGTGCTTACTTCCCCATAGGTTGGGGCAACATTGTTGAATGTAGGAAAAGCTGTGTGTTCCATGGAATTGTAGAGGTTTTGTTGTGGGCAGAAAGGAGAAAAATCAGGTTGGTTTCAGTTTATTGTAGCACTCTTGCTCTGCTCAGACTGCATCGATTCTTAGCTATATTCATGGTGGCATTTTAAAGCAATAAGGGTGTCTCCTGGAGGAAGGGGATTATCAGGATGGGATAAGTTTGTGCTAAACAGTATGTAGAAGTTTGTTTGCTTGTGGTGCATGGGTTTGATTATCTGAAGTAGGAAGTAACCACATCTGCAATAGATGGCCAGAAGTGGGTACATAGTAAGGAACATGGAAACTTGTGTTAATGGCTTTTAGAATATTGATAGAATGTTGTGATGGGAAGAGTATTTTGGATGAGAAGGTAGCTGAAACGTGCAAGTTTTGTTAAAGGGGTGGAAATTGCCTTTTTTCTCATGTGCTTGCCTCTGCTGAGTGTTTGTGTGTCCTTCCACTAGCTCTGCTGGCAAAAAGCTCCAAGCTTTTTGTGTATCCCCAGAAGATATTTTATCACAACAGTGGTTTTCAGCATTTATTAGTGGTTGGAGCTCTTTTAATTAAGTGTTTGGCAATTATCATTTCAGTATAGTATAATTTGCTGTATTCTTCCTAGTCTGAGATCTGAAAGTCAGACACTTAGTGTACCACTGTTATGAAATATTAATTGAGATTTGAGAGTGAGGGGCATTAAACTACCTGCATTCATTCAGATGTGTTAGCAGCTGCAAACCTAGATTTAAATGACCAGATTACTGAATGATTGTCAACACTTGCATGTAGCATTTACTACCTAAGCTAGTTAGGAAAGACTAAAGAAAAGTCTGAAGTCTTCCAAAATACCAGATTTGGTGATACTCATTTCTGCCTTAACTTTATTACTTTTTTTTCTTGCATTCTTTCTTCTTTCCATGCACTCTCACATACCTGTATGCCCTCTGCCCTGATTTCTACTTGGATATGAATTTGTAAGCCCTTACCTAGCTCTTTAGAAAGAATCCTATCTCTTCTGATAGAAATCTGTAAGAAGAAATCCTTTTGGATAGGCAGGTGGTGGAATTTTGCAACAGCAAAAGTTAATGAGAACTAGGCCAAGGAACTGTTTCAAAATGGTTGGTTTAGAATCTCAGTGATGTAAGTACACCAAATTTCAATTAAGGGCTGCTTTAGAGAATGATACTGTTGAAGCATAACATGAATAATATTTTCAGATCACATTTCACTTTCTGATTACACATGTATTATGCTAAATAAAAATCATGACCTCCTCAGAGAGGAGGCAATGCTAAGAGATGGGTTGTAAGTGTCTTTTATGTCTTGAAACTTAGCATTTCTGCTGTAAGTGGTATCTGTGATGGAGAAAAACCAGTATCATTAAAACTTCAAGTATATAGTACCAAGTGTTCTTCCAATGTGAAAAATGTTTAAGGGAGGAGTGTGTGTGGGCTAGACATATCTAAGGTAGTCTAACCCAGCCTTGGAGGTGTCATCAAAGGAAATTCTCTCCTTCCTGCCTTTCTGTTCTTATGTCTATGTGGTGACACAATTGAGAGAGCAGGAACCCCCTCCCCCTGCCCTCAAGGAATAAGATAATAGCTCTGCCTCTATTTTGTGTTGCTTTGTGTTGGAATTTATTCCTGAGCCATGTCACCATGAAGTCTGACAAATGCTTGTTCCACTGCTGTTTGCTCAAGTGGCCGGAGTGTATGGCTAGGGGGAGGACTACCTCTTGGCCATCCTAATCTAGGGATGTGAGATGTACTTTAATACAGTAGACTCAGAACTACTGAGGCAACATATCCCACCCCCCATTTTATTTAAACACTGAATGTACTTGATTGGAAAGGGCTACTGTGAACCATGGACTAGAATTTGGACAGATCTGACTGATTCCTTTGCTCCTTTAAGCTGACTTCTGCTAGGAAGTTCACTTGTTTAACAGAATAGAATAGAATAAACCTGGAGTACTGTGTCCAGTTCTGGAGCCCCTATTCCAAGAGGGATCTGGAGGTGCTGGAAGGTGTCCAGCGAAGGGCCACAAGGATGATCAGAGGGCTGGAGCACCTCTCCTGTGAGGACAGACTGAGGGAGTTGGGGCTGTTCAGTCTGCAGAAGAGAAGGCTCCGAGGTGACCTCATTGTGGCCTTCCAGTATCTGAAGGGGCCTACAGGAAGGCTGGGGAAGGACTTCTCAGGATCTCAGGTAGTGATAGGACTAGGGGGAATGGAATGAAGCTGGAGGTGGGGAGATTGAGGCTGGAGGTGAAGAGGAAGTTCTTCCCCATGAGAGTGGTGAAGCCCTGGAATGGGTTGTCCAGGGAGGTGGTTGAGGCCCTGTGCCTGGAGGTGTTTAAGCCCAGGCTGGCTGAGGCTGTGGCCAGGCTGATGTAGTGTGGGGTGTCCCTGCCCATGGCAGGGGGGTTGGAACTAGATGATCCTTGTGGTCCCTTCCAACCCTGACTGATACTATGATACTATGAAACCAGGTTGTAAGAGACCTTCAAGATCATCAACAGCATTGACCAAGGCTAACAGAATATTTTTGCTGCATAAATTGGTTGAGTTTTGAGCTGCAAAATGAGAGGGTTTGCCAGGGTAATTCCCTAATTGGTATGGTCTACTATCACAGCATCACCAAGGTTGGAAGAGACCTCAAAGATCATCAAGTCCAACCCGTCACCACAGACCTCATGACTAGACCATGGCACCAAGTGCCACGTCCAGTCCCCTCTTGAACCCCTCCAGGGACGGTGACTGCTGGGTTCTTAGCTTCACTGGATTTTATCCTTTTGTCTGCAGATGGAGAAGGAAGACCTAAGTGAAAGAGGATTGCCACAAATTGCTTCAATCATGAATAGAGTTCGAGACTTGAGAAACAAATACAGAACTGAAGACAATGTGACAGATGAGCTTAACTGTACTAAAATCTCAGCTGATACAACAGGTATGTCTTTTCCTTGGAGTTCTCACTTATGCAACAGATGGTAATCTAGGCTGAGTGAAAGAACCTTGAATTGAAAGAATTTAAGCTTTAGCATTTCTTCAGTGTTAATGGCCACAAAACACATTTCATCTCTCCTTATTCTTCAGTCAGCTGTGTTTCATTGTGTTGCAAACAAATCAATCCCTCTTCACGAAAGCTTGTAAGAAGTATTTCATTCTGTTCACGATTGCTGCCGCTTTAATCAGCCTCCTTTTGTCTGGTGGTGGTGTTTTCTCCTGTCAGATAACTCTGGAACTGTTAATCAAATAATAATGACAACAAATAATCCAGAAGACTGGCTGCATTTTTTGCTCAAGCTGGAGAAGAAGGGTATTCCTCAGATGGGTGTTAGCCTACTGGACAGGCTGATTGGGCGTTACAGTCAAGCAGTGACTGCGTTACCTGCAGAGAAGCACAGTCAGGACGAGAACTACGCTCGCATCCTTGTGAGATTTGCCGAGTTGAAAGCGTAAGTACAGATTAGCAGTACAAGAACTTGTCCTTGAGAATTCTGTGTTGGGAGGATGATAACACCAGCCTGGGTTTGTTGGTGCTTTCTGCAGCAAACTAATCATTTTTAAGCGTGGATGTTTGTGTATTGGCGTCTTGAATCTGTGAGCACCTTTGGTCAGTTCAGTGTTTGTGTGGCCAGCAGGAACAGGGAAGTTGTTGTGCCCCTGGACTCAGCACTGGCTAGGCCATACCTTGAGTCCTGTGCCCAGTTCTGGGCCCCTTAGTTTAGAAAACATGTTGAGTTGCTGGAAGGTGTCCAGAGAAGGGCAACATAGCTGGTGAGGTGTTTGGAGCACAAGGCCTATGAGGAGAGGCTGAGGGAGCTGGGACTGCTTAGCCTGGAGAAGAGGAGGCTCAGGGGAGACCTCCTTGCTCCTTACAACTCCCTGAAGGGAGGTTGTAGCCAGGTGGGGGGTTGGTCTCTTCTCCCAGGCAACCAGCACCAGAACAAGAGGACAGTCTTAAGCTGTGCCAGGGGAGGTTTAGGCTGGATGTTAGGACAAAATTCTTCCCAGAAAGAGAGATTGGCCATTAGAATGTGCTGCCCAGGGAGGTGGTGGAGTCACCATCCCTGGAGGTGTTTAGGAAGAGGCTAGATGAGGCACTTCATGCCATGGTTTAGTTGATTAGATGGTGTTGGGAGATAGGTTGGACTTGATTTTTGAAGGTCTTTTCCAACCTGGTGAATTATGTAATGCTAAGATTAATTTCCATGGGGATTTGTATTGCTGATTTGGCAGTGAGGTAGAGAGATTGCTATTATCTAACCCATCTAGTCAAACCATGGTAGTCTACCCTTGTCCAGTCTGCTTTTTACCCTTACTAGGAAAGACTTATTCCAGCTACATTAAATCAGCTGCTTTAGAGCAGGAAGCATCCCTTAGGACATTCTATACTTTGATAATTTGGAGATTAGGGTGCTTTTTGGTGCTTTGTTTCATTCAGTCCAAGTTTGAGCAGTGTGGTTGTTCAGATGTTTTCAGATGTAATATGAAACAGTTATAACATGATTATTTTTTTAAAAGGAGTTCTTTTGTCCCTTGAAACATCATTGCAGCAAGAGCTGTAAGAGAATCATAGAATTGTTAGGGTTGGAAGGGACCTCAAGGAGCAGCCAGTTCAAACCCCGCTGCCATGGGTAGGGACACCTCACACTGCATCAGGTTGCTCACAGCCACATCCAGCTTGGCCTTACAAACCTCCAGGGATAAGGCTTCTGCCACCTTCCTAGGTGCAGTGTATCAATCCTTGGAGTTGAGGAAGTAGTCTTCAGTGAATATAGCTAGTCTTTTCCATTTCTTTTATGTCCTGTTTAGCTTTTTGGCTTGATCTTGCAGTAAGATACCGTCTGCTTGTCTGTATTATCATTTGCATGGATCTTGCTGCATCTGTGTTTACTAAGAGCACACAATGGAAATAATCTGTTAAATCTACTGTTGAGAAACAAGCAGGAGTGAATAATTACCTGCTGTCAATCCTTAGTATCTTGTAAGGTCTTCTTGTGAGAAAAGCCTGTCTTCCAGAAAGACCTCTTGCCTTTAAAGACACTGAGAAATGGACTCCTTGTCCAAGGGCTAGTTGTATTTCCCCTGAACAAAGTGTAACATAAGCTTTCAGCTCATGCTTTCTGCTGTTGCAATTGAAACAGTAATTTGCATAAGTGCCATGATATCACCTTTGATTGCGGGGTGGGGTGGGGGAAAGGTGCTCTTCAGCAGAGTTCAGCTTGCTGTTCTCTGAAATGTTCCACCAAACAGGAAAACAAGTTGGGGCATCACAAACTTCAGAAGCAGTGACAAGAGCTTGAAAGTTTAGGGTCTGTTGGCATCACTGCTGTCTTCAGATCAAAGCTGCATTATTCCATTCTTGGCACTGGAGCTGTATTGTCCCACATGTCCTCCAGCTGCAGCCTGACTATGCAAAACACTTTTAATTATCATGGTAGTGAGGGTGGTTGAAGAACCCTTGAATGTACACTGAAACAGGCACAGGTGAGCAGTCAGCTGCATCTGGGATTGATTATCCCTGTTGCACATTAGCCATGCTAGGCCTGCTTTCATGTTATGATTCTGGCTGTGGGACAGTGCCACCAAGTGTGTGGCACTTGGTGCCTGTTGTTAACATTAGGTCGTGGTTTGAATATTGCCATCCAAGTCACTGCTGCTTTCTACAAGAACTTAACCTTTAACATGCTTGTTGGCACTTACAGGCTACAGCTCAATATCTGTCACTGTCACCTTGCCTGCAGATGCCTTATTCAGTGCCTGCCCCATTGCTTTGGATGATCAGAACTGAGTTTATTCCACTTGCAGGAGTCCAGCAACATGCTTAAGCCCTGTTTCTCATTTCTAATCCCATGGAATTTTACTGGAAATACTTTCTTTGGCTTTCAGTGTTGTGCTTTTCTCTTCTTGTATTTTTAAGCCTCTGTCATGTGTTTTTTTTTCACTGTCCTCACTTCTAAGTACTACTTTACTGACCTGTTGAGCCAGGGTTGAATTTTTGGCAGCAATTCCTGTATTTCTTGATTGAGATTTTCATTAAAAATAGCTAAAAAGAAACATTTAAAAAGAAGGGAGAGAGTCCATTGAAATGCCATGTGAGTTTATTTCAGAGTGATGGTAGATTTGGGCCTTTTCTATCCTGACTATTTTCTGAGGCTGCAGAATATTTGAATTTTGGTGTACTGTGTGCAAGCATCTCAGCTGTTTTGCTTAGCAATCTCTGGTTGAAAGTAAAACAAGGATTAAAACTTAGCAGAAGTGAAGAAACTGAAGTGTGAGGCCTCTTGTCTGGACTTTGTGGCACATCTGTACATTTGGGAAGGATAGAATATTAGCTGTTGCTGTTGATGTGTCTGCAGAAAATGGACTTAAATCTGCCTTGTGCTCCCAAATTTAACTGCCAAGACTCTTGCCTCAAAGTATGAGTAAAAGGGACTGAATTCCCTGTGTCTTGTAAAAACTCCATGTTCCTATGGAACCTTTAATAGTGGTAGCTGTTGGATAGATGCTCATGTGGTCCAGTTTTCTGTAGGTATGGTATTACAGATGTGCCACCAGAAACAACTCTTGAGTGACCTGTGTCCCTGTTGAGGGATTCTGACAATTTGGATACAGTTGCAGAAGCTCTTTGATGTAAAAAGACCCTTGAACTCAAGTGGAATTTTGGAGTTCAGTGCTGCTTTAATGGGTGGGAAATTTGGTGACCACATGGCTGCAGGATGTAACTCATAATGTATGTAGTATTTCTTAGTATCATAGTATCAGTCAGGGTTGGAAGGGACCACAAGGATCATCTAGTTCCAACCCCCCTGCCATGGGCAGGGACACCTCACACAAGATCAGGCTGGCCAGAGCCTCGTCCAGCCTGGAGATCAGGCTGGCCAGAGCCTTGTCCAGCCTGGATTCTTCTGACTTCATTAATATGTTCCACTTCTAGGCTTGGTGTTTTCAAAGCAATGGCCTTCTTGTCTCTCCTGCCTTGCAGCTTGCAAGTGGGTGTTATGAGTGAAAATACAGGCTGGAGGTTAGGAGGAAGTTCTACACAGAGAAAGAGTGATTGCCCATTGGAATGGGCTGCCTGGGGAGGTGGTGGAGTCACCATCACTGGAGGTGTTCAGGAGGAGACTTGATGGGGTGCTTGGTTGCATGGTTTAGTTGGTTGGGTGGTGTTGGATGATAAGTTGGACACGATAATCTTGAAGGTCTCTTCCAACCTGTTCTGATCTATTCACATATATTGAGAAATCATATTAACAGTGACAAAGAATGAGTCCTTGATCTTTGCTTCAGACTGAAGCACACTCTGGCTTTTGGAAAGGGTCAGATTGATATCTTTTAATTGGCATTTTAAGAGTCTACAGCTAAAGATGGGTTGCTTTGGGAGAATTACCTGAAGCCATCATCTAGCACATGGAACTTCATGGAGGAGACTTGACAGGGTGCTTGGTTGCATGGGTTAGTTGATTAGGTGGTGTTGGATGATAGGTTGGACATGATGATCTTGAAGGTCTCTTCCAACCTGGCTTATTCTATTCTATCCTATTCATCCTTGTTACTCAGGCTCTTCACTTTGTGTAACTACTGATATGCTGTCTTTACAGTCTTCAAGATCCAGAGGAGGCACGGGACCAATTTCATCTGGCCAGACTGAACTGCAAGAACTTTGCTTTTGTGCACGTGGCTTTTGCACAGTTTGAGCTGTCACAAGGTGTGTAAAACCAAAAATGCCAATCAGACAATCAAAAAAACCAACCAAACCAACCCCAGCTTGTTTGGTGTTGCTGTTCTGTGGTGTTCTAGGTTTTGTTGTTTTGGACTCATGTTACATAATTTGCAAAGAGATTCTTCTAATAGCCATCAGTGTTGTTGGCTTTTTGTAGTTGAAATGTAATGAGATGTGGATATTGAGGCACTTGAACATGTCCAGAGAAGGGCAATGAGGCTGGGGAGCAGTCTGGAGCACAGCCCTGTGAGGAGAGGCTGAGGGAGCTGGGGTTGCTTAACCTGGAGATGAGGAGGCTCGGGGGAGACCTTCTTGCTCTCTACAACTACCTGAAGGGAGGTTGTAGCCAGGAAGGGGTTGGTCTCTTCTCTCAGGCACCCAGCACCAGAACAAGAGGACACAGTCTCAGGCTGTGCCAGGGGAGGTTTAGTCTGGAGGTGAGGAGAAAGTTCTTCCCAGAAAGAGTTGTTTGCCATTGGGATGTGCTGCCCAGGGAGGTGGTGGAGTCACCATCCCTGGAGGTGTTCAAGAGGGGATTGGACGTGGCACTTGGTGCCATGGTTTAGTTGATTAGATGGTGTTGGGTGATAGGTTGGACTTGGTGAGCTCTGAGGCCTTTTCCAACCTTATTGATTCTGAAGCTTTTTTTAATCCAAATGTGTTCACAGTTCTCAAGAGGCTTTTCCTTTTCAGAAATAACTCTCAACCGAGATGAAAACTGGCAGTGCTTTTCTGTTGTCTCTTAAGCTTAGATCTTTCAGTGGGAGGCATGAGTAAGGCTCTTTCTGTGTTGAAAAAATGCTGCTCAAATTTGGATGGTAATTTCTCTGTAGATACTTCCAGCTTGCAGAAGAAATTCTGACTTCTTCCAACCAGCAGCCAGAGATGCATCTAATTTTATCATAAATGTGCAGTTTGGTGCCATTAGACTTTTATTTTTCTTTTCCTTTTACTCAGGTTCTTAAGTAGGTAGCAATTGGATTTTAATTGATTCTTCTGTTTCCTGTTGAATAGTCACATTGAGACAATGGTGATGGTTCATCACAGGATGCCTGGGGTTGGAAGGGACCCAAAGACATCATCAACACTAACTGTTTGAGGCTGTGCCTCTAAGAACACAGCATCTCACCCCCCTTCTGAGGAAGAACTTCTTCCTAACATCCAATCTGAATCTACCCATTTCTAGTTTTGTTCAGTTTCCCCTAGTCCTATCACTCCCTGACTAAAAAGTCCCTCCCCAGCTTTCTTGTAGCCCCCCTTAAGATACTAGAAGGCCACAATTAGGTCTCCTGGGAGCCTTTTCTTCTCCAGATTGAACAGTCCCAACTCTCTGTCTGTCTCCATAGGAGAGGAGCTCCAGCCCTCTGCTCATCCTCATGGCTCTTCTCTGGACACATTCCAGCGCCTCCAGATCCTTCTTGCAATGGGGGCTCTGGAACTGGACACACTACTCCAGGTGTGGGTCTCACCACCTGTTTATCTCCTACCTTTAACAGATTGCTCTGTCCACAAGGAAAAGCATGTTCCATTAGAGCTCTCATCTTTGAATAGCAGCAGCCAGGGCAGATAAATTCGTAACTCTGTGGTGGTTTCTTCTTCATAGTTTTCATCAGTACAATGCAAGCTGGTGTGTACTACTTAATATGAGAAAATCTCTTCAAAATTGTGGCCTTCCAGTATCTGAAGGGGGCTACAGGAAGGCTGGGGAGGGACTGCTCAGGATCTCAGGTAGTGATAGGACTAGGGGGAATGGAATGAAGCTGGAGGTGGGGAGATTCAGGCTGGAGGTGGGGAGGAAGTTCTTCCCCATGAGAGTGGTGAAGCCCTGGAATGGGTTGTCCAGGGAGGTGGTTGAGGCCCTGTCCCTGGAGGTGTTTAAGCCCAGGCTGGCTGAGGCTCTGGCCAGGCTGATGTAGTGTGGGGTGTCCCTGCCCATGGCAGGGGGGTGGAACTGGATGATCCTTGTGGTCCCTTCCAACCCTGACTAATGCTATGAAAATGTAACCACAAGTAATCCAAGGTGATTAAACTGTCTTTTCTACACTCTGGACTCTGAATACATCTCACTAGTAATTCTTCTTTGCATTTACTTTGGTTACTTATAGATAAAACCACTACCAGTGGAAAATACTTTCAGCCAAGTACTTTTTTGGACTGTGTTTTAGGATGCAGTTTAAATGTGCAAAGCATGTCCCATGAAGCAGAGCCACTGTATTACGATCAGTCAGCAAATAATCATTTGGCTTTCCAGGGCTTTTTTTCCTAATAAATTGATTTGTAATGGAGGAAAGAGTGGAAATCCACCCCCCTGAGAAATACATGCATGTAAAATAAATGGTGGATGCTGGATATTCACAGGACAGGAATAAGCAATCTGCATATTTCTGACTTGAAATTCCAGTTTCTCTGTTTCAGTGACATATCTGACTGGTCTTGTTTTAATAGCACAGTATCACTAAGGCTGGAAGAGACCTCAAAGATTGAGTCCAACCTGTCACCATAGACCTCATGACTAGAGCATGGCACCAAGTGCCATGTCCAATCCCCTCTTGAACACCTCCAGGGATGGTGACTCCACCACCTCCCTGGGCAGCACATTCCAATGACCAATGACTCTGTGAAGAACTTTCTCCTCACCTCGAGCCTAAACTTCCCCTGGCACAGCTTGAGACTGTGTCCCCTTGTTCTGGTGCTGGTTGCCTGGGAGAAGAGACCAACCCCTTCCTGGCTACAACCACCTTTCAGGGAGTTGTAGAGGGCAATGAGGTCACCCCTGAGCCTCCTCTTCTCCAGGCTAAGCAACCCCAGCTCCCTCAACCTCTCCTCACAGGGCTGTGCTCAAGGCCTCTCCCCAGCCTTGTTGCCCTTCTCTGGACACCTTCAAGTGTTTTGATGTCCTTCCTAAACTGAGGGGCCCAGAACTGGACACAGGACTCAAGGTGTGGCCTAACCAATGCAGAGTCCAGGGGCACAATGACTTCCCTGCTCCTGCTGGCCACACTATTCCTAATGCAGGCCAGGATGCCATTGGCCCTCTTGGCTGCCTGGGCACACTGCTGGCTCATATTCAGGTGGCTGTTGATCAGCACCCCCAGGTCCCTCTCTGTTTGGCTGCTCTCAGCCACTCTGACCCCAGCCTGTAGCTCTGCATGGGGTTGCTGTGGCCAAAGTGCAGCACCTGGCAAATGTACTTGTAGTGCTGAACTTTTAAACAATAGCAGAAAGTAACTAATAATTCTAGTGAGCACTGCATGCTGGTTTAAAAAAGATTATAAAATAGTAGTACTGCAATAAGAAAGAGTGTCCAATGGATGGAGTAAGCAAATCCTGTTGTGTAATTTGAAGTGTAGAAATGTTACTACTGGTTACCAATCACTTGAGTTTAATTACCCTGCAGCTATGGGATGTGTTCATGCAATAGTATCTCTTTGACAGCAAATAGTCAACCTAAAATCACGTCCTAATCCCAAAGGAATAAGCTTGTTTATCTCCAGTGTGCTATCTGATTTGTATCTGTTCTCCTTGAGATGGTCTATTTGACATTGGGCAATGTTGTCCCTGCCTGGGTGCCTCAGAGAGCATTGATGTAACATGTGAGTATTGGCACTTTGAATGCTGCTCCTCTTTCACTTGAGTGCCCACCTGAGGCCAGAGGGAATGGAGGAGGCCAATGCCTTTCTACCTCCTATCCCAATGGTTTCAGTAGTGCTGGCAGTTTCTTCTGGATTCATCTTGACTTCCCTTTCCACTGAGAAGAAAATTAATTCTACATTCCTTTCCCTATATTGAACAAAATAATGAGCTAAATCTTATGGCAGCCCTACAATTAGGGCTGGGAAACTGATACTGATTTCCTTTATAAATAGTCACAACCTGAAAACAGGAGGACACAAAGGTGCCATTCTGTTTTGATTTGATTTAAATGCTGAATACCACTTCATTGAAATAGGCCAGGTGAGGAGCTGTGTGTTTCAGTGTGGCTTGGGTGGTGTGCTTGAAGCAAGATTTACTGCCTGGTGCTCGGAACTCATGACCATAAATCTCTGCTTTTGGCTATGGAATGTGCCTGGGTGTACCATTCAAGCTTTTTGTGTGTGATGAAGTGGACTCTTTTGAAACTCACAGATACTTCTGGCTTTACTTCTGTGCATTGGTTCTTCATCTCTTAAGTGCAGGGGAACAAAGTCCTTACCTGTTAAGGGAATGGAGAGGCTTATTTTTCCCATAAGTGTTTAGGTCTCATGTCACTCAATGAGGTATATAATAGAATTGTTAGGGTTGGAAGGGACCTTGAGGATCAGCCAATTCCAACTCTGCTGCCATAGGCAGGGGCACCTCACACTACATCATCCACAGCCACATCCAGCCTGGCCTTCAAAACCTCCAGGGGTGAGGCTTCCACCACCTCCCTGGGCAACCTGTGCCAGTCTCTCACCACCCTCATGGGGAAGAATTTCTTCCTCACATCCAATCTGAATCTACCCATTTCTAGTTTTGTTCCATTCCCCCCAGTCCTATCATTCCCTGTACCTTAAAAAGTCCCTCCCCAGCCTTCTTGTAACCCCCTTCAGATACTGGAAGGCCACAATTAGATCTCCTCAGAGCTTTCTCTTCTCCAGACTGAACAGCCCCAACTCCCTCAGTCTGTCCTCCTAGGAGAGGAGCTCCACCCCTCTGCTCATCCTTGTGGCCCTTCTCTGGGCACCTTCCAGCACCTCCTAATCCTGTAAGAGGGGCTCTAGAACTGGACACAGTACTCCAGATGGGGTCTCAGCAGAGTGGAGTAGAGCAGGAGAATCACTCCTTTGACCTGCTGGCTATACTTCTCTTACTCTCATTTTGAGTAGCAGGTGTTGTTCAAGTCATGTGTGGTTAATATGTGTTTAAGATAGAATGCTGCTTTAAGCATTCTGAAAGAAATAGAGATCTATCTACTTGCTAAAGATTTGGAAGAAAGTATTTGTGGTTAAACCCCAAGTCATAACAAATGGTGCAAAATTGGTTTGAAATGAAATAATCCTCCCTTTTGTTTTTGTTTGTCTTGCTTCAGTTTCCAACATAAGCCATTTCATGGTCTTAATATAGGCTGTTTAAGTATAAGTTCTTAATACATACCCCTCACTCTTTTTCCCCACCCTAGTCTGGACTTCAGGTGACAGTGCCACCTCACTTCAGTTGTCCCTGGAGATTTGAGTGCTAATGCTTATCAAACAGCATATTGCATAAGAAATGAGTGTATATATATGTATGTGGTACTTGTAAGAACAAAGTGCTCTACATTTTGCTGCTTTGAAATGAGGACAAAGGGCACTTGAGATGTCAAGGTGGTTAACAGCTCTAACAGTGCATTGTTTTGCCCTGATGCTCTCTGAACCAAAGGAAATATGCTGGCTGCAGTACACTTCTTTCTTTGACTCTTAAAATTATTAGTTTTTGTAATAGCCCTTTCATTTCAACTGTAGGACTGTTTCATTGAAGTAGTGATGTTGGATTTAACAGCTGCTTTTACCTTTGATTTCTATTAAGTGCATTTAAAGGTACTTTATAATGCATACGTAATGAAGTTTGTATCTGGTCAGATATAAGTGCAAGTCCATGAAAGTCTTCTTTCCTTCCTGAAAATACCAAGTAAAGAATAGAATAGAATAAACCAGGTTAGAAGAGACCTTCAAGATCGTGTCCAACCTATCATCCAACACCACCTAATCAACTAACCCATGGCACCAAGCACCCTGTCAAGTCTCCTCCTAAACACCTCCAGTGATGGCGACTCCACCACCTCCCCAGGCAGCCCATTCCAATGGGCAATCACTCTCTCTGTGTAAAACTTCCTCCTGACCTCCAGCCTGATCTTTCCCTGGTGCAGCCTGAGACACTGTCCTCTTGTTCTGGTGCTGGCTGCCTGGGAGAAGAGACCAACCTCTGCCTGTTTACAATCCCCCTTCAGGTAGTTGTAGAGAGCAATAAGGTCACCCCTGAGTCTCCTCCTCTCCAGGCTAAGCAGCCCCAGCTCCCTCAGCCTCTCCTCCCAGGGCTGTGTTCCAAGCCCCTCACCAACTTCGTTGCCCTTCTCTGGACTCGTTCCAGCAAGTCCACCTCCTTCCTAAACTGATGGCCCAGAACTGGACACAGGACTCGAGGTGTGGCCTAACCAGTGCAGTGTACAGGGGCAGAATGACCTCCCTGCTCCTGCTGGCCACACTGTTCTTAATGCAGGCCAGGATGCCATTGCCCTCCTGGCTGCCTGGGCACACTGCAGGCTCATGTTCATCATACCATCAACCAGCACCCACTCTGCATTCTAGTTTGTGGTTTTCCCCTACAGTTGCTGTAGAAGAACTGAAGAAACACTGAGAATGCATTTCTGAGTTCAGAAAGCATATTTTGTGACTTGGTGTTCAACCTCTTGTGAAGAACTGACTTGCCTGATTCATCTGGCACTCATTCCAGGCACTGTGTGAAGTGGTTATCTGAGGGAGAAAGGACACAGTCTCAAGCTGCACCAGGGGAGGTTTAGGCTGGATGTTAGGAAGAAGTTCTTCATAGAAAGAGAGATTGGCCATTGGGATGTGCTGCCCAGGGAGGTGGTGGAGTCACCATGCCTGGAGGTGTTTAGGAAGAGCCTGAATGAGGCACTTGGTGCCATGGTTTAGTTGATTAGGTGGTGTTGGGTGATAGATTGGACTCGATCTCAAAGGTCTTTTCCAACCTGGCTAATTCTATTCTAAGTGCCTCATGAGCAGTAGCTTCATCTTCAGAGAATGTTGCAAAGTGGACAAAAGACAGAATGAATGCAATCACATGTTAAGACACCCAAAAAAGACAATGTTGCCCTGGTATAATTGTTTATTTCCTTGATTTCTTAAGTCTGTTTTCCTTGTTGTTTAGGAAATGCAAAGAAGTGTAAGCAGCTCCTTCAGAAAGCGGTGGAGTGCTCTGCTGTTCCCCTGGAAATGTTGAAAACTGCCCTCCAAAACTTTCATTTGCAAAAAAAGCAGTTGCTTTCAGATGAAGAGAAAGAGAACTTAGCAGGTAATTGCAATTCCTTACAATGTTGGCTGAGCTGACTCAGGTTGTAATCCTAGATTTAAAACTCCAAACCATCTTTCTAATGCTTGTCTCTTGCAAACACAAACTCCATTTGCTATTGTCTTTTCAAGTGTCACGTTTAGGGAAGAGTTTTTCCCTTTTGAAACAAAGACCATCTGCAGTATCATAGTATCAGTCAGGGTTGGAAGGGACCACAAGGATCATCTAGTTCCAACCCCTCTGCCATGGGCAGGGACACCCCACACTAGATCAGCCTGGCCAGAGCCTCAGCCAGCCTGGGCTTAAACACCTCCAGGGCTGGGGCCTCAACCACCTCCATGGACAACCCATTCCAGGGTTTCACCACTCTCATGGGGAAGAACTTCTTCCTCACCTCCAGCCTGAATCTCCCCACCTCCAGCTTCATTCCATTCCCCCTAGTCCTATCACTACTATAGTAGTATCTGAATAATTCTAACTCATTTACCTACAGTGCCAAGTACCCAAGAGTCTGGACTTCAGAGCACCATTGGAAGTCACAGAAGCATCAAGAATGATTCTGGTGAAAATTCCTCTATTTTTAGCAGACATCTGCTTGGGTAATGGCTTTATTTCTTCTTTGATTGTCTAAAAACATCTTTTCCATCCAGCCAAAGCACAAATTACAGTGTTGTGTTTTGTCTTTCTGGCCTTCAGGGAGGAGAAGTCACAGGAACTTGATGCTGTAGTGAATAACCACAATCCATTAAGACCACTAAACAAAACTAGCCAGGTAGAACATGCATCATTCTGCTTCAGAACTGTAAACTCTTCCTTCTGCTTTGCACATCTGATAACTTTTAATTTGCCCTTAGGCCTGCCCCTTTGGGAGGATTCCTGTTCAACTAGTAAGTGATGATGAGGAGGAGGAGGAGGATGTGAAACCAACGGATTTCCCACTTACAGCTAGTGTTATGAAGAGGTATGGTTATTTGGATAGGGGAACTGTCAGGTGTTAAAATTTATGGGCAAATAGTCACCATAGTTACAAAAGGTATTGCAATAACCAGCTTCCTATCTCAGGCTCTTTGTGAGAGAGCATGCAGAGAGTGGTGGTGAATGGTGCCACAGCCAGCTGGCGGCCAGGCACCAGTGGTGTCCCCCAGGGATCAGTGCTGGGCCCTGTGCTCTTTAACATCTTCATTGATGATCTGCATGAGGGGGTTGAGTCAGTCATCATCAAGTTTGCAGATGACACCAAGTTAGGAGCAGATGTTAGTCAGTTAGAGGATAGAGAGGCACTGCAGAGGGACCTCGACTGACTGGACAGATGGGCAGAGTCCAACAGGATGGCATTCAACAAGTCCAAGTGCCAGGTGCTGCACTTTGGCCACGGCAACCCCATGCAGAGCTACAGGCTGGGGTCAGAGTGGCTGAGAGCTGCCAAACAGAGAGGGACCTGGGGGTGCTGATCAACAGCCACCTGAATATGAGCCAGCAGTGTGCCCAGGTGGCCAAGAGGGCCAATGGCATCCTGGCCTGCATTAGGAATCGCGTGGCCAGCAGGAGCAGGGAAGTCATTGTGCCCCTGGACTCTGCATTGGTTAGGCCACACCTTGAGTCCTGTGTCCAGTTCTGGGCCCCTCAGTTTAAGAAGGACATTGAGACACTTGAAGGTGTCCAGAGAAGGGCAACAAGGCTGGGGAGAGGCCTTGAGCACAGCCCTGTGAGGAGAGGCTGAGGGAGCTGGGATTGTTTAGCCTGGAGAAGAGGAGGCTCAGGGGTGACCTCATTGCCCTCTACAACTACCTGAAAGGTGGTTGTGGCCAGGAAGGGGTTGGCCTCTTCTCCCAGGCAAGCAGCACCAGAACAAGAGGACACAGTCTCAAGCTGCGCCAGGGGAGGTTTAGACTCGAGGTGAGGAGAAAGTTCTTCACCGAGCGAGTCATTCGTCATTGGAATGTGCTGCCCAGGGAGGTGGTGGAGTCCCCATCCCTGGAGGTGTTCAAGAGGGGATTGGATGTGGCACTTGGTGCCATGGTCTAGTCATGGGGTCTGTGTTGATAGGTTGGACTTGATGATCCTCGAGGTCTCTTCCAACCTTAGTTATACTGTGATCAATCTCTTCTTCTGGCTAATCAGTCAACCCAAAGGAAATTGAGACTAAAGCTCCCAGAAATGTATTCAAAGAAACTTTATCCACTTGTATTCCAGTTTCTAACATTAGGCAAGAGACAATCCTGTAACTTCAAACAGATTTTTATAGCCTCATTTTTAACATCAGTATGGTAGTGATTATGTAAAGGAAGGGATGACAGAATCACAGAATGTTGGGGGCTGGAAGGGACCTCGAAAGCTCATCCAGTCCAACCCCCCTGCCAGAGCAGGATCACCTAGAGTAGACCACACAGCAGTGCATCTAGGTGGAGTTTGAATATCTCCAGAGAGGGAGACTCCACAATCCCCCCTGGGCAGTCTGTTCCTATGTTCTGTCACCCTTGCAGGGAAAAAAAGACTTCATTATGTTTCCATGGGGCTTCCTATGCCTCAACTTCCACCATTGCCCCTTGTGCTGGTATTGGGTATCACCCAGCAGAGCCTGGCTTCAGCTTCTTGGCACTCACCCTGCACATATTTATAAACATGAATGAGGTCACCACTATAGTCTTCTCTTCTCCAGGCTGAAGAGCCCCAGCTCCCTCAGTCTCTCTTAATAAGGGAGATGTTTCATTCCCCTAAGCATTTTTGTGTCTCTGAACTCTTTCAAGCAGTTCCCTCAGGTCCTTCTTGAAGTGAGAGGCCCAGAACTGGATACAATATTCCAGATGTGGCCTCACCAGGGCAGACTAGAGAAGCATTACACTCATTTTATTATGAATGACTCTAGCAGTGGAAGAATCTGTCAAGTAAAACAGGTTACATGTAGCAAAGTGCTAACTGTAGCAGAGCTAGAAATTAAACAGGAGAAAGCTTTTCCCCCCTAAGTCTGTTATGCTAACTTCCCCACCCACACACTACTTACTGCTCTGATTAAATTCATACAGAAATGGGAATTTGGTAATTTAAAACTGAAATTAGTAAGCACAGGGTAAAAGCTTCATCCTTAGCTTCTTGACCTGCTTTTATGTATGGTTGAAACCTGTAGCCAAAAGTCTTCCACCTACCTTTTCTCATTGGGTTCACAAAAGGCGATCACAGGATGTCAGGGATTGGAAGGGACCCAAAGAGATCAAGTCCAACCCCTGTGCCAGAGTGGGACCATACAATCTAGCTCAGGTCACACAGGAACACATCCAGACAGGCCTTGAAAGTCTCCATCACTACATGATGTTGGCATGTGATGTAATTAATGTTCTTACTTTAACAGGCAAGTATCCAGATCCAAAGGCACAGCCTTCACTGCCCGTTTTCCACCCTCAGAACCAAAATCTTGTGGGGGTGAATCATATGACCTGCAAGACTTACAGGTAACTTAAATCTTTTTAACAGCCTATGAGGAGAGGCTGAGGGAGCTGGGGTTGTTTAGCCTGGAGAAGAGGAGGCTTCAGGGGAGACCTTCTTGCTGTCTACAACTACCTGAAGGGAGGTTGTAACCAGGTGGGGGTTGGTCTCTTCTCCCAGGCAACCAGCACCAGAACAAGAGGACACAGTCTCAAGCTGCACCAGGGGAAGTTTAGGCTGGAGGTGAGAAGAAAGTTCTTCCCAGCAAGAGAGATTTGCCATTGGAATGTGCTGCCCAGGGAGGTGGTGGAGTCACCATCACTGGAGGTGTTCAAAAAAAGGATTAGATGTGGCAATGGAAGACATGTTTAGTTAGTCATGAGGTGTTGGGTGATAGGTTGGGCTTGATGATCACAGAATCACCAAGGTTGGAAGAGATCTCAAAGATCATCAAGTACAACCCATCACCACAGACCATCTCTGGGGTCTTTTCCAACCTTATTGATTCTGTGTTAAGAAACTTTGCCTGGCTGTCTGTCAGAAAGGAAAATAACCCTTTCTTGTTTCAATGAAAGAAATAATTGTGACTTAGACATTACTTGTGGATGTTCACATTTGAATGTTGTTATGCATACTCAGGCATTAAGAAAGAGCTTTCTCTGACCCATGCATCTGAAGGGGAAAATAGAGTAGGTGTTAACCTTTCAATTGATTCATGAAGCAGGAATCAACAGCTTTCATCTTGACTGCATGAGCCTGTTCAGTTTAGTCATGAGTTGTATGATGGGAAGCACTCTGTTCAATGAAGTCCATTTAACTGAGCTCATTAAATGCTTCATGGAGGTGCCAGTTAGGACTTTTTGATAGAGATTAACTTCAAGCTGTACTGTGCATGTTCATGACTGGCTGGAAAGCAGCCCTGAGGAGAGAGACTTGGGGGTGCTGGTGGACAAGAAGCTCAACAGGAGCTCTCAGTGTGCACTTGCAGCCCGCAAAGCCAATCAGATCCTGGGCTGCCTCAGGAGAAGTGTGGCCAGCAGGGCAAGGGAGGGGATTCTCCCCCTCTGCTCAGCTCTGATGAGACCCCACCTGGAGTACTGCCTCCAGTTCTGGAGCCCCTATTACAAGAGGGATGTGGAGGTGCTGGAAGGTGTCCAGAGAAGGACCATGAGGATGATCAGAGGGCTGGAGCACCTCTCCTGTGAGGACAGACTGAAGGAGTTGGGGCTGTTCAGTCTGGAGAAGAGAAGGCTCCCAGGTGACCTCATTGTGGCCTTCCAGTATCTGAAGGGGGCTACAGGAAGGCTGGGGAAGGACTTCTCAGGATGTCAGGTAGTGACAGGACTAGGGGGAATGGAATGAAGCTGGAGGTGGGGAGATTCAGGCTGGAGGTGAGGAGGAAGTTCTTCCCCATGAGAGTGGTGAAGCCCTGGAATGGGTTGTCCAGAGAGGTGGTTGGGGCCCTGTCCCTGGAGGTGTTTAAGCCCAGGCTGGCTGAGGCTCTGGCCAGGCTGATGTAGTGTGGGGTGTCCCTGGCCATGGCAGGGGGGTTGGAACTAGATGATCCTTGTGGTCCCTTCCAACCCTGACTGATACTATGATGTCATGTATCTTCAACCCCCAAAAGTAAATTCAATGCTACAAAGCATTTGGGTATTTGCTGTAGGAACTGTGGGATGGAAACTCAGTGATGGATTTAATAACAGTATCAGTAGAATAGAACAGAGTAGAATTAACCAGGTTGGAAAAGACCTTTGAGATCATCAAGTCCAACCTATCAACCAACACCTCCAGTGACAGACTCCACCACCTCCCTGGGCAGCACATTCCAATGGCAAATCTCTCTTGCTGGGAGGAATTTCTTCCTACCATCTAGCCTAAATCTCCCCTGGCACAGCTTGAGACTGTGTCCTCTTGTTCTGGTGGTGGTTGCCTGGAAGAAGAGACCAACCCCCACCTGGCTACAATCTCCCTTCAGGGAGTTTTAGAGAGCAAGAAGGTCTCCCCTGAGCCTCCTCTTCTCCAGGCTAAGTAACCCCAGCTCCCTCAGCCTCTCCTCACAGGGCTGTGCTCCAGACCCCTCCCCAACTTTGTTGCCCTTAAGTGGTACTTGTCCAGGTACCCTGCACTGTTTCCTGAAGCACATTCTCTTTGTGATGCAGCAGTCCTTAATTATCATAAGGAAATGTCTTTTGGCCACTGTACTTGGGATCTTTGCAATTGTTTTAAGAGGCTTTTTCTTCAGTCCTTAAGAGAAAAAAACTCTTTACATTTGCAGATACCAGATGAGAACAGCTCAGAAACAGCTACCAATTCAACTTTAACTCTGAAAAGCAAAATGGATACAAGTCTTGTGATGAAAAGAGAAGGTAAGTGTTCATATGTAATGTTTCAGTCATTTGAAATAGAACAAGCATTGAAAGTTTACTGCTCTGTTTTGTTTTAATTACATGGTAAATAGGTTATTCTTCAAAAAAAATGGGAAAAGTTGATCTGTTTGCAACTGAGAAGCATTTAGGCCTCTCTGCATCAATAGAACAGCAGGTTGAGAGAGGTGATTCTCCCCCTCTGCTCCGCTCTGGGGAGACCACACCTGGAGCACTGCATCTAGTTCTGGAGCCTCTATTACAGGAAGGAATTGGAGGTGCTGGAAGGTGTCCAGAGAAGGGCCAGGAGGATGAGCAGAGGGCTGGAGCTGCTCTGCTATGAGGACAGACTGAGGGAGTTGGGGTTGCTCAGTGTAGAGGAGAGAAGGCTCTGAGGAGACCTTCTTGTGGCCTTCCAGTGTCCGAGGGGGTCTGCAAAAAAGCTAGGGAGGGACTTTTGAGGGTGTCAGGGAGTGATAGGACTGGGGGGAATGGAGCAAAACTAGAATTGGGTAGATTCAGATTGGATGTTAGCTTTTCCTCTTCTCCATGAGGGTGGTGAGAGCCTGGCACAGGTTGCCCAGGGAGGTGGTGGAAGCCTCATCCCTGGAGGTTTTTGCAGCCAGGCTGGATGTGGCTGTGAGCAACCTGCTGTAGTGTGAGGTGTCCCTGCCCATGGCAGGTGGGTTGGAACTAGATGCTCCTTGAGGTCCCTTCCAACCCTACTATGATTCTGTGTGTGTGTTGAGATGCTATTAGTACTGAATGAATCCTGATGATTGCATTAATGCCTTTTAATGCCTGATTCCACTAAATGAACTCTGTTCATTAATTCTGATACAGAAAATGATGTAAATTCCTGTTACCTGTGGGATGAAACTGCTTGGAAGTGCCAAACACTGAATCTTTCTAATCATCAGCTTTGTTTTCCTTTGCAGAAAATAAAGTCCTGCTTCAGGAGCCGAAGGTACCAGAGCCAAGGAGCCTGGAAAATCAACAGCAACAATTGAGTTCTAGTGAAAGCTGTAGGAAGCAGTTGGAACAGATGAAACTCAACTGTGTCAGTGCCAGGAAAAAATGGCCAGGTCAAGAAGTGCCACAGAAGAGCTGCTATCGAGAGGTAAAGCAACAGGGACATGCACTGCTTTTCCAGCTGCTGCAACCCTTCCATGTGGAAAAAAGCACTACTATGTTCTTAATTGTGGCTCCCTGTCTGAAATAGGTGTGCTTTGTCCTCTGTAGATAAAACAGTCAAGCCTTGAACAAGCTGGTCATCCTGTTTCCAAGGAATTATCACCACCAGATCCTGTTTCTAGGACAAGTGATCCACCATATGTCGCTGGAACACCAAGCACCACAAATGATGACTATATGGACTGGTAAGCCACTCCCTTGTCTGCACACTGGTGCTAGTGAATCCCTGGAAAGACTTGAGCAGTCTTTAACAGGGTCCCTTAAGTATAGAATAGAATTAACCAGGTTGGAAAAGACCTTCAAGATCATAAAGTCCAACCTATCACCCCACACCATCTAATCAACTAAACCATGGCACCAAGTGCCTCATCCAGGCTCTTCTTAAACACTTCCGGTGATGGTGACTCCACCACCTCCCTGGGCAGCACATTCCAATGGCCAGTCTCTTTCTGGGAAGAATTTCTTCCTAACATCCAGCCTGAACCTCCCCTGGCACAGCTTGAGACTGTGTCCTCTTGTTCTGGTGCTGGTTGCCTGGGACAACAGACCAACCCCCACCTGGCTATCACCTTCATTCAGGGAGTTGTAGAGAGCAATAAGGTCTTTTCCTGAGCCTCCTCTTCTCCAGGCTAAGCAACCCCAGCTCCCTCAGCCTTTCCTCACAGGGCTGTGCTCCAGACCCCTCCCCAGCTTTGTTGCCCTTCTCTGGACACCTTCCAGCAGCTCAACATCTTTCCTAAACTGAGGAGCCCAGAACTGGACACAGTACTCAAGGTGTGGCCTAACCAGTGCTGAGCACAGGGCACAATGACCTCCCTGCTCCTGCTGGCCACACTCTTCCTGATGCAGGCCAGGATGCCATTGGCCTTCTTGTGTTCCTGGTCACATAACAAACAAGATTTCTAGGTGATTCCAACACTTAACTGTCAGCTGCCTGACTTTAAGATTTAGATTGCATTTAGGGAACTCCTCAGCTTCAGTCAACTTTTCAGCATTTGTAAGTACACTCTCAAACCAAGAGTAAATTACAGCATTTGTCTCCTTTCTCTGATTCCTGCTATACACTGCTTGCTTTGGGTGCCTTGTGTTTTGTGGCTGACAGGATGGCTCAGTTTAGTTCTCTTAGTCTGGTTCCCATGGTGCATCTGTGGGCTTTCATTAAAAGTGCAAGGTCCTGCATCTGGGTTGGAGCAATCCCAGCCATTGACACAGGCTGGGCAGGGACTGGTTGAGAGCAGCCCTGAAGAAAAGGACCTGGGGGTGCTGGGGGATGAGAAGCTCAACAAGAGCCAGCAGTGAGCACTTGCAGCCCAGAGAGCCAAGCAGAGCCTGGGCTGCAGCAAGAGAAGTGTGGCCAGCAGGTTGAGAGAGGTGATGTTCTCCCTCTGCTCTGCTCTGGTGAGACCCCACTTGGAGTACTGTGTCCAGTTCTGGAGTGAAGTTGAAGTGATCTTAATTAGTGAATTTAGCAGAAGCTTGAGCTTTTGCTATGCAATAAAGTTTAACTGTCAGGAAGCACTGAAGATTTCAACTTTGTTGCTAGAACAGTCTTAAAAATAATACAGCTAACTGCTGACACTGTTCACACTCTTTTTTCCTTCACAGTTTCAGAACCCCAGTTGTAAAGAACAAATTCCTACCAGGTCAGATGTCTGCTTCCTACAGCCAGCTCCCCTATTCCCTACCACATACTCCAGCAACTGGATTTCAAAATCCAACTGGCTTGCAGGTAATGATCATAAGCTGTATTCTGCCATTTTTCAGTCCATGTATTTTTTCACTGGAGACTACTTCAGTTTAAATATCTGCATGTGTGTGTGTGTATTTTTAATCTAGAGTTGCTCTTTGTCCTTCTGCATGAGTAATGAGACTAAGCCATAAGGATCCTTTCCCAAAATCATAGTATCACAGTATCAGTCAGGGTTGGAAGGGACCACAAGGATCAGCTAGTTCCAACCCCCCTGCCATGGGCAGGGACACCCCACACTACATCAGCCTGGCCAGAGCCTCATCCAGCCTGGGCTTAAACACCCCCAGGGACGGGGCCCCAGCCACCTCCCTGGACAACCCATTCCAGGGCTTCACCACTCTCATGGGGAAGAACTTCCTCCTCACCTCCAGCCTCAATCTCCCCACCTCCAGCTTCATTCCATTCCCCCTAGTCCTATCACTGCCTGAGATCCTGAGCAGTCCCTCCCCAGCCTTCCTGTAGGCCCCCTTCAGATACTGGAAGGCCACAATGAGGTCACCTGGGAGCCTTCTCTTCTCCAGACTGAACAGCCCCAACTCCTTCAGTCTGTCCTCATAGGAGAGGTGCTCCAGCCCTCTGATCATCCTCGTGGCCCTTCTCTGGACACCTTCCAGCACCTCCACATCCCTCTTGGAATAGGGGCTCCAGAACTAGAGGCAGTACTCCAGGTAGGGTCTCACCAGGGCTGAGCAGAGGGGGAGAATCACCTCCCTTGCCCTGCTGGCCACGCTTCTCCTGCTGCAGCCCAGGATCTGATTGGCTTTGTGGGCTGCAAGTGCACACTGAGAGCTCCTGTTGAGCTTCTCCTCCCCCAGCACCCCCAAGTCTCTCTCCTCATGGCTGCTTTCCAGCCAGTCCCTGCCCAGCCTGGATTTGTGCCTGGGATTGCCTTGACCCAGATGCAGGACCCTGCCCTAGGTCTTGTTGAACCTCCTGAGGCTGGCTTGTGCCCACCTCTCCAGCCTGTCCAGGTCCCTCTGGATGGCCTCCCTTCCCTCCAGCCTGTCTGCTGCACCACACAGCTTGGTGTCATCAGCAGACTTGCTGAGGGTGCACTCAGTCCCTGTTTCTTTGTGTGAATGCCTGAATTTCAGTGAAATAAGCCGGCTCTTCCAAAATCAAGCTGTCAAATCATGAAGCCTTTGTGGGAAATCTAAGCCTTTTCAGAGTCTACTTTATGACAGTGACAAGAGATAGTCACTGTCCTTTCCTGCTATGCTTTTATACTGGTACTACCTACTACAATGGAGTACCCATGGAGAAGGCTGTGTTTAAAAGCTGTATGAAGCTGAGGTGGGGTAAAAGTTTAGAATGATTCCCTCTTTGTTGGATGGGTGGGATTCTCCCCCAGCTGCAGGCTTAAGCTTCATATCAGAGGATTCTTATTTAAAACTTCTGGCTGTTCTACAGTTTAGAGCAGGCTGTAAAAGCTTCACAGCACTGAAGTCTGCTAGCTAGTAGTTAGGACTCAGTAGGTGAGATGAGTACAGCTCTAAGCTAGTTGCATGCTGTGACTCAATGTGTTTTAGGTGATCTGGTTTTCAGGGCAATCCCAAGCATGGATACAGGCTGGGCAGGGACTGGCTGGAGAGCAGCCCTGAAGAAAAGGACTTGGGGATGCTAGTGGATGAGAAGCTCAACAGGAGCCAGCAGTGAGCACTTGCAGGCCAGAAAGCCAAGCAGAGCCTGGGCTGCATCAAGAGAAGCAGAGCCAGCAGGTCGAGGGAGGTGATTCTCCCTCAGTACTCCACTCTAGTGAGACCCCACCTGGAGCACTATGTCCAGTTCTGGAGCTCCTATTACAGGAAGGATCTGGAGGTGCTGGAATGTGTCCAGAGAGCCCTCTGATCATCTTCATGGCTCTCCTCTGGACCTGCTCCAACAGTTTGATGTTCTTGTGTTGGGGGCAGCTGAACTGAATGCAGTATTCCAGGCAGAGGGTGAGAATCACCTCTCAATCAGCTGGCCACACTCTCTCTGCTGCAGCCCAGGACATGGCTTGGCCTCCTGGACTGCAGGCACACATTGCTGACTGCTGTTGAGTTTTTCATCAACTGAGTAGGGCACTACCAAGTTGTGCTGCATCTGTGCTAATAGTTACTTTGTTTTCTGTCTATACCCAGGTTCCAACTCCCATCCCTTCACATGAATGCCTTACTGTCAAAGGAAGAGTTTATACAATATTAAAGCAAATAGGTAGTGGAGGCTCAAGTAAGGTAAGAAGGTATTTTATCTTTTTCAGTGTTCTTCATTAACACAGTGGCAGTTGCATATTGAAATTATGTTTAGGTCATCTAATGAGTGCCTAACATATATATATAGAATCCACCAGGTTGGAAAAGACCTCAGAGATCAATCCATTACCTAATACCCAGCACCTCCTGACAACCAAATCATGGCTCCAAGCACCACATCCAATCCCCTCTTGAACCCCTCCAGGGATGGTGACCACCTCCCTGGGCAGCACATCCCAATGGTGAACGACTCTCTTGGTGAAGAACTTTCTCCTCACCTCCAGCCTAAACCTCCCCTGGCACAGCTTGAGACTGTGTCCTCTTGTTGTGGTGCTGGTTGCCTGGGAGAAGAGACCAACTCCCTTCTGGCTAGAGCCCCCCTTCAGGTAGTTGTAGAGAGCAATGAGGTCTCCCCTGAGCCTCCTCTTCTCCAGGCTAAGCAACCCCAGCTCCCTCAGCCTCTCCTCACAGGGCTGTGCTCAAGGCCTCTCACCAGCCTCGTTGCCCTTCTCTGGACACCTTCAAGTCTCTCAATGTCCTTCATCATGTGGCCACACCTTGAGTACTGTGCCCAGTTCTGGACCCCTCAATTTAAGAAGGCCATTGAGACACTTGAACGTGTCCAGAGAGAGGCAACAAGGCTGGGGAGAGGTCTCAAGCACAAGCCCTACAAGGAGAGGCTGAGGGAGCTGGGATTGCTTAGCCTGGAGAGGAAGAGGCTCAGAAAAGACCTTATTGCTGTCTACAACTACCTGAAGGGAGGTTGTAGCCAGGTACTCACGGGTGGCCAGCACCAGAACAAGAGGACACAGTCTCAAGATGTGCCAGGGGAAGTTTAGGCTGAAGGTGAGGAGAAAGTTCTTCACTGAGAGTTGTTTGCCTTTGGAATGTGCTGCCCAGGGAGGTGGTGGAGTCCCCATCCCTGGAGGTGCTCAAGAGGGGATTGGATGTGGCACTTGGTGCCACGGTTTAGTAGTCATGAGGTGACAAGTTGGACTCGATGATCTTTGAAGTCTCTTCCAACCTTACTGATTCTATGATTCTATGGTGATTTGAAGGACCAGAGTAAACCAGTACTAGGACTGACTGGAGTTCCTCACTGATACACTATTGCAGGTGTTTCAGGTCCTCAATGAAAAGAAGCAGCTGTATGCCATCAAATACGTGAACCTGGAGGAAGCTGATCCACGGACTGTGGAGAGCTACAAGAATGAAATTGCTCATTTGAGTAAGCTGCAGCAGCACAGTGACAAGATCATTCGCCTTTATGCCTAGTGAGTCAACTCTGGTTGCACCAAGACCTCTGAGCTGGGTTAGGAACTGGCTGGATGGCTGAGCCCAGAGGGTGGTGGTGAATGGTGCCACAGCCAGCTGGCAGCCAGGCACCAGTGGTGTGCCCCAGGGATCAGTGCTGGGCCCTGTGCTCTTTAACATCTTTATTGATGATCTGGATGAGGGCATTGAGTCCATCAGCAGTGAATTTGCTGATAACACCAAGCTGGGGGCAGGAGTTGATCTGCTGGAGGGTAGAGAGGCTCTGCAGAGGGACCTGGACAGGCTGGACAGATGGGCAGAGTCCAAGGGCAGGAGATTGAACACATCCAAGTGCCAGGTGCTGCACATTGGCCACAACAACCCAATGCAGTGCTACAGGCTGGAGTCAGAGTGGCGGAGACCTCTCAAACAGAGAGGGACCTGGGGGTGCTGGTTGATGGTAGGCTGAACATGAGCCTGCAGTGTGCCCAGGCAGCCAAGAGGGCCAATGGCATCCTGGCCTGCATCAGGAAGAGTGCGGCCAGCAGGAGCAGGGAGGTCATTCTGCCCCTGTACACTGCACTGGTTAGGCCACACCTTGAGTCCTGTGTCCAGTTCTGGGCCCCTCAGTTTAGGAAGGAGGTTGACTTGCTGGAATGAGTCCAGAGAAGGGCAATGAAGTTGGTGAGGGGCTTGGAACACAGCCCTGTGAGGAGAGGAGACTCAGGGGTGACCTCATTGCTCTCTACAACTACCTGAAGGGAGGTTGTAGACAGGCAGAGGTTGGTCTCTTCTCCCAGGCAGCCAGCACCAGAACAAGAGGACACAGTCTCAGGCTGCACCAGGGGAGGTTCAGGCTGGAGGTCAGGAGGAAGGTTTACACAGAGAGAGTGATTGCCCATTGGAATGGGCTGCCTGGGGAGGTGGTGGAGTCACCATCACTGGAGGTGTTCAGGAGGAGACTTGATGGGGTGCTTGGTGCCATGGGTTAGTTGATTAGGTGGTGTTGGATGATAGGTTGGACACGATCTTGAAGGCCTCTTCCAACCTGGTCTATTCTATTCTTCATGGAAAAACTGGCCTTAAATTTTAACAAGTATTTATGTATTTCTTTGCAGTGAAATTACTGACCAGCATATCTACATGGTGATGGAGTGTGGAAATATTGACCTCAATAGCTGGCTCAAAAAGAAGAAAACCATTGATCCCTTGGAAAGGAAGAGCTATTGGAAAAACATGCTGGAAGCTGTTCACACAATCCACGAATATGGTGCTGTTCAATGAGTCTAGGTGTCTGTACAGGTGGTGGGGCAGAGGCAATATCAGGGTTTGCATTTTGGAAGTGGTATTTCTCTTAGTTGAAAGCCTAGTCACCTTCAAAGGTGAGGGGGCTTGGAGCAGTCAAAAGGATCTCCAAGTACCTCTGGAGCATCTCCGCTGTGAGGACAGACTCAGGGAGTTGGGGCTGTTCAGTCTGGAGAAGAGAAGGCTCTGAGGTGACCTCATTGTGGCCTTCCAGTATCTGAAGGGGGCTACAAGAAGGCTGGGGAGGGACTGCTCAGGATCTCAGGTAGTGATAGGACTAGGGAGAATGGAATGAAGCCTGGAGGTGGGGAGGAAGCTCTTCCCCATGAGAATGGTGAAGCCCTGGAATGGGTTGTCCAGGGAGGTGGTTGGGGCCCCATCCCTGGAGGTGTTTAAGCCCAGGCTGGATGAGGCTCTGGGCAGCCTGATCTAGTGTGAGGTGTCCCTGCCCATGGCAGGGGGGCTGGAACTAGATGCTCCTTGAGGTCCCTTCCAACCCTACTATGATTCTCTGTGTTGAGATGCTATTAGTACTGAATGAATCCTGATGATTGCATTAATGCCTTTTAATGCCTGATTCCACTAAATGAACTCTGTTCATTTATTCTGATGCAGAAAATGATGTACATTTCTGTTAACTGTGGGATAGGTCTGCCAGAAACTGCTTGAAGTGCCAAATACCAAGTCTTTCTAATCATCTGTTCTGTGATTCTATGAGGTGTCAGCATTGTGTGAGGCTTCCCAGCTCCTTGGAATTATTCTCTCTTTCTTCTGCTATACATTCTATACTCTCAATACTGCTTGTTCCCCTTTGCACTCACACTTCCACAGAATCCCAGTGTTAGGGGCTGGAAGGGACTTCAAAGGCTCATCCAGTCCAGCTGCCCTGCCCAGAGCAGGATCACCTAGAGCAGACCACATAGGAACACATCCAGATGGGTCTTGAATATCTCCAGAGGGGGACAGCCACTCATTCTCTCCAGCAAAGCTTTTACATGAGTGACAGCTTGTACCCAGCTCTATAGTTTAGTTGATGTGGTGTTTCAGCTTTTTCTCACCATTCCTTCCTTCCATCTTTATTGAATCCTATTTTCAGTGGTGCCCAATGACAGCACAAGGGGCAATGGGTGGCAGTTGAGGCATAGGAAGTTTCATGTAAATAAGGAGGAAAAATCTTTTCCCTGTGAGGGTGACAGAGCACTGGAACAGGCTGCCCAGGGAGGTTGTGGAGTCTCCCTCTCTGGAGATAGTCAAAACTTGCCTGGATGTGTTCCTGTGTAATCTGGTGTTGGTGATCCTGCTCTGGCAGGGGACCTGGACTGGGTGATCTTTTGAGGTCCCTTTTAGCTGCTGAACCACATAGAAACCACCTTGAAACACATCCAGGCTTGAGGACTCAACCATCTCCCTGGGCAGCACATTCCAATCCCTGACCACTCTTGCTGTGAAAACATTTTTCCTGATGTCCAGTCTAAACCTACCCTGTTGCAGTTTCAGGCTCTTCCCTCTTGTTCTGAAACTACTTGCCTGTGAGAAGAGACCAGCACCAACCTCTCCACAATACCTTTTCAGGTGGTTGTAGAGAGTGATGAGGTCTCCCCTCTGCTTCCTGTTCAAACTAAACAGCCTCAGCTCCCTCAGTTGCTCCTCATCAGATTTATACTCCAAGCCCTTCCCCAGCTTTGTTGCCTGCCTCTGCTCCAGCACCTCCACATCTCTCTGAGCAACAGCTGTGGAAAGTGAGCAATACAAAAACCTGGTAGCAACTTGGGTTGACTTCAAACTCTTCTTTTACAGGCATCATTCACAGTGACCTGAAACCAGCAAACTTTCTGATAGTGGATGGAATGTTAAAGCTAATTGACTTTGGCATTGCAAACCAGATGCAGCCAGATGTTACAAGCATCATTATGGACTCTCAGGTGAAATACTTGTGGCACATCCCTATAGGCTTCCCAGAGAAGTGCTGTAGCACTTGCTGAATATGTTGATCAATGTAGTAACTGCAATGGCTACTGAAATGTGCAGCTGAATGGTTTTATGTATAGGTAAAACATTCATGAGCTTTTATTGAATGGGATTGCAGCAGCCTGAAGTGCAGCATGGTTCTTTTTGAGGTGCTTTTCAGTGCTTTGAGAGATGAGTGTTGATTTGTAATCAGGTGAGTTAAATTAAGGGCATGTGTCACTGAATGTTTTTACTTCTTTCTGCTTAGGTTGGCACAATGAACTACATGCCCCCTGAAGCAATAAAAGATATGTCTTCCTATGGAGAAAATGGGAAACCTCGCTCTAAGGTAGCAATCTTCTGTTGTTCTTTTGTTTCCCTCTTCCTGGGAGAGAGATGTTTGGAGTCAAGCTCTCTGGGTCTCTTTGCTCACCTCCCTCCTCTCCCCTAATCCCTCTCCCAACCTTATGTGCTTTCCTTTTAAAGTACTTCAGCTTCAACAGAAGTAGGTAGGCCTGTAAGAAACTAGCCTAGGTGTGGTGCTTGAAATCTGGGTCTAAATCCTTTAAACCCAGAGGAACTGAACTGATTTCCCAGTTAGGGACATGGCAGTGGTCACAGAATGGAATAGAATAAACCATGTTGGAAGAGACCTTCAAGATCGTGTCCAACCTATCATCCAACACCTCCCAGCCAACTAACCCATGGCACCAAGCACCCTGTCAAGTCTCCTCCTGAACACCTCCAGTGATGCTGACTCCACCACCTCCCCAGGCAGCCCATTCCAATGGGCAATCACTCTCTCTGTGTAAAACTTCCTCCTGACCTCCATCCTGAACCTCCCCTGGTGCAGCCTGAGACTGTGTCCTCTTGTGCTGGTGCTGGCTGCCTGGGAGAAGAGACCAACCCCCACCTGGCTACAACCTCCCTTCAGGTAGTTGTAGAGAGCAATAAGGTCACCCCTGAGCCTTCTCTTCTCCAGGCTAAGCAACCCTAGCTCCCTCAGCCTCTCCTAATGCTAGGGGTTGGAAGGGACCTCAAAAGATCATCCAGTCCACCTCCCCTGCCAGAGCAGGGTCACCTAGAGCAGGTCACACAGGTGGGCTTTGAATGTTTCCAGAGAAGACGACTCCACAACCTCTCTAGGCAGCCTGTTCCAGTGCTCTGGCCCCCTCACAGTGAAAAAAGTTTTCCTTATGTTCACATGGAACCTCCTGTGCTCCAGTTTGCACTGTTGCCCCTTGTCTGATCATTGGACATCAGTGAGAAGAGGCTGGCATCACTGAGGCTGCTTCTGTCTCAGTGGTTTCTGCCCTGAACTAATTTAGTATGATTTTATTTGTATTTACTCATCAATATGAAAGTAAACTACTGCTGCTCAACTGAAGGGCTGCTGTGGCAGTTGGTCTGGCAAAGCTAATGTGTGTGTGTGTGGCGGGGGGGAAATTCCAACCCACCACAGCTACCTGTAAGCTTTTGTTGTTCAAGGAGCTTGATACTCAAAAAATAATTAATAAAGATCTTTTTTAAGGACTATTAATGACTGAAGTCACAGCACTTAGTGGCACAGAGTCTTGGTGCATGTGTGGTATGCTAAGCTCTGTTAACCAGTGTAAAATAGATCATAGAATCAATAAGGTTGGAAAAGACACCTGAGAGATCAAGTCCAACCTATCACCCAACACCTCCTGACAACTAAACCATGGCTTCAGGTACCACATCCAATCCTTTTTTGAACACCTCCAGTGATGGGGACTCCACCACTGCCCTGGGCAGCACATTCCAATGGCCAACCTCTCTTGCTGGGAAGAATCCTCACCTCAAGCCTAAACTTTCTCCTGCACAGCTTGAGACTGTGTCCTCTTGTTCTGGTGCTGGCTGCCTGGGAGAAGAGACCAACCCCCACCTGGCTACAACCTCCCTTCAGGGAGTTGTAACTAGCAAGAAGGTCTCCCCTGAGCCTTCTCTTCTCCAGGCTAAGCCACCCCAGCTCCCTCAGCCTCTCCTCACAGGGCTTATGCTCAAAGGTGCCCAGTAATTTCATTTACCAGCTCAATTAAGTGACAAACTGAGTGGGGCAGCTCCTTTAAGTGAGGAGTAATCCTTGTTTTGTGTTTCAGATAAGTCCCAAAAGCGATGTGTGGTCGTTGGGATGCATTTTGTACTGCATGACATACAGGAGGACTCCATTCCAACATATAACCAATCCACTTAACAAACTGCATGCCATCGTTGATCCCACCTATGATATAGAATTTCCAGATATTGCTGAGAAAGACCTTCAAGATGTGCTAAAGGTAACAAAGATAAATTGCCCTTACTTGACTTCAGATTAGCTTCTTTAAAGCATATTTCCTTAAAGCTGATTGAGCTGTGCTTGAGAAATCGGGGACCAAAATGCTTCCTGCTCCTTCTAGCAACTAGGCCAAAAGAAGGCTTAACAAAGCCAGAGCCTACTTCCTATAGCTGCTGTAGTAAAAGTGTATTTTCAGCTCATCAAATAAGTCAGTAGGTAGTCTGGCTTAGCTCCTTTTGGTTGAACAAGGCAAAGTAATCACAGCAGCCTTTGTATTTGCCATCCCTCTCCCTTGCCTGCTGTTGAAACTTGGCCTGTGCTGTTGCTCAAACTCTAGTTATGTTGCTCAGCAGCTAACAAAGTTAGTATCATAATATCAGTCAGGGTTGGAAGGGACCACAAGGATCATCTAGTTCCAACCCCCCTGCCATGGCCAGGGACACCCCACACTAGATCAGCCTGGCCAGAGCCTCAGCCAGCCTGGGCTTAAATATCTCCAGGGATGGGGCCCCAACCACCTCCCTGGACAACCCATTCCAGGGCTTTACCACTTGCATGGGGAAGAACTTCCTCCTCACCTCCAGCCTGAATCTCCCCACCTCCAGCTTCATTCCATTCCCCCTAGTCCTATCACTGCCTGAGATCCTGAGAAGTCCTTCCCCAGCCTTCCTGTAGCCTTCCAGTATCTGAAGGGAGCTACAATTAGGTCACCTGGGAGCCTTCTCTTCTCCAGACTGAACAGCCCCAACTCCTTCACTCTGGAGCACCTCTCCTGTGAGGACAGCCCTCTGCTCATCCTCGTGGCCCTTCTCTGGACACCTTCCAGCACCTCCACGTCCCTCTTGTAATAGGGGCTCCAGAACTGGAGGCAGTACTCCAGGTGGGGTCTCAGCAGAGCTGAGCAGAGGGGGAGAATCACCTCCCTTGCCCTGCTGGCCACACTTCTCCTGATGCAGCCCAGGATCTGATCGGCTTTGTGGGCTGCAAGTGCACACTGAGAGCTCCTGTTGAGCTTCTCCTCCCCCAGCACCCCCAAGTCTCTCTCCTCAGGGCTGCTTTCCAGCCAGTCCCTGCCCAGCCTGGATTTGTGCCTGGGATTGCCTCCACCCAGATGCAGGACCCTGCACTTGGTCTTGTTGAACCTCCTGAGGTTGGCTTGTGCCCACCTCTCCAGCCTGTCCAGGTCCCTCTAACAAACTGAAGTCTAGAAGCATTAATCCCCTTAGCTTTCAAATCTCAGTGTCATTGTCATGCAACACAAAAGGACATTGTAGGTTCTAGGCTTCACCTCTTCTGGCACTGTTGCTTGAGTCAAACAGAGATGCCTAACTTGACTCTGAAGATAATGAAGGCAATTAATCTGTTACTGTATTGTGATTGGGGTTGTTATGTAGGTTGGCAGTAAAGAACAGCTGACATGTTTCTACAGAGTCCTCACTGTTAACTCTTAGGCAAGTTCTTGATTTGTGGGCAAAGCATTCTCCTTGTTTTCCTTTGCAGCACTGCTTAATAAGAAATCCCAAACAAAGAATATCTGTCTCAGAGCTGCTGGTGCACCCCTATGTTCAAATTCCAAGTCACTGCCAAACAGGTACATTTACCTTTTCAAATGCATTTGCATTCATTAGTCTCTCTCATTTTATTTCAGAAAACAAAATGCTCTGCCTCCTGTATGTCCTTCCCACTTGCTGGTGAACAGTCTGTTCTGTTTGGTGCCTATGTGTGTTTCAGAACAGACTTCAGTGTTTTCATAGAATCACAGAACTAACCAGGTTGGAAAAGACCTCAGAGATCATCAAGTCCAACCTATCACCCAGCACCATCTAACCACCTAAACCATGGCACCAAGAGTCTCATCCAGGCTGCTCTTAAACACCTCCAGTGCTGGTGACTCCACCACCTCCCTGGGCAGCACATCCTAATGGCCAATCTCTCTTTCTGTGAAGAATTTCTTCCTACCATCCAGCCTAAACCTCCCCTGGTGCAGCTTGAGACTGTGTCCTCTTGTTCTGGTGCTGGTTGCCTGGGAGAAGAGACCAACCCCCTCCTGGCTACAACCTCCCTTCAGCGAGGTCGTAGAATCATCAGGGTTGGAAGGGTCCCCAGAGATCATCTAGTTCCAACCCCCCTGCCATGGGCAGGGACACCTCACACTACAGCAGGTTGCTCACAGCCACAGTTGCAGAGAGCAAGAAGGTCTCCCCTGAGCCTCCTCTCCTCCAGGCTAAACACCCCCAGCTCCCTCAGCCTCTCCTCACAGGGCTGTGCTCCAGACCCCTCCCCAGCCTTGTTGGCCTTCTCTGGACACATTTTTGAGGACCTCAACATCTTTCATCAAGATTTTAATTAAACCTCTTAGGAGTTGTGTACAGCTTCAGCATAATTCTAAATTAATTAATTGCAGGTCTTCCAACTGCAAAAGGAACAACAGAGGAAATGAAACTTATCCTTGGCCAGCTTGTTGGCTTGAATTCTCCCAACTCTATTTCTAGAGCTGCTAGGGTAAGTGCATTTTCTGTTCTGTGTGGTAGTCCCTGTTCATGCCAACAAAGGGTAGACTGTTTGGTGATGAGAGCTGGAAGGATACCTCAATCCAAGCTGTACCCACAGCTTAGAAAACCATGCCACACTGTACTGCTTTTTGTTTGGAAGCATGCAGAATCTCTCTACGTCCTTCTGAATCGAAACTGTTGAAGGGATGATGGTCACATGAAGTTACTTTGTGTTTTACTACTTTTTAGCTGCTCCTCCTCATGACAGCTGTGCTGCTTTGTTTCCAAATGCCCTGCTGACCCAGGATCTCCTCTCTGGAGCATTCCTTACTGAACTGCTTTCAGGCTGCCCCAAACCTGTAGTAGGTCTTCTAATTTTAAGGACCATCCTCATACAGAGATGATATAAATTCATCTGTCAAGTGTGCTAGCTCTTGGACTCAGTCTTTGCTTCCTGGAAGCTGCTGAACTGTTAATGCATTGCTGTGTGAAGTACTCTTTGTATGTTGAGGTGTTATGATTCCAGTCTCTTGGTTGACTGCCTGAGAGAGGTTTGATAACTCCTCACAGGATTACAGGATGTTAGGGGGTGGAAGGGACCCAAAGAGATCTTTGAGTGCAGCCCCTCTGCCAGAGCAGGACCATAGAATCTAGCACAGGCCACACAGGAACACATCCAGACAGGCTCTGGAAGTCTCCAGAGGAGGAGACTCCAGAACCTCTCTGGGCAGCCTGTTCCAGTGCTCTGTGACCCTCACACTGAAGAGGTTCCTCCTCGTGTTGAGGTGGAACCTCCTGTGCTGGGGTTTACATCTATTGCTCCTTGTCCTATCCCAGGGCACAACTGAGCAGAGCCTGTCCCCTCCCTCTTGGCACTCAGCCCTCAGGTATTTGTGAACTCTTCACCACCTGGATTCTTTCCATCTCTCTCAGAAGGGGTGGTGGTGGTCTGTGTGTAACCTGAGAAGGAATACAAAGCTCTTTAGAATAGAATAAACCAGGTTGGAAGAGACCTTCAAGATGATCGCATCCAACCTATCAACCAATCCAACCCACCCAAACAGCTAACCCATGGCACCAAGCACCCCATCAAGTCTCCTCCTGAACACCTCCAGTGATGGTGACTCCACCACCTCCCTGGGCAGCCCATTCCAATGGGCAATCACTCTCTCTGTGTAGAACTTCTTCCTAACCTCCAACCTGAACCTCCCCTGGCACAGCCTGAGACTGTGTCCTTTTGTTCTGGTGCTGGCTGCCTGGGAGAAGAGACCAACCTCTGCCTGTAATTTTCAGGGTGCAGTGAGTAAATCTACAGAAGGCTCTTGCACTGCCTTGCACTGCTAGTCATACTTGAATATCTTTTTGAGAGCTGGGAGTGAACAAGAAATTCCCTTTGGAATGGCATTGTGACGCAGCTCTGGCTGTGGCCGCTTATTTTCCCTCTCTTCTCATAAAGCTTGCTTGCCCTGAGCTTGCAAATGCCTCTCTCCTTCCATGCTGGTGTTACTACATCAGAGGCAACTCATGGAATAAATCTGACTTTTATTTTGTGGGTTGTTTTAATCTCAGCAATTACTTTCTCAGCCAGCTTGCTTGTGCAGCCAAATCAGCCCATGCTGCCTTTTAAGCAACTACACTGCCTTCCAACTGAGCTGCCTGCAGTGTCTCTGTCTCTGAGAGAAGCTGTAGCATGGACTTGGGAATATTGCAACATGTGATGATGTATTTCAAGGATCACAGGATGTTAGGGGTTGGAAGGGACCTCTGAAGATCAGTGTCATAGAATCAGTGAGGTTGGCAAAGACCTCAAGGATCATCAAGTCCAAGCTGTCACCCAAGACCTCCTGATCACTAAACCATGGCACCAAACACCACATCCAATCCCCTCTTGAACACCTCCAGGGATGGGGACTCCACCACCTCTCTGGGCAGCACATCCCAATGGCTAACAGCTCTGTGAAGAACTTTCTCCTCACCTCAAGCCTAAACTTCCCTTGGTGCAGCCTGAGACTGTGTCCTCTTGTTCTGGTGCTGGCTGCCTGGGAGAAGAGACCAACCCCCACCTGGCTACAACCTCCCTTTAGGTGTTTCTTCTCCCGGGCAACCAGCACCAGAACAAGAGGACACAGTCTCGGGTTGTGCCAGGGGAGGTTTAGGCTGGAGGTTAGGAGGAAGTTTTACACAGAGAGAGTGATTGCCTATTGGAATGTGCTGCCCAGGGAGGTGGTGGAGTCACCATCACTGGAGGTGTTCAGGAGACGACTTGATAGAGTGCTTGGTTGCATGGTTTAGTTGATAAGGTGGTGTTGGATGATAGGTTGGACTGGATGATCTTTAAGGTCTCTTCCAACCTGCTCTATTCTATTCCCTTTCCCTGATTTGAGTGAGAAGCTGTAGCATGGAGGTGAGAATATTTCAGTCTGTGATGATTTATTTCAAGGATCACAGCATGCTAGGGGTTGGAAGGGACCTGAAGATCATAGAGTCCAAGCCCTCTGCCAGAGCAGGATCATAGAATCCAGCACAGGTCACACAGGAACACATCCAGATGGGGCTTGAAAGTCTCCAGAGAAGGAGACTCCACAACCTCTCTGGGCAGCCTGCTCCAGGGCTCTGTGACCCACACAGTGCAGAAGTTCCTCCTCATGTTGAGGTGGAACCTCCTGTGCTGGAGTTTATATCCATTGCCCCTTGTCCTATCACAGGGTGCAAGAGAGCAGAGCCTGTCCTCTTCCTCTTGATGTCCTCACACTGAGGTGGAACCTCTTGTGCTGTGGTTTATATCCATAGTGTTATGGTAATGTTTGCCCTGCAGATGTGATTGGAATCCCTGTGTAGTGCAGCTGC
This sequence comes from Melanerpes formicivorus, assembly GCF_026170545.1. Taxonomy (NCBI): domain Eukaryota; kingdom Metazoa; phylum Chordata; class Aves; order Piciformes; family Picidae; genus Melanerpes; species Melanerpes formicivorus. Next base: position 191,086 of record NW_027142437.1, on the reverse strand, counting down.
TCAGCTGAATTCCTGTGTTAGGGGTTGGAAGGGACCCAAAGAGATCTTTGACTGCAATCCTTCTGCTAGAGCAGCACCATAGAATCTAGCACAGGCCCCACAGGAATGCATCCAGACAGGCTCTGGAAGTGTCCAGAGGAAGAGACTCCACAAGCTCTCTGGGCAGCCTGTTCCACTGCTCTGTGACCCTCACAGTGCAGAAGTTCCTCCTCATGTTGAGGTGGAACCTCCTGTGCTGGAGTTTATATACGTTGCCCTTTGTGCTATCCCCGGATACAAGAAAGCAGAGCCTGTCCCCTTCCTCTTGTAGTCCTCACACTGAGGTGGAACCTCCTGTGCTGTGGTTTATATCCATGGTGTTATGGTAATGTTTGCCCTGCAGATGTGATTGGAATCCCTGTGCAGTGCAGCTGCTCAGCTGAATTCCTGTGTTAGGGGTTGGAAGGGACCCAAAGAGATCTTCGACTGCAACCCTTCTGCTAGAGCAGCACCATAGAATCTAGCACAGGCCCCACAGGAATGCATCCAGACAGGCTCTGGATGTCACCAGAGGAGGAGACTCCACAAGCTCTCTGGGCAGCCTGTTCCACTGCTCTGTGACCCTCACAGTGAAGAAGTTCCTCCTCATGTTGAGGTGGAACCTCCTGTGCTGGAGTTCATATCCATTACTCCTTGTCCTATCCCTGGGCACAACTAAGCGGAGCCTGTCCCCTCCCTCCTGTAGTCCTCACACTGAGGTGGAACCTCCTGTGCTGTGGTTTATCTCCATGGTGTTATGGTATTGTTTGCCCTGCAGATGTGATTGGAATCCCTGTGCAGTGCAGCTGCTCAGCTGAGTTCCTGTGTTCTGCTTGCCTTTCAGACTCTGTATGAGCAGTGCAGCAGCGGGAAGCGTCTGGACGTCTCGGCCTTTGCAAAACAGGGGAGTCACAAATCATGGACAACAAAGTGATCTGCTGCTGCTCAGGATGCAACAGAGATGTCTGGTCTGTTTAAAAAAGAAAAAAAAAAAGAGAGAAGAGTGTTTTGTGCTGCTAGCTTGTGGAAGGACACTCAGCATCTTTCACCTTTTAAAACCTCTCTGTGTCTTCTGATAATGTTTGTAGATCGTTGAAACATTTAAGGGAGTGCTTTTTACTGTGGGCTGGTTCGCTCTTTGCATGCTACTTAGGGTGAGCAATGCAAATTGCTGCTTGGTGACTGTGATCTCTGCTAATTACAAAGCACTCCAGTGCCTGCAGTACAAAAGGTGATGTGAGAACCTTCAAGCTTTATCACCCTACCCCTGGAGTTAAAACAATGTGTAAATATTTCCTTGATGTATCTCTTATGACCTGAATATGTTGATATGCTGTTCCCTCCTTTACTGACAGATGCTTCTTGTCTCCACTTTGGGTCACAGCTAAGAAAATAAAGTGTTTATAGAAGAGATCAGTACTGCTAGAGACATGGGAATGTCCCCTCACTCTTTGGTTTGAGCTGTTCCTGTGGTTGTGACCTGGGGGAAGCATCAGTCCTGTTCAGAAGTTCTGTGAATAAAAATGGCTTTTGTTGTAGTAAAAATGCTGCTGTCACTCAGACATGCTGTTCAGATTTCAACATAGAAAACCCAGCAAGAGAGAAGGACTTGGGGGGTGCTGGGGGATGGGAGGCTCAATATGAGCCAGCAGTGAGCACTTGCAGTCCAGAAACCTGAGCCTGGGCTGCAGCAAGAGAAGCACAGCCAGCAAGTCGAGGGAGGTAGTATCATAGTATCAGTCAGGGTTGGAAGGGACCACAAGGATCATCTAGTTCCAACCCCCCTTCCATGGGCAGGGACACCCCACACTAGATCAGCCTGGCCAGAGCCTCATCCAGCCTGGGCTTAAACACCTCCAGGGACAGGGCCCCAACCACCTCCCTGGACAACCCATTCCAGGGCTTCACCACTCTCATGGGAAAGAACTTCCTTCCTCACCTCCAGCCTGAATCTCCCCACCTCCAGCTTCATTCCATTCCCTCTAGTCCTATCACTGCCTGAGATCCTGAGCAGTCCCTCCCCAGCCTTCTTGTAGGCCCCATTCAGATACTGGAAGGCCACAATGAGGTCACCTGGGAGCCTTCTCTTCTGCAGACTGAACAGCCCCAACTCCTTCAGTCTGTCCCCATAGGAGAGGTGCTCTAGCCCTCTGATCATCCTCCTGGCCCTTCTCTGGACACCTTCCAGCACCTCCATACCTCCATATATGATTCTCCCCCTCTGCTCCCCTGGAGCCTCTATTACAGAAAGGATCTGGAGGTGCTGGAAGGTGTCCAGAGAAAGGCCATGAGAATGATCAGAGGGCTGGAGCTGCTCTGCTATGAGGACAGACTGAGGGAGTTGGGGCTGTTCAGTCTGGAGAAGAGAAGGCTTTGAGAAGACCAAGTTGTGGCCTTCCACTATCTGAAGGGGGCTACAGGAAAGCTGGGGAGGGACTCTGGAGGGTGTCAGGGAGTGATAGGACAAGGGAGAATGGATCAAAACTAGAAATGGGTAGATTCAGCTTGGATGTTAGGAAGAAGTTCTTCCCGATGTGGGTGGTGAGAGACTGGCACAGGTTGCCCAGGGAGGTGGTGGAAGCCTCATCCGTGGAGGTTTTTGCAGCCAGGCTGCATGTGGCTGTGAGCAATCTGATCCTAGAGTGAGCTTGGAACTGGCTGATCCTTGAGGTCCCTTCCAACCCTTCCAATTCTATGATTCCTTTGCTCAGAAATGATTAAGTTGGGTGTTCAAAAGCATCAATACTAAGCTACTGAGTGTAGGAGGACTTTTTTTCCCTACACAACAGTTAGTGAATTGATCAGGTTCTGTCTTGAGTGAAAGTCTATGAATTTTAAATGTGCTTGCATCATTTAAAAGATGTTAAAATAACACTCAATAGCTTTAAATTTGGAAAGAAAAACCTCACTCCTTCAGTTCTATGACAGCTGCCATCCTTGGGTACTTTCTCAAACATGGAGCTTGCCAGCTCTATCTTGATCAAGCATTTTGATTTGCTCTGCTGTGCATTTCTTCCATAACAGCCCTGCATATAGAATAGAATTAACCAGGTTGGAAAAGACCTTTGAGATCATTGTGCCCCTGTACTCAGCACTGGTTGGGCCACACCTCGAGTCCTGTGTCCAGTTCTGGGCCCCTCAGTTTAGGAAAGATGTTGACTTGCTGGAAGGTGTCCAGAGAAGGGCAACAAAGCTGGGAGGGGTTTGGAGCACAGCCCTGTGAGGAGCTGCTGAGGGAGCTGGGGTTGCTTAGCCTGGAGATGAGGAGGCTCAAGGGAGACCTTCTTGCTGTCTGCAACTCCCTGAAGGGAGGTTGTAGCCAGGTGGGGGTTGGACTCTTCTCCCAGGCAAGCAGCACCAGAACAAGAGGACACAGTCTCAAGCTGTGCCAGGGGAGGATTAGGCTGGAGGTGAGGAGAAAGTTGTTCCCAGCAAGAGAGATTGGCCATTGGAATGTGCTGCCCAGGGAGGTGGTGGAGTCCCCATCCCTGGAAGTGTTTAGGAAGAGACTGGATGGGGTGCTTGGAGCCATGGTGTAGTTGATTAGATGGTGTTGGGTGATTGGTTGGACTCAGTGATCTCAAAGGTCTCTTCTAAGCTGGTCAGTGGAGGTGGAGTCACCATCTGCCATGGAATCCTAGAATTGTTTTGGTTTGGAACAGCCTCTGAGGATCATCCAGTCCAACCACTGACCTAACACCACCATGGCCATGAAGCCATCTTCCTAAGTGCCATCTGCACAGGTTTCTTGAACATCTCCTGGAATGATGACTCCTCCACCTCCCTGGGAAACCCATTCCAATGCCTAACCACAGAAGTCTGACTGTGCAACCAAGCACTTGGGCACAAGTCAGCCTGGAAGATATTCCTCCCTCTGTGGTGGAGGTGCATGGTGCATGCCCTTCTGTTATCTGAATGCCATCTGATAGGCTGATTAGGTCACTTATCTGAGGGGGTGAAACAAGTCATTCTACCTGCTGGACACTTACTAAAGCCAGCACATCCTGCTGCCTTGGGAAGATGCAGCTGGAGTCCAAAGAAGCATGCCCCTACTGCAGCAGTTGGTGAGGACAGTGTGAGTCCTGATGTGTGACATTCCAACAGGCCTTGCAGATAGTTTGGACTGTCTCTACTGAAGAGAGATCTCAGCAACCTCTTCTTGCAGGTAATCAGTGACAGAACAAGAGGGAATGGCCTCAAGCTCTGACTGGGTAGGTTTAGGCTCAACATTAGGAAACATTTGTTGATGGCAAGAGTGGTCAGGCCTTGGAATGTGCTGCCCAGGGAGGTGGCTGAGTCCCCAAGCCTGGCTGTGTTTGAAGGTGGTTTGGCTGTGTTGCTTGGGGCTATGGTTTAGGGGGGACCCTTGTAGAGTAGGGCTCTGGGTTGGACTTGGTGCTCTTGAGGGTCTTTTCCAGCCTGAATGTTTCTGTGATTTCTGGGAAGCCTCAGAAATGACTTTGAGCATCACAGAATGTGAGGTAGTTGTAATTGTTCTGACGAGGTATTCCTGAGGACTTGCAGTCTGACCCTGTAAGAGGGGAATTCCCACTGCCTTTGCCAAGTGTGTTAGTAGAGCTGAGATGCCTAGACAGGGGAGATAAAGGTAAGCTTATCTCACAGGGATAGGCATCCTGTACTGCATGCTCTGCTCTCCTTTCCCTTGGTGTTTGTGGGGATCACTTAACTGCCACCTCCAGTTAAAGAAAGTGTGCTACCTTTTGGCCCTGGCAGACAGCAGGGATCCAGATGCAGAGTGGCAGCTGCACCTTGCATGACTTCTTTTAAGCTCTCAACACAGCTTTTATCCAGTGTGCTATCGCTCCTGGCACTGTCACAAGGTGTTGCTTTGCAGTCAAGAACAAATAGGAGTAGTCAACAGCTATCCAAGGGCATGAGATTGAACACATCCAAGTGCCAGGTTCTGCACATTGGCCACAACAACCCCATGCAGTGCTACAGGCTGGGGTCAGAGTGGCTGAGAGCAGCCAGGCAGAGAGGGACCTGGGGGTGCTGGTCGATGGTAGGCTGAACATGAGCCTGCAGTGTGCCCAGGCAGCCAAGAGGGCCAATGGCATCCTGGCCTGCATCAGGAACAGTGTGGCCAGCAGGAGCAGGGAGGTCATTCTGCCCCTGTACACTGCACTGGTTAGGCCACACCTCAAGTCCTGTGTCCAGTTCTGGGCCCCTCAGTTTAGGAAGGAGGTTGACTTGCTGGAGCGAGTCCAGAGAAGGGCAACGAAGTTGGTGAGGGGCTTGGAACACAGCCCTGTGAGGAGAGGCTGAGGGAGCTGGGGCTGCTTAGCCTGGAGAGGAGGGGACTCAGGGGTGACCTTATTGCTCTCTACAACTACCTGAAGGGAGGTTGTAGACAGGCAGAGGTTGATCTCTTCTCCCAGGCAGCCAGCACCAGAACAAGAGGACACAGTCTCAGGCTGCACCAGGGGAGGTTTAGGCTGGAGGTCAGGAGGAAGTTCTACACAGAGAGAGTGATTGCCCATTGGAATGGGCTGCCTGGGGAGGTGGTGGAGTCACCATCACTGGAGGTGTTCAGCAGGAGACTTGCTGGGGTGCTTGGTGCCATGGGTTAGCTGTTTGGGTGGGTTGGATTGGTTGATGGGTTGGACACGATGATCTTGAAGGTCTCTTCCAACCTGGTCTGGTCTATTCCTTTCCCATTCCATTCCATTCCACCAACAGTAATGCAGGAAAGACTTCATTTCCAGGTGTTCTTGCTGTCTTTTCTGCCCTTCATTTATCAGTTTCCTGATGACTTTCTAGGCCTATAAGAGCTAAAGCCTAAGAAGAAGAGCTGCATCTGCATCTGCTTTGATCTCTATTGCTCCATGAAACTCCTAAGTACTGTCGTGGTGTTTTTGGAGTAGCTTTGATTTTTGAACAAGGTTTTCAGAGCTTTCTAAGCCCTGAGGAGAGAGACTTGGGGGTGCTGGGGGAGGAGAAGCTCAACAGGAGCTCTCAGTGTGCACTTGCAGCCCAGAAAGCCAATCAGATCCTGGGCTGCATCAGGAGAAGCGTAGCCAGCAGGTCGAGGGAGGTGATTCTCCCTCACTACTCCACTCTGGTGAGACCCCACCTGGAGTACTATGTCCAGTTCTGGAGCTCCTATTACAGGAAGGATCTGGAGGTGCTGGAAGGTGTCCAGAGAAGGGCCACGAGGATGAGCAGAGGGCTGGAGCTGCTCTCCTGTGAGGACAGACTGAAGGAGTTGGGGCTGTTCAGTCTGCAGAAGAGAAGGCTCCCAGGTGACCTCATTGTGGCCTTCCAGTATCTGAAGGGGGCTACAGGAAGGCTGGGGAGGGACTGCTCAGGATCTCAGGCAGTGATAGGACTATGGGGAATGGAATGAAGCTGGAGGTGGGGAGATTCAGGCTGGAGGTGAGGAGGAAGTTCTTCCCCATGAGAGTGGTGAAGCCCTGGAATGGGTTGTCCAGGGAGGTGGTTGGGGCCCTGTCCCTGGAGGGGTTTAAGCCCAGGCTGGCTGAGGCTCTGGCCAGGCTGATGTAGTGTGGGGTGTCCCTGCCCATGGCAGGGGGGTTGGAACTGGATGATCCTTGTGGTCCCTTCCAACCCTGACTGATATTATGATAATAGAAGCACCCCCTTTGGAGCTGGCAGGTTCTGTTCCTGATTCTCTCATTCAGAGCAGCAAAACCATTGTTGGAATGTAATAGATTATTATTATTATTATTATTATTATTATTATTATTATTATTACTATTTAATTTAAAGGTCTTTAATGCAGGATAGTATTTGTGGAACTTTTATCAGGAGGCCTCTGCATGATGTCAGTGTTTCAAAACCCTAAGCCCTCACCACCTTCCGTTGGATGCCAGCTAGGGACTCTCCTGCTGTGCCAGAGCAAGTGCTTGTAGAAGAGCATTAATTATTCCAGGGCGTGGTGCTCCTCTGCCTGTTCAACAGCCTTTGTGTCGGGCTAGCAGCGATTCTCTGGATTACCCAGGGAGAGTTACTCCTGCTGCCAAGACCTTCTCTTAGGTGTTCAGGAGGAGACTTGATGGGGTGCTTGGTGCCATGGGTTAGTTGTTTAGGTGGGTTGGATTGGTTAATGGGTTGGACACGATGATCTTGAAGGTCTTTTCCAATCTGCTCTGCTCTGCTCTGTTCTCTTCTGCTCCTGTTCTCTTCTGCTCCTGTTCTGCTCTGCTCCTGTTCTGCTCTGCTCTGCTCCTGCTCTGCTCTGCTCCTGCTCCTGCTCTGCTCTGCCTCTGCTCCTGCTCTGCTCCTGTTCTGCTCCTATTCTATTCTATTCTATTCTATTCTATTCTATTCTATTCTATTCTATTCTATTCTATTCTATTCTATTCTATTCTATTCTATTCTATTCTATTCTATTCTATTCTATTCTCCCTTCAGCCTGGTATGGAAGGAGGGCTGAAGCAGTGCCCAGAGAACTGGTGCTTACCCCAGTGGCAGAGCACATGCAGTGGCAGCACATCTCCCTTGGCAAGGCAAACTTGGGATGAAGTATGTGACAATTCAACTTTTTAGGGAGGGACTTTTGAGGCTGTAAGGGAGGGATAGGACTGGGGGAATGGGGAAAAAAGACAACCTAGAAATGGGTAGATTGAGATTGGATGTTAGGAAGAAGTTCTTCCTCATGAGGGTGGTGAGAGACTGGCACAGGTTGCCCAGGGAGGTGGTGGAAGCCTCATCCCTGGAGGTGTTTGCAGCCAGGCTGGATGTGGCTGTGAGCAACCTGCTGCAGTGTGAGGTGTCCCTGCCTGTGGCAGGGGGTTTGGAACTGGCTGAGCCTTGAGGTCCCTTCAAACCCTGACAATTCTATGATTCTAATTGGATCAGCAGCAGAGTTACTAGATGAAACCTTGTGGAGTCCCAGTTCCTCAGCTGTGGGCATGAGGGGAGTCCTCCCATATTGTTATGGACAAAAGGTTGGAATTACTCTGTGTAATCATAGTGTTAGGGGTTGGAAAGGACCTCCAGAGATGGTGTCCAGCTCCTTTGCAAAGCAAACCTCTTAGGGCAGGTCACACAGGAATGCATCTGGATGGGTTTTGAAGATCCCTAACCCAACCCCCCCTGCCAGAGCAGCAGCACCCAGGGCAGTCTGCACAGGAATGCATCCAGGTGGGGTTGGAAAGTCTCCAGAGAAGGAGACTCCACAACCTCTCTGGGCATCCTGCTCCAGGGCTCCAGCACACTCAGTAATCTCTTTTTTCCCTCCTGTTGAGCTGGTATTTCCTGTAATGGCCTTGTTCTTTCTGGTTTTTAACTTGGGTTTGTTGTTGTCCCAGAGCCTAACCCTCCTGCAGAAGGGAATTCCAGCTTTGTGAGTACAGAAGGGGGCTACAGGAAGGCTGGGGAGGGACTGCTCAAGGTCTCAGGTTGTGATAGGATTAGGGGGAATGGAATGAAGCTGGAGGTGGGGAGATTCAGGCTGGAGGGGAGGAGGAAGTTCTTCCCCATGAGAGTGGTGAAGCCCTGGAATGGGTTGTCCAGGAAGGTGGTCGAGGCCCTGTCCCTGGAGGTGTTTAAGCCCAGGCTGGCTGAGGCTCTGGCCAGGCTGATGTAGTGTGGGGTGTCCCTGGCCATGTCAGGGGGGTTGGAACTAGCTGATCCTTGTGGTCCCTTCCAACCCTGACTGATATTGTGATAAGATGCTGATTGTGCTCTGCCTGCCCACTAGACAAATGTGAAGCTTAGGAAGTTTGCTGGAGAAACACTGCTAATGCTCTGCACCTTTTCACCTTCTAGCCAGTCTGGGAGCCTCCTTTGTGGCATGGGAACTGAAACACTCTCTCTGGCTTTGTCTGGAGGGGAAGAGAAGAATTCAGCCTCTTGAGGAAAAGTGAAGCAAATCTTTGCAGAGCCATCTTTGCCTGAAGAGCTACTGTTGAGATGTCTCCCAGCTCCCTGCCTAGATGACAGCTACTGAAACATTTCTGTGTGATGAATGTTATCCTTCACTTTCACTCTTTTGCTTCTCTGGGCAGCATTGAATATGCAAAGCAGCAGTGCCACATGCCTTCATTTTATCTTGTTTTGCTGGTGTAGTGCAGGGTTTATCAATCCCTTCTCTCATTCCAGTGACTGCTGAAGAACCCACAGGAAGCACAGCTGGCATGAGGGAGTGGTTATGAAAGAGGGGCTGGGGCTGAGGAGAGGCAGTGGGTTGTTATCAGTCATCTCTTTCAAATCAAAATGTTCCATTGCAAAGGAGGGTTTGCACTTCTCTGCCTCAAAGATGTCTGCCTGCCTTGGCAGCTGCCCCTTCCTGACTGATTTACAGACCATGACCTCCCTTTTCAGATCCTGCTGTCTGAAGTACAGGATAGCTATGCAGAAGTAGCTTTGAAGGACAGAAGATGTTTGTCTGAAGTGTCAGGTGCAAGAGAGGCTGCTGCTGCCTGAAGCTTTCTCAGGGTCACAAAATGCCCATCGTGTTACTCCCACCCTCAGGGCCACAATTCAGGACATGGTGTATGTGTGAAATAGGGAGAGAAGGTGGTTGGCTAAACCAGAGTGTGTCTGTTTGTAACCACTCTTACTGGGTAGAATAAACCATTAGAATAAACCAAACCAGGTTGGAAGAGACCTTCAAGATCATCGTGTCCAACCCATCAACCAATCCAACCCACCCAAACAGCTAACCCATGGCACCAAGCACCCCATCAAGTCTCCTCCTGAACACCTCCAGTGACAGCAACTCCACCACCTCCCCAGGCAGCCCATTCCAATGGGCAATCACTCTCTCTGTATAGAACTTCTTCCTAACATCCAACCTAAACCTCCCCTGGTGGAGCCTGAGACTGTGTCCTCTTGTTCTGGTGCTGGCTGCCTGGGAGAAGAGACCAACCCCCACCTGTCTACAACCTCCCTTCAGGTAGTTGTAGAGAGTGATAAGGTCACCCCTGAGTTTCCTCCTCTCCAGGCTAAGCAGCCCCAGCTCCCTCAGCCTCTCCTCACAGGGCTGTGTTCCAAACCCCTCACCAACTTTGTTGCCCTTCTCTGGACTCGTTCCAGCAAGTCAACCTCCTTCCTAAACTGAGGGGCCCAGAACTGGACACAGGACTCCAGGTGTGGCCTAACCAGTGCAGTGTACAGGGTCAGAATGACCTCCCTGCTCCTGCTGGCCACACTGTTCCTCATGCAGGCCAGGATGCCATTGGCCCTCTTGGCTGCCTGGGCACACTGCAGGCTCATGTTCAGCCTACCATTGACCAGTACCCCCAGGTCCCTCTCTGCCTGGCTGCTCTCAGCCACTCTGACCCCAGCCTGTAGCACTGCCTGGGGTTGCTGTGGCCAATGTGCAGCCCCAGGCACTTGGATGTGTTCAATCTCCTGCCCTTGGACTCTGCCCATCTGTCCAGCCTGTCCAGGTCCCTCTGCAGAGCCTCTCTACCCTCCAGCAGATCAACTCCTGCCCCCAGCTAGGTGTTGTCAGCAAATTTACTGATGATGGACTCAATGCCCTCATCCAGATCATCAATGAAGATGTTAAAGAGCACAGGGCCCAGCACTGATCCTTGGGGCACACCACTGGTGCCTGGCTGCCAGCTGGCTGTGGCACCATTCACCACCACTCTCTGGGCTCAGCCTCCAGCCAGTTCCTAACCCATCGCAGTGTGCTCCCGTCCAAGCCATGGATAATGCTAGAGCAGCTACAGTGAGCTGAAGAGTAGAAAGGCAATTGAGAACACTTCAGTAAGTCCCCTTTAATTCTTATTTGGAGAGAAAAAAAATGGGTCTGGAAGCTTACAGCCTTGAATTCTGTGGATCAATGAGCCTTTAAGACAAGGCTGAGCTGCAGAAGAGTGGTGTCCTCTTTTATTTGGGGCTGGGCAAAGCATCCATTCAGCTGCACCAGGTCTGTCTCTAGTTAAGAGTGTACATTCTGAATGGAGCTTTCAGCTTTGGAGGCTCTGTTCTTTCAGCCTGCCTCAAGTGTGCCAACACCCAGAATTGGAGTCCTTGACACATGTAAGGGAAGGAGGCTGTTCTCTTGCATAACTCCTTGCTCTTAGGGCGCTTGTGCAAGGAGCAAGACAAGTCTATCCCCATGGCCCTGGAGGATCAAGACTCCTGCTTCTCATCTGGCTGTGTTGATGGCATTCTGAGCTGATGAATGCAGGTGGGTGGAAAGGGAATGGTTAAATCCCTGCCAGTGGGGGGCAGAGCAGGGCAGGAGTTAATCTGAAGGTAAGTGGTCAAGTTGTCACTCTGTTCTGGTCCCTCCTACAGGTTTCTGTTGTTTCTTTAAGCACCTGATAGTGGTTTCATGCTAAACAGCTACACTAATTCTGGGAGCAGTGATAGGTATCAACATGAAGTAAGCTTGAGTTCCAGTCTGTCCCTGAGGTCTGGCTTGCTCCTGAGTCCCTCAGCAAGAATTGGAGGCTAATCCTTGCAGGTGCCACTTACAGGAAGAAGTATAAACCCCTGCTACTACAGAAGGATTCCCTGGCTGCTCAATGCATTGCACTTGCCTTCCAGCTCAGTTATCTGTGCCCACCTGCCCCAAGCAGTAGTTGGGAGAAACCTTGTGAGATAAAGGCTGTGAAGGATGGAGCAGGCACTGTAGTGTGATTGCTGTGCACCTTTAGGGAAGTAGGAGTCTTTGTACAGCCAGCCCCTACACTTTCATGGGAGTTGCTGAAATGAAACCTGAGATAAAAATCTGACTCTTCACCTCAATTCCTCCCCTTGGCAGGCAGAATATCCACAGCTAAACAGTGATGCAAGCTCTAATCAGTTGAATTGCTAAAATCCAGGCAGCTTTTGCAATGAAAGAGATGACTCATTTAATGAGGAAGAGGGGTGCCACTATTTTGAACCCTCAATAAACACAAGGAAGAGGTCAAGGATTGAACAGCCTTAGCTCTTTGGTCTTGACTTACACAGTGCTGTAAAGATCTCTGTTGTCTCTGTACCCACTTAATGGTGTGACAAGTGCAAGTAAACTGAATACCTGCTTGGTATGTCTGTGTCTCTGTTTCAAGTTTGTTTCCCCCCCCCCCACACACACACTTCTACTTAGCTGTTGAAAACCAATTAAGTACAATTAAATATGCTTGAGGGAACAGGAATTAGATTCTTGGAATTGATAGCTGCTTCCTGTGTGGCCTTGGATGGAATCATTTAGGTTGGAAAGGACCTTTGAGATGGAGTCCAGCAATTAACCTAATGCTGCCAAGTCAAAGGTAGAACATTTCTCAGCCTTCTCCCTTCATGTTCCTTGACTTGGCTTTGCTTACAGGGTGGCAGGAAGCTGGCTGTGGGGTGCTGGTTGATGGGTTGGACACGATGACCTTGAAGGTCTCTTCCAACCTGGTTTGTTCTGTTCTGTTCTATTCTATTCTGCTTGGTGACTCCATGCAGGAGAGAGCACAGAGTGGCCTCAGACTTTGAAGTACTCTGAATGAGAGTAAAATTGGTCACCTGTGTGATGTTCATTCAAGGGGGGTCTGGTTTGTGGCTGCGTGGTTCCGTGCAGCAGAAAGCATCAATGCCCCTTCCAGAGTGGATGAGGAGCATTTGACAGGCTGGGCAGATGGGCAGAGGCCAAGGGCAGGAGATTGAACACATCCAAGTGCCAGGTTCTGCACATTGGCCACAGCAACCCCATGCAGTGCTACAGGCTGGGGTCAGAGTGGCTGAGAGCAGCCAGGCAGAGAGGGACCTGGGGGTACTGGTCGATGGCAGGCTGAACATGAGCCTGCAGTGTGCCCAGGCAGCCAAGAGGGCCAATGGCATCCTGGCCTGCATCAGGAAGAGTGTGGCCAGCAGGAGCAGGGAGGTCATTCTGCCCCTGTACACTGCACTGGTTAGGCCACACCTTGAGTCCTGTGTCCAGTTCTGGGCCCCTCAGTTTAGGAAGGACATTGAGACACTTGAAGGTGTCCAGAGAAGGGCAACAAGGCTGGGGAGAGGCCTTGAGCACAGCCCTGTGAGGCGAGGCTGAGGGAGCTGGGGTTGCTTAGCCTGGAGAAGAGGAGGCTCAGGGGTGACCTCATTGCCCTCTACAACTACCTGAAGGGAGGTTGTAGACAGGCAGAGGTTGGTCTCTTCTCCCAGGCAGCCAGCACCAGAACAAGAGGGCACAGTCTCAAGCTGCTCCAGGGGAGGTTTAGACTCGAGGTGAGGAGAAAGTTCTTCACAGAGAGAGTGATTTGTCATTGGGATGTGCTGCCCAGGGAGGTGGTGGAGTCACCATCCCTGGAGGTGTTCAAGAGGAGATTGGATGTGGCACTTGGTGCCATGGTCTAGTCATGAGGTCTGTGTTGATAGGTTGGACTCGATGATCCTCGAGGTCTCTTCCAACCTTAGTGACACTGTGATACTGTGGTGTTCATTCAAGGGCAGTCTGGTTTATGGCTGTGTGGTTGCGTGCAGCAGAAAGCATCAATGCCCCTCCCAGAGTGGATGAGGAGCACTGAGCTCTGTGTCAGCTGCTGGGCAGCAGAGGAACTCCTGAGCTGTCCAGCAGGAAGCACTGACTGCTCCTTAAGCAGAGGAAGGCCTGCAGCCTGTGTGTGTCACTGCTGGTGGATGTGCCAGCTGTTGTGCCCTAGTGCAAAGCCCACAGTGACTCTCCCAGGTTGGCGAAGATAGTCTGACCTCACTCCTCAGTTTATCTCCCATCTATGCTTTGTGTGGTTTAGGCTGGACATTAGGGGAAAAAAAATTCCCAGCAAGAGTGGTCAGGCCTTGGAATGTGCTGCCCAGGCAGGGGGATGAGTCCCCAAGCCTGGCTGTGTTCAAAAGTGGTTTGGATGTGGTGCTTGGGGCTATGGTTTAGGGGTGACCCTTGTAGAGTAGGGCTCTGGGTTGGACTTGGTGCTCCTGAGGGTCTTTTCCCACCTGAATGTTTCTGTGATTCTCTGCATGGGATTGGGACCTACCTAATAGCCTGGGACCTTCAGGTGGAATCACAGACTTGTTCCCTTGGGATCAAGTCCAAACTTCAAGCTAAGACCACCCTGGCCATTAAACCATGTCCTGAAGTGCTAAGTCTACACAGTTCTTGAATACCTCCAGGGATGGTGACTCCACCACTCCCTGGGCTGTCTGTTCTGTTCCCTCACCACATTTTCTGTAGAGAAATGTTTCCTGCTATCCAAACCTCCCCTTGGCACTGAAGGGGCTGGAATGCCTTTGCTCTGAGGATAGGCTGAGGGAGCTGGGGTTGTTCAGCCTAGAGAAGACTCCAGGGGGACCTTATAGATGCCTTCTACTACTTGAAGCCTACAAGAAGGCTGGAGAAGGACTTTTCATAAGGGTGTGTAGCACTAGGACAGGGGGAAATGGTTTGAAGCTGAGGGAGAGTTGGTTTCAAGTGGATCTTGGAAAGAAGCTCTTCAGTAGGAGGGTGATGAGAATCTGGAGTAGGTCTCCCAAGGAGGTTGTGGGGTGTTGAAGGCCAGGTTGGATGAGGGCTTGAGCAGCTGAGTCTAGTTGAGAGGCATCCCTACCCTTGTGGGTTGGAGTAGATGATCTCTGAGGTCCCTTTCAACCTCAGCCATTCTAGTATGTGACTCTGCTGGTCTTCAAAACTGTTGGAGGTTGCATGTTAGACCACCATGTATGGCCTCCATGGTTAAATCAAGGGGAGGAAATAAATTGAGGAGCAGAATGAAGGGGGATGCATGCATGAAAATAAACTGTGGAGAGAGAAGCTTTTGCAGGGAAATAATGCACACAGGTCTTGGCTCTTTCCCCTGAGTCCATGAGCATGCTCCTCAGCTACAGTACATGGAATTTGCTAAAAGCTGCTCATGCAAGGGCACAGAATCACAGAACACCAGAGGTTGGAAGGCACCTCCAGAGGTCATTCACTCCAACCTCCCTGCCAGAGCAGCATCACCCAGGGGAGTCCACACAGGAATGCAGCCAGGTGGGGTTGGAAAGGCTCCAGAGAAGAAGGCTCCACAACCTCTCTGGGCAGCCTGCTCCAGGGCTCTGTGAACCTTACAGTGAAGAAGTTCCTCCTCATGTTGAGGTGGAACTTCTTGTGCTGTAGTTTACATGCATTGTCTCTTATCCTGTCACAAGGTGCAACTGAGCAGAGGCTGTTACCCTCACTGCAAAGAAGTTTCTCCTTGTGTTGAGGTGAAATCTTCTCTGTTCAGGTTTGTATCTGTTGCTCCTTGTCTTATTCCTGTGCACCACCCAAAAGAGCTTGGCCCCCTCCACTTGACCCCCACCCCTCAGCTATTGAGAGACATTGATCAGATCCCCTCTCAGCCTTCTCTTCTCCAGACTAAACAGCCCCAGGGCTCTCAGTCTCTCTTCCCAGGGGAGATGCTCAAGTCCCCTAAGCATCCTCCTGGCTCTCCCTTGGACTCTCTCCAGCAGGTCTCTGTCTCTCTTCAACTGGGGAGCCCCAAACTGGACACAGGATTGCAGCTGTGGTCTCAGCAGGGCAGAGTAGAGGGGGAGCAGAATCTCCCTAGCCCTGAGCCCTGCTGGCCACACTTTTCTTGCTGCACCCCAGGATCCTATTGGCTCTTGGCCACCAGGGCACATTGCTGTCCCATGCAGAACTTGCTGCCCACCAGCACTCCAAGGTCTTTCTCCATGGAGCTGCTCTCCAGCAGGGCAGCTCCTAACCTGTCCTGGTGCCTGCTGTTTTTCCTCTCCAGATGCAGGACCCTGCACTTGTCCTTATTGAGTCCATGAGGTTTGCTCTTCACACAAGCTAACAGGCCAAGAGAAAGAAGAAAAATCTCGAGGATTAAATGGGTAGGAGAAAGCTGTGGGTTGGGCATTCAATGCTTCCCACCTAAAGAAGACTGGCAGTAAGGTGGGTTAAGGAGCTGTGGTACTGCACCCTGTCAGATGGTCCCAAGGAGCAGATTGATTGTTGATACCAGCAGCATTCAGAACACAACTTGGAGCTGCCTGTGGGATACGAGCTTGAAGGATATCCTATTATTGCTGAAATGACAAAGGCAAGCCTGCAGGGACAGGATGCAAAGGAACTTGCATGGCAGGAAAGTATCCTAAGATGCTTTTGGAGTGGTGTTTGGGGAAGGCTCTCTGAAAACATCTGCCCAAGCCTTACCTGGAAAGAGCCCAGTTAGAACATTAATCCTTGGGAAAGGAAGGGAACCAAACAAAGCACTGATGTGCTGCTGGATAAATGTTTGGGTTGAATGTTGTCTGCAGGGTCCAGGGAAAGCAGGAAGGATGGAGAGAGCCTGTGAAGATGTCTAAGGAGATGGAGCAACTCCCATACAAGCCTGTGAGCTGTGTGTGACTCACTGAGGACACTCTCATTGTGGCAGGGGGCTGGAGGGGAGAAATCAGCCTGGCTGATGAAATGATCAGCCAGAGCTTGCCAACAGGTATGGAGACACTGAGGCTGAGTGTGCAAATTGCAGTTAGGTTTGAAATGAGGCTGGTGGGGGGTATGGTGGAAGCCAAAGGTATGGATGTGTCCAAAATGAGATTAGATCTGTTCAAGGAGGTTACAGTGATCCCTGGCACTGAACATCAATGGTGTGGATGTAATCTCTGGCTTGGGAGTTCCCTCTAAACCTCCCATCCCAAGCACCTGGGCTGTAGTGCCAGAGATGGGAATCACTTACCTTGGTGGAAAACCATATCAGACCACACTGCCTCTTGCTCTGACCTACTGTGGCAACACTCAGTTAGACTCATAATTGGAGCCCTATGGTTGGGTTTCTTTGGGTACTGGGTACCAGATGCTTGATTTCCATCTCCACCCCTGTCAACAGGACACCTTTTGCAAGCAGCCTGCAAAGGCATTTGAATAGATCCATTACTGTCACCTGGGAAGCAATCATGTTTTAGCAGGCATTCTGTGGGTGACTTGACCATAGCTCTACCACCTTATCTGGCATCCCACCTTCTGCCTGGGCCTCTACTCATAAAGGTTTGGTAACTTTGCTGTACCTTCCGTGCTGAGATCATCTGCTGTGCCTCAGAAGGGCACCTGGAAGCTCGGATCAGAGAGTCATGGAATTGTTGGGGTTGGAAGGGACCTCAAGGATCATCTAATTCCAACCCCCCTGCCATGGGCAGGGACACCCCACACTACAGCAGGTTGCTCACAGCCACATCCAGCCTGGCTGCAAACACCTCCAGGCATGAGGCTTCCACCACCTCCCTGGGCAACCTGTGCCAGGCTCTCACCACCCTCCTGGGGAACAACTTCTTCCTAACATCCAAGCTAAATCTCCCCATTTCTAGTTTTGCTCCACTCCCCCCCAGTCCTATCTCTCCCTGACACCCTCAGAAGTCCCTCCCCAGCTTTCTTGTAGCCTCCTTCAGATACTGGAAGGCCACAATTAGGTTTCCTTGGAGCCTTCATCTACCTGACACCCTAAAAAGCTCCTCATGGCAAAGGCTTGGTCAGCCTTTTAGAGCAAGTAGACAAGTAGTCATCTACAGCACTTTGTGGTAGGAGCAGGGGTTCAGGTGTATTGTCAGAGGCTTGGTCTTCAGGTTTAGTTGTATAGGTGGGTTGGATTGGTTGGTGGGTTGGATTGGTTGATGGGTTGGACACGATGATCTTGAAGGTCTCTTCCAACCTGGTCTATTCTGTTCTGTTCTGTTCTGTTCTATTCTATTCTGTTCTGTTCTGTTCTGTTCTGTTCTATTCTATTCTGTTCTATTCCATGTTTGGTCTTCTAGGTTCACCTTTAGGTCCTGCATTTGCAGTATATGAAGTTGTCTGGAGAAGGCTAGGGGAGGTCTTGCCTGCTCCCTACAGCTGCCATGGGTTAGTTGTTTAGGTGGTGTTGGATGATAGATTGGACACGATGATCTTGAAGGTCTCTTCCAACCTGGTGTATTCTGTTCTAAAGGAGGTTGTAGTGAGGCTGTTGTGGGTCTCTTCTCCCAAGAAACCTCTGGTGGCACAATAGGAAATGGACTTATGTTATGCCAGGGAAAGCTCAGGTTATTTATGAGGTAAAAAATCCTTACAGAGCAGTGAAGCATTGGGAGAGGCTGCCCAGGGAGGTGGTGGAAGCCTCATCCCTGGAGGTGTTTGCAGCCAGGCTGGATGTGGCTGTGAGCAACCTGCTGTAGTGTGAGGTGTCCCTGCCCATGGCAGGGGGGTTGGAACTGGCTGATCCTCGAGGTCCCTTCCAAACCAAACCATCCTTGGAGGTGTTTCATAGTTTCATTCAGGGTTGGAAGGGACCACAAGGATCATCTAGTTCCAACCCCCCTGCCATGGGCAGGGACACCTCACACTAGATCAGCCTGGCCAGAAGCTGCAGTCGTGGTGCTCCAGGGCATGGTTTAGTGCTCATGGTTTAGCTGGGTGATGGCTGGACTCCACAATCTGAAGGGTCTTTTCCAACCTTAATGATCCTGTGATCACTTCCTCAGCTCAGCTTGCATCCCCACACTGACACAGTTGGCACGAGGTGCCGTGGTGCACCCCACTGCTGCTCACACCTGCAGCAGTCCCTGCTGGCAGCTGAGGCTGGTGCAGGTGGCCACGTTCCAGCCACCGCTCTGGCACACTGGTGAGTCTTCCCTTTTTTCCCCCCTACATGGGCAGGTCTACAACCACTCCTGCAAAACTTGTTTGACCAGCACTTCCTTCCCACAGCACCTTGCCTCACACTTTGCACACATGCATGTCCTTATTCCCCGTTTTAGGGCAGGAGCTGGAAGCTTTCCAGTGGTGGTTTCGTGGGGAAATGCTGGTTCAAGGAGTTCACAGTGTTCCTTTCCCTTTCCCACCCTGGGTGTCACTTTGGACAGCTGGCTGCTGTCAGTTGGAGTCAGAGCATCCTAAAATTGTGAGGGTTGGAAGGGACCTCAAGGATCAGCCAGTTCCAAGCCCCCTGCCATGGGCAGGGACACCTCACACTACAGCAGGTTGCTCACAGCCACATCCAGCCTGGCTGCAAACACCTCCAGGCAGGAGGCTTCCACCACCTCCCTGGGCAACCTGTGCCAGGCTCTCACCACCCTTATGGGGAAGAACTTCTTCCTAACATCCAATCTCAATCTACCCATTGCTACTTTTGCTCCATTCCCCCCAGTCCTATTACTACCTACACCCTCAAAAGTCCCTCCCCAGCTTTCTTGTACTGCCCCTTCAGATACTGGGGGCCTATCATAGCATCATTAAAGTAGGAAAAGACTTTGAAGATTATCAGGTGCAGCTGCCAACCCCACACCACCATGCTCTTTAAACTGTGTCCTGAAGTGCCATGTCTACACGTTTGAAAGCCTCCAGAGATGGTGACTCCACCACCTCCCTGGGAATCACAGAACCACAGAACATTAGAGGTTGGAAGGGGCCTCCAGAGATCATCCACTCCAACCCCTCTGCCAGAGCAGCATCACCCAGGGCAGTCTGCACAGGAATGCATCCAGGTGGGGTTGGAAAGGCTCCAGAGAAGGAGACTCCACAACCTCTCTGGGCAGCCTGCTCCAGGGCTCCCTCATCCTCACTGCAAAGAAGTTTCTTCTCACATTGAGCTGAAATTTTCTCTGTTCAGGTTTGTACCTGTTGCTCCATGTCTCATTACTGTGCACCACCCAAAAGAGCTTGGCCCCCTCCACTTGCCCCCCACCCCTCAGATATTGATAGACATTGATCAGATCCCCTCTCAGCCTTCTCTTCTCCAGACTAAACAGCCCCAGGGCTCTCAGTCTCTCTTCTCAGGGGAGATGCTCAAGTCCCCTAAGCATCCTCCTGGCTCTGCCTTGGACTCTCTCCAGCAGGTCTCTGTCTCTCTTGAACTGGGGAGCCCCAAACTGGGCACAGGATTGCAGCTGTGGTCTCAGCAGGGCAGAGCAGAGGGGGAGCAGAACCTCCCCAGCCCTGCTGGCCACACTTTTCTTGCTGCACCCCAGGATCCCCT
Organism: Melanerpes formicivorus; assembly: GCF_026170545.1. Lineage (NCBI taxonomy): Eukaryota > Metazoa > Chordata > Aves > Piciformes > Picidae > Melanerpes > Melanerpes formicivorus. The sequence goes on along the minus strand of NW_027142437.1, from coordinate 171,212 downwards.
TGGCTCTCTTGGCCACCAGGGCACATTGCTGTCCCATGCAGAGGTTGCTGCCCACCAGCACTCCAAGGTCTTTCTCCATGGAGCTCAGTCTCTCTTCACAGGGGAGGGAAGTTGATTCCAACACCTGACCACCCTTTCCATAAAGATCTTTTTCCTGGCACATATTTGTGTTGCATATGGTTACATATTTGCTAGACTCCTGCCCCAGTTCCTAGCATAAGAACTTCCTGGCCTGGAGTGTAGGTGTTTTAAGGATCTGCAGTAAGACTGCTGGCAAATAAGGAACCCCACAGCATTTGCTGTTCACTTTATGGTCATTATATCAGAGCATTACATCTTGGCCCTTCAGCTTCTGGTGTGACCTCACCTGGAATACTGTATACAGGTCTGGAGCCCTCAATAAAGAAAGGACATGGACCTGATGGAGAGGGTCTAAGGAGGCCAAGTGGTCAGGGGGTTGGAGCAGCACTGCCACAAGGACAGGCTGAGGGAGCTGAGGGTGTTCAGCCTGGAGAAGAGGAGGCTCCAGGAAGACCTTGGAGCATCCTTCCAGTACCTGACCTGAAGTGTTTAGAAGGATGGAGAGAGACTGTTTACAAAGGCTTGTAGTGATAGGAGAAGGGGAATGGCTTCAAACCAGGGAAGAGCAGGTTTAGACTGGATGTTAGGAACAAGTTCTTCACCATGAGGATGGTGGAACCCTGGAACAGGTTGCTCAGGGAGGTGGTTGAGGCCCCAGCCCTGGAGATATTCAAGGTAAGGCTTGACGAGGCCCTGGGCAGCCTGATCTAGTTGGTGATGTCCCTGCTGACTGCAGGGAGGTCAGACTGGATGACCTTTGGAGGTGCCTTCCAGCCTGTACCATCCCAGGATTCTATGGTTCTATGGTTTTGAGTGAGGGAGATTCTGGTTCAGAGAGCACCAGGGAAAAACCAACTTCCCTACACATTGGCTCTCCTGCTTTTCGCCTCTGTCTGGAAACCTCTGTGTTCCCAGAAGGGATGAGCACCAGGGCTGGTGGTGTAATGAGCTCATCCATAAACATTGCTCATGCATGAGCTGTGCACCCAAAGCTGCTGCATCCAAGCACATGTTCCCTAGCAGCTTATTCATCCTCCCTGCTTACAGTAAACAGGAACCCATACAAGTGGAGACTTGCTCATTCTCTCTTAAGTTTGCAATTATCATGGCAACTTTTAGGTCTCTGTTGAGATAAGGCATCACAGAGGTTAATTGATTTTTCATCTCTTAGCACATCAGAGCCTAATAATGAAGGATTTCCTAAGATAGGGCAGGCCTGCACGAAGCAGCTGCTTCCCTCTGCAGCAGGGTCAGGCTGGAGTTTGTGCTGTGGATGGATCCAGTTTGAAGGCACAATAGACAGCCCAAAAAAGTCAAACTGGGAACAGGGAGGAGCTGCTGGTTTGTGCTGTGAGCTTTGGGAGGCTGAAAAACTGTCTGGTGCCCTCCTGCTGCCTCCCAACCTTCCTTCTGCTTGGCGAGGTGAGTCAGGCTTTTCTGGGGAGCGTTGGCCTGACCCACCTGGTAACCTCCCTTTGCCCTGTTGCACATCCTGGTTGGCCACATTCAGAGAAGATGAGCTGAAAATCAAACTGTTTCAGAAGTCTGAGCAGGTGCTTTGTAGAGGGAAATAGCAACTGTCCAGCTCTGGGGCCCTCAGTTTAAGAAAGATGCTGAGATGCTGGAAGGTGTCCAGAGAAGGGCAACAAAGCTGGGGAGGGGTCTGGAGCACAGCCCTGTGAGGAGAGGCTGAGGGAGCTGGGGTTGCTTAGCCTGGAGAAGAGGAGGCTCAGGGGAGACCTTCTTGCTCTCTACAACTATCTGAAGGGAGGTTGTAGCCAGGAAGGGCTTGGTCTCTTCTCCCAGGCACCCAGCACCAGAACAAGAGGACACAGTCTCAAGCTGCACCAGGGGAAGTTTAGGCTGGAGGTGAGGAGAAAGTTCTTCACTGAGAGAGTTGTTTGCCATTGGAATGTGCTGCCCAGGGAGGTGGTGGAGTCCCCATCCCTGGAGGTGTTCAAGAGGGGATTGGATGTGGCACTTGGTGCCATGGTCTAGTCATGAGGTCTGTGGTGCCAGGTTGGACTCGATGATCCTCGAGGTCTCTTCCAACCTTGGTGATACTGTGAGACTGTAATCATCTAATCCAACCTCCCTGCCATGGGCAGGGATTCCTCTCAACTGGACCAGCTTACTCAAGGCCCCATCCAACCTGGCCTTGAACATCTCCATGGGGGGAGGGGGACATCCACCACCTCTCTGGACAATGCATTTCTCCAAGCACATTCTCTAGGCTACATCCTTCGGGTTGGAGTGAGGAGGGGGCCAGCATCTTCTCCCTGGGGGCAAGTGAGAAGACCAGAAGAACTGGTTACAAGCTGCACCAGGAGAGGTTTAGGGTGAGTATTAGGAAGTATTTCTTCACTGAAAGAGTTCTCAAACATTGGAATGGTCTGCTCAGGGCAGTGGTGGGGTCAGCATCCCTGGGGGTTTTCAAGTGCTGTGTGGACCTGGTGCTTAGGGAGATGGTTTATTGGTGTTGACCCTTCAGTACTGGGTCAAGGGTTGGACTGGATGAGGTCTTTTCCAACCACATACATTCTGTGAGTGTTGGTTGGCTAAAGCAGCTGTGATTGATAACTAATACAACATTACTGATACAAAACTCTTCCTCCCCACCTTTCACCTCTGACTGCTAAGCTCACAGCTTGCAGGTAAAATGCTTTGGTTCCAGGTGCTTGATCTTGACGGTCTCTTCCATCCTCTCCTCTCCTCTCCTCTCCTCTCCTCTCCTCTCCTCTCCTCTCCTCTCCTCTCCTCTCCTCTCCTCTCCTCTCCTCTCCTCTCCTCTCCTCTCCTCTCCTCTCCTCTCCTCTCCTCTCCTCTCCTCTCCTCTCCCTCTCCTCTCCCTCTCCTCTCCCTCTCCTCTCCCTCTCCTCTCCCTCTCCTCTCCCTCTCCTCTCCCTCTCCTCTCCCTCTCCTCTCCCTCTCCTCTCCCTCTCCTCTCCCTCTCCTCTCCCTCTCCTCTCCCTCTCCTCTCCCTCTCCTCTCCCTCTCCTCTCCCTCTCCTCTCCCTCTCCTCTCCCTCTCCTCTCCCTCTCCTCTCCCTCTCCTCTCCTTCCTATATATGAGGTTAGTGCAAACTATTTACCCCTGCACATGGAGGTGACCATGGAGACCTCAATTACTGGCCCTTAATTGAGGATGATAAAGGCAGAGGTAATGATCAATTTCATCAATGACAATCAACAGTCTGATGAAAATATTAGCTGTGAGCCTTAAAGTTTGAAGTAGAATCATGGAATCATGGAAGTGTCAGGGTTGGAAGGGTCCTCAAGGATCAGCCAGTTCCAACCCCCCCTGCCATGGGCAGGGACACCTCACACTACAGCAGGTTGCTCACAGCCACCTCCAGCCTGGCTGCAAACACCTCCAGGCAGGAGGCTTCCACCACCTCCCTGGGCAACCTGTGCCAGGCTCTCACCACCCTCATGGGGAACAACTTCCTGTCTCCCAGGTATCTCCAAGAGCTTGCTGGAACTGCTTTCTGCTTTGAACTGAGCTCCTCAGACTTCAGATTTTTTCTGACCAGCAGGATGAGATCCAGAGGCAGGTGAGGAGCAAGACCAATGCTACTGCTGTGTATTGTCATCTGCCTTCAATGGCTTAATTTTCCCCCTTGTGCCAGCAAGAGGTTGTGCCAAAAGCTGTATGCAAAGACACATCACAGTATCATAGTATCAGTCAGGGTTGGAAGGGACCACAAGGATCATCTAGTTCCAATCCCCCTGCCATGGGCAGGGACACCCCACACTACATCAGCCTGGCCAGAGCCTCATCCAGCCTGGGCTTAAACACCTCCAGGGACAGGGCCTCAACCACCTCCCTGGACAACCCATTCCAGGGCTTCACCACTCTCATGGGGAAGAACTTCCTCCTCCCCTCCAGCCTGAATCTCCCCACCTCCAGCTTCATTCCATTCCCCCTAGTCCTATCACTGCCTGAGATCCTGAGCAGTCCCTCCCCAGCCTTCCTGGAGCCCCCTTCAGATACTGAAAGGCCACAATGAGGTCACCTGGGAGCCTTCTCTTCTCCAGACTGAACAGCCCCAACTCCTTCAGTCTGTCCTCACAGGAGAGGTGCTCCAGCCCTCTGATCATCCTCGTGGCCCTTCTCTGGACACCTTCCAGCACCTCCAGATCCCTCTTGTAATAGGGGCTCCAGAACTGGACACAGTACTCCAGGTGGGGGTCTCCCCAGAGCTGAGCAGAGGGGGAGAATCACCTCCCTTGCCCTGCTGGCCACACTTCTCCTGATGCAGCCCAGGATCTGATTGGCTTTGCGGGCTGCAAGTGCACACTGAGAGCTCCTGGTGAGCTTCTCCTCCCCCAGCACCCCCAAGTCTCTCTCCTCAGGGCTGCTTTCCAGCCAGTCCCTGCCCAGCCTGGATTTGTGCCTGGGATTGCCTCCACCCAGATGCAGGACCCTGCCCTTGCTCTTGTTGAACCTCCTGAGGTTGGCTTGTGCCCACCTCTGCAGCCTGTCCAGGTCCCTCTGGATGGCTTCCCTTCCCTCCAGCCTGTCTGCTGCACCACACAGCTTGGTGTCATCAGCAAACCTGCTGAGGGTGCACTCAATGCCACTGTCCATGGCACCCACAAAGATGTTGAACAAGCCTGGTCCCAGGACTGATCCCTGAGGGACTCTGCTTGTCCCTGGCCTCCACTGGGACATGGAGCCATTGACAGCCCATTGACAGCCATGCAACACATCTTGGCTTCCTGACTGTCATGGGGAAAGAAGTTAATGAGCAGAATCTGATTTACCACTAATAAACCCAAGCTGTGTTCTGTGTCACTTCCCACGTCCTTGCTACACACTTAGAAAATGTAAATCTAGGCCTGCCTCCGAGGTCTGGCTCATCAGTCTTGCACAGATCAGCACCTTTTTGGGTTTTGTTGTAGAAATCTTGGTGATCACAGAAGGGTAGGGGCTGGAAAAGACCTCTGGGGCTCATCTGGCCCAACCCCCTTGCTAAAGCAGGCTTGCCTGGATCAGGTGGCCCAGGAATGCATCCAGGCAGGTTTTGAAAGTCACCAGAGAAGGAGACTCCACAGCCTCCCTGGGCAGCCTGTCCCAGTGCTCCAGCACCCCCCGAGTAAAGAGGCTTTTCCTCATGTTGAGGTGGAACTTCCTTGTGTTCCAGTTTGTGTCTGGTGCCACTTGTCCTGTCACTGGGCACCACTGAAAGGGGCCTGGCCTGATCCTCTTGATTCTCACCTCTTAGATATTGATAAGATCTCCTCCCAGTCCTCTCTTCTCCAGGCTAAAGAGCCTTAGCTCTCTCAGCCCTTCCTCCTAAGGCAGGTGTTCTTCTTCCCCTCAACTTAAGAAAGATGTTGAGTTGCTGGAAGGTGTCCAGAGAAGGGCAATAAAGCTGGGGAGGGGTCTGGAACACAGCCCTGTGAGGAGAGGCTGAGGGGGCTGGGGTTGCTTAGCCTGGAGAAGAGGAGGCTCAGGGAAGACCTTCTTGCTCTCTACAACTACCTGAAGGGAGGTTGTAGCCAGGTGGGGGTTTGGTCTCTTCTCCCAGGCAAGCAGCACCAGAACAAGAGGACACAGTCTCAAGCTGTGCCAGGGGACATTTAGCCTGGAGGTGAGGAGAAAGTTCTTCACTGAGAGTCATTGGCCATTGGAATGTGCTGCCCAGGGAGGTGGTGGAGTCACCATCACTGGAGGTGTTCAAGAGGGGATTGGATGTGGCACTTGGAGCCATGGTTTAGTTAGTCATGAGGTGTTGGGTGACAGGTTGGACTTGATGATCTCTGAGGTCTTTTCCAACCTGGTTGATTCTGTGATTCCAGTCCTTTCATCATCCTCATATCCCTTTGCTGGACACTCTCTGCTGTATCCCTTTGCTGCTTGAACTGGGGAGGCTGGACACAATACTCCAGCTCTCTGCTGTGGCTGCTGGTTACTGGCTGTCCTTGCTTTAGTGACTGCCACCTTGTAGTGCACTTTGGACTGTGTCAAAATCCAACCTGGACCAGTGTCAGTCAGGGTTCAGGTTTGTTTCCCTTGTGGTTAGTCTGCTGTCTCCAAATGTGATGGTTAGAACAAAGCAGTGCCAAGGTGTGGGTTGGCTTTCTCTTCATGCTGCTGTCAGGTACTGTCCTGGGGTATGTTATCATCAGTGATGGTGCTCTAGATAGGCTGAGGGAGCTGGGGCTGTTCAGCCTGGAGTGGAGAAGGCTCTGGGGGGACCTAATAGCAGCCTGCCAGTACCTGAAGGAGGCCTACAGGAAGGATGGAGAGAGACTGTTTGCAAAGACCTAGAGTGATAGGACGAGGGGCAATGGCTTCAAAGCAGAGAAGGGCAGATTTAGATTGGATGTTAGGAACAGGTTCTTTATTATGAGGGTGGTGGAGCACTGGAACAGCTTCCCAGGGAGATTCCTGAGGCCCCATCCTTGGAGGTATTCAAGGTGAGGCTCTGGGCAACCTGATTTAGTATCATAGTATAGTATCAGTCAGGGTTGGAAGGGACCACAAGGATCATCTAGTTCCAACCCCCCTGCCATGGGCAGGGACACCCCACACTACATCAGCCTGGCCAGAGCCTCACCCAGCCTGGGCTTAAACACCTCCAAGGATGGGGCCTCAACCACCTCCCTGGACAACCCATTCCAGGGCTTCACCACTCTCATGGGGAAGAACTTCCTCCTCACCTCCAGCCTGAATCTCCCCACCTCCAGCTTCATTCCATTCCCCCTAGTCCTATCACTCCCTGAGATCCTGAGCAGTCCCTCCCCAGCCTTCCTGTAGCCCCCTTCAGATATTGGAAGGCCACAATGAGGTCACCTGGGAGCCTTCTCTTCTGCAGACTGAACAGCCCCAACTCCTTCAGTCTGTCCTCATAGGAGAGGTGCTCCAGCCCTCTGCTCATCCTTGTGGCCCTTCTCTGGACACCTTCCAGCACCTCCAGATCCCTCTTGTCATAGGGGCTCCAGAACTGGAGGCAGTACTCCAGGTGGGGTCTCCCCAGAGCTGAGCAGAGGGGGAGAATTTAGTGGAGGATGTCCCTGCTGACTGCAGCTGGGGTTGGACTGGGTGACCTTTAGAGGTCCCTTCCAACCCAAACCATTCTATGATGGTTGTCAAGTCAATGTCAAATTGATGCTGGCATTGGTGAGAGGTCCACCAGTTAAGAGGAGACCTTATTGTGGCCTTCCAGTATCTGAAGGGGGCCTTTAAGAAAGCTGGGGAGGAACTTTTTAGGGTGTCAGGGAGTGCTAGGACTAAGGGGAATGGAGCAAATCTAGAAGTGGAGAGATTCAGATTGGATGTTAGGAAGAAGTTGTTCCCCATGAGGGTGGTGAGAGCCTGGCACAGGTTGCCCAGGGAGGTGGTGGAAGCCTCCTGCCTGGAGGTGTTTGCAGCCAGGCTGGATGTGGCTGTGAGCAACCTGCTGCAGTGTGAGGTGTCCCTGCCCATGGCAGGGGGGCTGGAACTGGCTGAGCCTTGAGGTCCCTTCCAACCCTGACAATTCAGTGATTCCCTGCTTTCCCAGCTAAAATGTAACAGCCTCCTTTGGTCTCTGTATCTAACAGCTGTGTTAGTCAGAGTCTAGATGCCATTAAACAGGTTTCTACCTGTACTGACACTTTCCCCATCTGCCAGTAAGAGGTTGTTCATCATCTTTTGTCTTCCTAGCTCTGCCCTTTGTCTTTGTGGTACAGTTTGGAGGTGAGTTCCAGCTCCTCTAATTGCCTGAGCTCTATGCCACTGACGCCCCACTGGCCCTGCATTGTAGTTTGGCTTCCTTCTGATGAATCCTCAGGGAAAAATGTCTGCACTCACCAAAGCACTGCCTGGCATTTGATTTACATATTGCATGTGCTGACTGCAGACAAACACAGCCTTTTGCTGATGCTGAAAGCTGTGTCTCTCCAGGCCACTGATTGCAAAGGTTCAGCATGAGGCAGCACTGGACTGACAGTAAAGAGATCTATAATTTGTTCTGACTGTAGGCTGGGGCCAGATCTGCTTCTTTCTGCTCAGATACTCTGGTCACTGATATTTCCTGGTGCCTGGACCACTTTGCTACCAGCAACATGGGCTGAACCATAGAATCATAGAATGGTCAGGGTCGGAAGGGACCTCAATGCTCAGCCAGTTCCAACCCCCCTGCCATGGGCAGGGACACCTCACACTACAGCAGGTTGCTCACAGCCACATCCAGCCTGGCTGCAAACACCTCCAGGCATGAGGCTTTCACCACCTCCCTGGGCAACCTGTGCCAGGCTCTCACCACCCTCATGGGGAACAACTTCTTCCTAACATTCAATCTGAATCTACCCACTTCTAGTTTTGCTCCATTTCCTCAGTCCTATCACTCCCTGACACCCTCAAAAGTCCCTCCCCAGCTTTCTTGTAGCCCCCTTCAGATCCTGGAAGGCCACAATGAGGTCTCCTCAGAGCCTTCTCTTCCCCAGACTGAACAGCCCCAACTCCTTCAGTCTGTCCTCATAGCAGAGCAGCTCCAGCCCTCTGCTCATCCTCGTGGCCCTTCTCTGGACACCTTCCAGCACCTCCAAATCCTTCCTGTAATAGAGGCTCCAGAACTGGACACAGTGCTCCAGGTGGGGTCTCACCAGAGTGGAGTAGAGGAGGAGAATCACCTCCATGGCCCTGCTGGCTGTGCTTCTCTTGCTGCAGCCCAGGCTCTGGTTGGCTTTCTGGGCTGCAAGTGCTCACTGCTCACTCTTCAGTATCTCACAGTTGCTGTCATCAGGTTAATTACTTTGATCCTTCAGATCTTTACTGAGATTTGTATCAGTGTGTTGTACCCTTCGCTCTGAAGCAGCCAAATCAGGTGCTCATTTCTGGCCTGAGTTTAAGGTGTTAAGGAAGGTTGCATTCCTTCCTGCTCTGCTGGACAGCTCTTTCTGATGGACTTCTACTGACCATGACTTAGAGCCATTTCAGTTGGGAAAGAGCTTTAAGATCACTGAATCCAGTTGTCACCCCAACACTCCCTTGCCCACTGAACCATGTCCCAGAGCGCCATGCCTACAAGTCTTTCAATACCTCCAAGGGTGGTGACTCCATCCCTTCCCTGGGCAGCCTGTTCCAATGCCTGACCATCCAACCTAACCTCCCCTGGCCCAGTTTTAGGCCATTTCTTCTCCTGTCTCTGGATACTAGGCAGATGAGACCAATCCCCACCTCACTCCAACCTCCTTCCAGGTAGCTATAGAGAGCAATGAGGTCTCCCCTTAGCCTCCTCTTCCCCAGACTAAACTGTTCCAGCTCCCTCAGCTGCCCCTCCATACTTTTCACCAGCTTTGTTGCCCTTCTCTGGACACACTCCAGCACCTCAGTGTCCTTCTTGTCATGAGAGGCCCAAAGCTGAACACAGTATTTGAGGTGTAGCCTCACCAATGCCAAGTACAGGGACACCATCACTTCCCTGTGCTCCTGCTGGCCACACTGCTCCTGATGCAGGCCAGGATGCTGCTGGCCTTCTTGGTCAGCTGGGCACACTGCTGGCTCATCTTCAGCTGGCTGTCAACCAGCACTCCCAGGTCCTTCCCTGCCAGGCAGCTTTCAGGCCACTCTGCCCCAAGCCTGTTGCATGGGGTTGTTGTAACCCCAGTGCAGAACCCAGCACTTGGCCTTAATGAAGAGCACACAACTGACCTTGGTCCATTGATCCAGCCTGTCCAGATACCTCTGCAGAGCCTTCCATTCCTCAAGCAGATCAACACTCCCACCCAATTTGGTGTCATTTCTCTATGTCCCTAGCAATATTATTTCTACTCAATAGAGTTTACTGTAGCAAACAGAACACAGAGCCTAAACTTCCCCTGGCACAGCTTGAGACTGTGTCCAGCCAAGTCCAACCTATGACCTAATACCTAACACCTCCTGACAACTAAACCATGGCTCCAAGTGCCACATCCAAGCCTATCTTGAACACCTCCAGTGATGGTGACTCCACCACCTCCCTGGGCAGCACATCCCAATGGCAAATCTCTCTCTCTGGGAAGAACTTCTTCCTAACATCCCGCCTAAACCTTCCCTGGCACAGCTTGAGACTGTGTCCTCTTGTTCTGGTGCTGGTTGCCTGGGAGAAGAGACCAACCCCCACCTGGCTACAACCTCCCTTCAGGTAGTTGTAGAGAGCAAGAAGGTCTCCCCTGAGCCTCCTCTTCTGCAGGCTAAGCAGCCCCAGCTCCCTCAGCCTCTCCTCACAGGGCTGTGCTCCAGACCCCTTCCCAGCTTTGTTGCCCTTCTCTGGACACCTTCCAGCATCTCAACATCTCTCTTGAATTGAGGTGCCCAGAACTGGACACAATCCTCAAGGTGTGGCCTAAGCAGCGCTGAGCACAGGGCAGAATGACTTCCCTGCTCCTGCTGGCCACACTGTTCCTGATGCAGGCCAGGATGCCATTGGCCTTCTTGGTCACCTGGGCACACTGCTGGCTCCTGTTCCGCCTCCTGTCAACCAGTATCTCCAGTAGTTGTAGTATAACATGCCCAGCTCTTTCCTCAGCTTCTGAGAAGATGAAGTCAAACTTGATCAACCTGATTGTCTTCTATGATGAAAGCCTGGATCCTGGGATGAGGGGAGAGCAAGGGATGATGTTTGCCTTGACTTCAGCAAGGATTTGACACTGCCTCCCAAGGTATTCTTGCATCAAAGGCAGGATATCAGGGACTGGGTAGGTTTGTGGACAGCTGGAAGGTGGGAGAAATGTTGGTTGGGTGACTGGGATCAGAGAGCTGTACTTGACTTCTTGCTGGGGTGTGTCCTCTTCAACATCATCAATGCCCTGGAGGAGGCCATGCAATGCACCCTCATCAGACTTGCAGATAATTGCTTCAGGGCAGGGCTGCTCTTCCTGGGCAGTCTGGGAGGAATGGATCAACAGGAACCCCACCAATTCAGCAAGAACAAATGCCAAACCTTGCCCTGGGGGGGATCACAGGACCACAGAATTGTCAGGGTTGGAAGGGACCTCAAGGCTCAGCCAGTTCCAAGCCCCCTGCCACAGGCAGGGACACCTCACACTGCAGCAGGTTGCTTACAGCCACATCCAGCCTGGCTGCAAACACCTCCAGGCAGGAGGCTTCCACCACCTCCCTGGGCAACCTGTGCCAGGCTCTCACCACCCTCCTGGGGAACAACTTCTTCCTAACATCCAATCTGAATCTCCCCACTTCTAGATTTTCTCCATCCCCCCCAGTCCTATCCCTCCCTGACACCCTCAGAAGTCCCTCCCCAGCTTTCTTGTAGCCCCCTGCAGATACAATCAGGTCTGAAGAGCCCTGGGCACCAGGATGGGCTGGGGCTGCCTGGCTGAGAAGCAGCTCTGAAGAAAAGGGCCACGGAAGGCAGTGAGCTGAGCACGTGTGTTGGAGTGCATCAGCACCTTCATTAGTTTCCTAACAGACCTCTGCCCCTGGAGTGCTTAGCTGAGGTAAATCAGCTCAGCATAGCTGTTAAATCTTTGCAGCACCCACCAGGATTCAAGTCACAGAATCACAGCAACAGTCAGGTTGGAAAAGACCCTCAGGATCAGCAAGTCCAACCCAGAGCCCTGCTCTCCAAGGGTCACCCCTGAACCATAGCCCCAAGCACCACAGCCCTCAGGTATTTATAAACATGTATTAAATCCCCTCTCAGTCTTCTCCAGAGTAACCAGCCCCAGGTCACCCAGCCTCTCCTCATCAGGCAGTGCTTCATCACCCTTGTAGCTCTCTGGTGGACTCTCTCCAGCAGATCCCTGTCCCTCTTGACTTGGGCAGCCCAGACCTGGATGCAGTATTCCAGGTGTGGCCTCACCAGGGCAGAGTAGAGGGGGAGCAGAACCTCCCTGGCTCTGCTGGACACACTCCTCTGAATGCACCCCAGGATCCCATTGGCCTCTTTGGCCCCCAGGGCACATTGCTGTCCCATGCAGAACTTGCTGCCCACCAGCACTCCCAGGTCCTTCTCCTGGGGGCTGCTCTCTGCTGGTGCTGGTGTCACAGCTCTGCTCCATGCAGTGCCCAGATTGCTCCTTCACCCTTGTTATGACAGTGACCTCCCAGAGGAGCATCTTTCCCTCTGCCTTGTTGTTTGCTCTGGTGCATAGGGCAGAACCAGGCCCTTCCCTTTTTCTGAGGGCCAGGGCACTGTTGTGCCTCCATACACCTGAATCCCTTCTGTCCCAGGCTGGGCTTGTCTTGCCCCAGCTGCTGCTCTCAAGCTTGTGCTGTCCCTCCAGTTTGCTGTGAGGGCAGAAGCTGGTTCAAGCATAACTCCTGGTGGGTAGTTTGCCAGCAGGGAAGCAGCAGGGGGCAAAAAGGAGTACTTCATAGCTGCTGGGACACAGAGGTGACTGGCAGCATATTGGCCAGGGCTGGTGCCAAACGATTCAGCACCAGCTGCTGGTTTCCAGAGGAAGGCAAACAGTGCTGCTTCTGGGAAGGGAATCAAGGTCACAGAATCACAGAATGGTCTGGGTGGAAAGGGACCTCCAAAGGTCATCCAGCCCACCCCCCTCTGCAGTCAGCAGGGACATAGAATCATGGAGTCATAGAATTGTTAGGGCTGCAATGGACCACAAGGATCATCCAGCCCCAACCCCCCTGCCATGGGCAGGGACACCTCACACTGCAGCAGGCTGCTCACAGCCACATCCAGCCTGGCCTTATAAACCTCCAGGGATCCTCAACTAGATCAGGTTGCCCAGAGCCCTGTCAAGCCTCACCTTGAATCACTCCAGGGATGGGGCCCCAACCACCTCCCTGGGCCGATGGCATTTGGTCTGTGGTTGTGCCCCAAACCCCCTCAGTGTTCTGCTTACTCCTTGGAAACATCAGGAGGATAATCCTGCAACCAAGACACTCCTTTTTTCCCCTCCCTAATTTCCCCCCCCTCTAAATCAAGTAATTTCCTCAAAAAAGAAAAGAGATGGCTCTTAACTAAGTGGGAAACCTTTGGCCTGGCATTCTTGGTGGAAGAGCATTTATTCCTCTGGCAGTGCCAAGGGCTCCTAGGGTGGGCACACACACTCTGGGTGTGCAAACCAGAGGGCACGGAGCACGCTCGGGAGCAGAGGACATGGGCTGCAGCAGCTGTGCATCCACTTGAGGGCACCACTGCATTGCTGATAGCAGAGGTGTCTGCTACCTGCAGGGTGGGAGGGAAAGCCATATGAGGAGAGCTGAGGGAGCTGGGGCTGTTCAGCCTGGAGGAGGCTTAGAGGAGACCTTCTCCCTCTCTACAACTGCCTGAAGGGAAATTGTAGTCAGGTGGGGGTCAGGCTCTTCTCCCAGGCAGCTTGTGACAGGACAAGAGGCCATGGCCTGAACGTGCACCAGGGGAGGTTTAGGTTGGATATTAGGAAGCACTTCCTGACAAAAAGGCTGATTAGGCACTGGGATGGACTGCCCAGGGAGGTGGTGGAGTCGCCATCCCTGGAGGTGTTTAAGAATGGGTCAATGGCTCCATGTCCCAGTGGAGGCCAGGGACAAGCAGAGTCCCTCAGGGATCAGTCCTGGGACCAGGCTTGTTCAACATCTTTGTGGGTGCCATGGACAGTGGCATTGAGTGCACCCTCAGCAAGTTTGCTGATGACACCAAGCTGTGTGGTGCAGCAGACAAGCTGGAGGGAAGGGAGGCCATCCAGAGGGACCTGGACAGGCTGGAGAGGTGGGCACAAGCCAACCTCATGAAGTTCAATAAGAGCAAGTGCAGGGTCCTGCATCTGGGTGGAGGCAATCCCAGGCACAAATGCAGGCTGGGCAGGGACTGGCTGGAAAGCAGCCCTGAGGAGAGAGACTTGGGGGTGCTGGGGGAGGAGAAGCTCACCAGGAGCTCTCAGTGTGCACTTGCAGCCCACAAAGCCAATCAGATCCTGGGCTGCATCAGGAGAAGTGTGGCCAGCAGGGCAAGGGAGGTGATCCTCCCCCTCTGCTCAGCTCTGGGGAGACCCCACCTGGAGTACTGCCTCCAGTTCTGGAGCCCCTATTGCAAGAGGGATGTGGAGGTGCTGGAAGGTGTCCAGAGAAGGGCCAGGAGGATGAGCAGAGGGCTGGAGCTGCTCTGCTATGAGGACAGACTGAAGGAGTTGGGGCTGTTCAGTCTGGAGAAGAGAAGGCTCCCAGGTGACCTCATTGTGGCCTTCCAGTATCTGAAGGGGGCTCCAGGAAGGCTGGGGAGGGACTGCTCAGGATCTCAGGGAGTGATAGGACTAGGGGGAATGGAATGAAGCTGGAGGTGGGGAGATTCAGGCTGGAGGGGAGGAGGAAGTTCTTCCCCATGAGAGTGGTGAAGCCCTGGAATGGGTTGTCCAGGGAGGTGGTTGGGGCCCCATCCCTGGAGGTGTTTAAGCCCAGGCTGGCTGAGGCTCTGGCCAGGCTGATCTAGTGTGGGGTGTCCCTGCCCATGGCAGGGGGGCTGGAACTAGCTGATCCTTGTGGTCCCTTCCAACCCTGACTGATACTGTGATACTCTGATACTATGATAAGAGAAGCTTGGATGTGGCACCTGGTGGCCATGGTTTAGCTGATGTGGTGGGGTTAGCTCCTAGGCTGGACTTGATGCTCTCAGAGGTCTTTTCCAGCCTCAGTGTTTCTGTGGGCTGTTCCCTGTATATTAAAGGAACCTGTAATTAAAATGCAAGCCCTTAGTTCATCTAAACTCACCACTGCCTTGCAAGAACTCCTATTTCTGACCTGCTTTAGCTTCCCTTGGATCATGGGCATCTTCCCTAGCATGCAAGACCCTCCCTTGTGCTGTACACAGCTGGTATCAATCCTTTCTGCATCTCCAAACAGGGAGCTGAGCTTTGTGGGTGAGCAGACTCAAATGGAGACAGAATAAGCAGTTTATCTCTGAGCTGTTCTGGGACATGCCCTTGCTTGGAGAGCCAGGGCACTGACAACTCCTTTCTTTGAGCGGGGCCTGAAAGCTGAAGGCAGCCACTGTGCCCAGCCTCACAGGAGGAGGACTTGGGCATGCAGCCATCCACAGCAGGTAAAGCCTCTTCCATGGAAATGGTGAACTGCTTCTTCCTTCCCTTCTGCCTCCCATGTCCACTCTCTGACTTTCCTCTCCCTGCACTCATTGCTTTCACCTCAGCATCCAATGTTTCCAGCTGCAACCAGCCTAATGCAGTCCTGCAGAGATGCTGAACTGCTTCTTCCTTCCCTTCTGCCTCCCATGTCCACTCTCTGTCTTTCCTCTCCCTGCACTCACTGCTTTCATCTCAGCATCTGATGTTTCCAGTTGCAACCAGCCTAATGCAGTCCTGCAGAGATGCTGAACTGCTTCTTCCTTCCCTTCTGCCTCCCATGTCCACCCTCTGTCTTTCCTCTCCCTGCACTCACTGCTTTCATCTCAGCATCCAATGTTTCCAGCTGCAACCAGCCTAATGCAATCCTGGGTTTCATTACCCTCTGCAACATCCTCTGCAGGCAGGGGCAGGGCCAGGTTTGACTGCAGCTGCATTCACTCAGCAAAGGGAATCCCTTAACCAAGAAGGTCACCTTTGTGTGGCTTAGCAAGTCTGAGCAGTATTGCCCAGCTCCCAAGAGCAGCAGAGGCTGGGCAAGCCCCAGGACCCCAGCAGCTTTGAGCTGCCTTGTGTCTGCTCAAAGGTGCAGCATCTTGGCTCTGTCACTTGAAGGAGGCTGATGCTGGTGGGGGGTTATTTGCTGCTTATGGGAGGGTTCTGAATTTTGGCAGAGAGGGCTGACTGGAGGTGTTGAAGTCCAGGCTGGCTGAGGCTCTGGCCAGGCTGATCTAGTGTGGGGTGTCCCTGCCCATGGCAGGGGGGTTGGAACTAGCTGATCCTTGTGGTCCCTTCCAACCCTGACTGATACTTTGATACTATGATACTATGACTGAGCGCCTGACTAAACTGGCAAGGACAAAAGTGTGGTCTGCTCCTGCTGGGGACACTTGCTTCAAAGCACTGTGGGGAGCCCCCCCAAGGGAATCTTCCTGAGGGGTACTTTGGATTTAAGCTCATTACCTGGGAGGAATAAAAAGGAGGAGGTGTGTGCTTCTCTGGGAAGTGTTGCAGGCCTTGGAGCTGTGCCCTAAAACTCTGTTTGTATTACAGAGGCTGGGCCAGGTCAGACTTGTCAGCACAAGAACAGGCTCCCAAAGGTATAAAGCTTCAGCAGGAGAGAGCTGTCCTACAAAGTAAGGAAGAGTTGATCTAATCTGGGGCTCAGCCCAGGGCTCTGAGGAGGCACCAGGCAAGGAAGCTGGAAAAATGGGCTTAAGTCTCAACTCTGCTGCTGGGCTGTGTGACAGCCTGTGTGGCCTCTCTGAGCCTCAGCTCCACCAGCTGCACACTGCTCTTAGTTATGCTCAAATTCCATGGCTGGAGAAGTAAAGGTGCCATTGCTGTCTAGGTTTGCTTGTGTTATTTATGGCCTTGTTGGGAGACCTTATCATTAAGCTGGGCAGGAGCAGGCAGGGTGAGCTTGCAGCCCAGAAGGCCAATCACATCCTGGGCTGCATCAAAAGATGTGTGGCCAGCAGAGCCAGAGAGGTGATTCTGCCTGCATCCACATCCAGCCTGCATCTCCCCACCTCACACCCACATCCAGCCTGAATCTCCCCACCTCCAGCTTCATTCCATTCCCCCTAGTCCTATCACTCCCTGAGATCCTGAGAAGTCCTTCCCCAGCCTTCCTGTAGCCCACTTCAGATACTGGAAGGCCACAATGAGGTCACCTCAGAGCCTTCTCTTCTGCAGACTGAACAGCCTCAACTCCTTCAGTCTGTCCTAACAGGAGAGGTGCTCCAGCCCTCTGCTCATCCTCCTGGCCCTTCTCTGGATTCAAAGTCTCTGCATTCAAAGCCTGGGACAGCAGTCACAGAGCAAACCCAGACTAGTGATGGCATCCTCTCACTTCTGGTGCCAAGCTCAGCCTCTTTAGGCAGGAAGGTTGCCTAGGTCAGCACCGTGGAGTGTGTGAGTCATTAAAAGCTGAGCTCTAAGACCACTAAAGTAAATGGAAAGACTTAGTGACTCCAGTCTGCTCTGGCTCAGATCCCTGACTCCTTCCACAGCAATCACTGCTGCTGGCTGCATGGTCAGCTGTGTGCTTGGGACTTGGGACTGCACCAGGAGGATACTTTCAGTTAATCCATGACAGGGCTGGTGGTGAGTGCTTTGTAAGCTACTCAGAGGCTGCAGTGACTTTATACTGTTTCCAAGAGGATTCACACTCTGCTCCTTGAGATGTCATCTCATCCAGATATTTGGTGTGTCTGTGCTGCAGCACCAAGCCAGTGGAGCTCCTTTTGGGCTGGAAGTGAGGAAGAAGTTCTTCCCAGAGAGAGAGACTGGCCATTGGAATAGTATCATAGTATCAGTCAGGGTTGGGAGGGACCACAAGGATCATCTAGTTCCAACCCCCCTGCCATGGGCAGGGACACCCCACACTAGATCAGCCTGACCAGAGCCTCAGCCAGCCTGGGCTTAAACACCTCCAGGGACAGGGCCTCAACCACCTCCCTGGACAACCCATTCCAGGGCTTCACCACTCTCATGGGGAAGAACTTCCTCCTCCCCTCCAGCCTGAATCTCCCCACCTCCAGCTTCATTCCATTCCCCCTAGTCCTGTCACTACCTGAGATCCTGAGCAGTCCCTCCCCAGCCTTTCTGTAGCCCCCTTCAGATACTGGAAGGCCACAATGAGGTCACCTGGGAGCCTTCTCTTCTGCAGACTGAACAGCCCCAATGTGCTGCCCAGGGAGGTGGTGGAGTCACCATCCCTGGAGGTGCTCAAAAAAGGCTTGGATGTGGCACTGGGAGCCATGGTTTAGTTGTCAGGAGGTGTTAGGTATTAGGCAATAGGTTGGGCTTGATGATCTCTGAGGTCTTTTCCAACCTGCTTGATTCTGTGATTCTAGGAGGGAAGCTGAAAACTGACAAAGCCTGAGAATGAAAATAAACCACCAAGAATGTTGCTTTTGACTTAGGAGAGGGCACTAAGAAGACAGAGCCTCCCATACTGAAAGAGATGAGCCTGTGTGCAACACTCCATGCTGTTAAGCTGCTCAGTTGAGCCAACTGTTGCAGGGTGCAGATGTGTGAAAACTGCAATGCTGTACTTCATGTGACTACAGTCACACAAGGAAAACATACTCCACTGATTTCCAGCAGAGGTCCACTGAGGAAAGCAGCCTAGCTCTGGGGCAATATAAAAAGGAGACAAATGTCACAGGCTCACAGGATGTTAGAGGCTGGAAGGGACCCCTGGAGATCAATGAGTCCAACTGCCCTGCCAGAGCAGCACCATAGAATCCAGCACAGGTCATGCAGGAACACATCCAGGTGGGTCTGGAAAGTCTCCAGAGAAGGAGACTCCACACTCTCTCTGGGCAGCCTGCTCCAGGGCTCTGTCACACTCACAGGGAAGAAGTTCCTCCTCACGTTGAGGTGGAACTTGTGCTGTAGTTTACATGCACTGTCCCTTATCCTATCACAGGGAGCAAGTGAGCAGAGCCTGTCCCTTCCTTCCTGACCCCCAGTCCTCAGATATTTACAAACATTAATTAAATCCCCTCTCAGTCTTCTCTTCTGCAGACTAAAGAGCCCCAGGTCTCAGCCTCTCCTCATCAGGCAGTGCTCCAGTCCCTCAATCATCCTGGTATCTCTCCATTATTGCTCTCTACAACTACCTGAAGGGGGGTTGTAAACAGGCAGAGGTTGGTCTCTTCTCCCAGGCAGCCAGCACCAGAACAAGAGGACACAGTCTCAGGCTGCACCAGGGGAAGTTCAGGCTGGAGGTCAGGAGGAAGTTTTACACAGAGAGAGTGATTGCCCATTGGAATGGGCTGCCTGGGGAGGTGGTGGAGTCACCATCACTGGAGGTGTTCAGGAGGAGACTTGACAGGGTGCTTGGTTACATGGGTTAGTTGTTTAGGTGGTGTTGGGTGATAGGTTGGACACGATGATCTTGAAGGTCTCCTCCAACCTGGTTTATTCTATTCTATTCTATTCTCTTCTCTCCAGCAGATCCCTGTCCCTCTGGAACTGGGGAGCCCATCACTGGATGCAATATTCCAGGTGAGGTCTCAGCAGGGCAGAGTAGAGGGGGAGGAGAACCTCCCTGGCTCTGCTGGACACACTCCTCTGGATGCACCCCAGGATGCCCTTGGCCTTCTTGGCCCCCAGGGCACATTGCTGTCCCATGCAGAACTTTCTGTCCACCAGCACTCCCAGGTCCTTCTCCTTGGGGCTGCTCTCCAGCAGATCACAGAATCACACAGAATCACCAAGGTTGGAAGAGACCTCAAAGATCACCAAGCCCAACCTGTCACCACAGACCCCATTACTAAACCATGGCACCAAGTGCCATGTCCAATCCCCTCACCACCTCCCAGCCTGTACTGCTGCAGTTTATTCTTCCTTCCCAGGTGCAGGACTCTGCACTTCTCCTTGTTGAACCTCATTAGGTTCCTCTCTGCCCAGCTCTCAGCCTGTGCAGGTCTTGCTGGATGGCTGCACAGCCACTTCTGTCATAAAGGCACCGGCTGAGGAAGACTCTGCTGTTTCTGTCACTGCAAAGGATCTCTCTGAAGCCAGTGGTACTGGTTCCACAGAAATCCTCATCCATTTCCAGTGGGAGAAGAGAGGGAAGGATGAGTCAGGAGTTGAGTTTTGCTTGGGCTTGTTATCAAGTGTTGTCCTAGGTGAGGTTGTGATTTTGAAAGTCCAAGTTCTCATTCTTCCTGTGTCATCTCTCTCTCTCTCTGCCTTGGGCTGGGGGCGGAGGGGGGGAGCAGATATGTCGCAAGGTGAAGCACTCCCCATCTCACCTATGGTAATAACCTCTTCATCAAGGGAAGACACACAGGGCCACAGCTACCTGCTGGCAGGGAATCCCAGGAGCCAAGGATGCAAAGCCTCAGGGAGCGTGGGAATGGTCCTGGTCCCCTTTCAGCCACAGCAGACACCCTGTGAGCCACGCACACAGGCACAGCTCTTTACCGGGAGGGCTGGCGGGGCCAGCAGCCAGGATGGCAGGAGAGCAACTGGCAAGATAAAGGCTGTCAAGCATAGCACTGGGCTGGCCACTGGATAAGTGACAGAGGCTTGCTATCAACCCCTCTCCCTTCCCAAAGGGAACAGAATGGGAATAAGCAAGAGAGGCTTATGGATTGGCAAAGTAAACTACCACAGAACATTAGAGGTTGGAAGGGACCACCAGAGATCATCCACTCCAACCCCCCGGCCAGAGCAGCATCACCCAGGGGAGTCCACACAGGAATGCATCCAGGTGGGGTTGGAAAGTCTCCAGAGGAGGAGACTCCACAACCTCTCTGGGCAGCCTGTTCCAGGGCTCTCTCACCCTCACTGCAAAGAAGTTTCTCCCCATGTTGAGCTGCAACCTTCTATGTTCAAGCTTGTACCTGTTGTTCCTTGTCTTACTACTATGCACCAAAAGGAGCTTGGCCCCCTCCTCTTAACCCCCACCCCTCAGCTATTGATAGACATTGATCAGATCCCCTCTCAGCCTTCTCTTCTCCAGATGGAACAGCTCCAGGGCTCTCAGCCTCTCCTCACAAGACAGTGCTCCACTCCCTCAATCATCCTTGTAGCCCTCCATTGGACTCTCTTGAGTAGATCTTTGTCCCTCTTGAACTGGGGAGCCCAAAACTGGATGGAATGCTCCAGGTGTAGCCTCAGCAAGGCAGAGTAGAGGAGGAGAAGCTCCCTCAATCTGCTGGACACACTCCTCTTAATGCACCCCAGGATCCCATTGGCCTTCTTGGCCCCCAGGGCACATTGCTGTTCCATGCAGAACTTTTTGTCCACCAGCACTCCCAGGTCCTTCTCCTTGGGGCTGCTCTCCAGCAGATCATCTCCTAACCTGTACTGCTGCAGTTTATTCTTCCTCCCCAGGTGCAGAACTCTGCACTTGTCCTTGCTGAACCTCATTTGGTTCCTCTCTGCCCAGCTCTCAGTCTGTCCAGGTCTCACTGTTGCTATTTCATTCCTTCTGGGACCTCAGGTCCCCTCAGCCCTGCTACATCAGCTTGGGAGGTCCCTGCACCCCTAATCTAAGTAGTCTTCAGCCTCCTCTGAGGCACTGAATGTGTGAGCCCTGTGCAGCCCTCTGGGGGTGAAGGGATAGGTGTGGACTCCCTCACCCACACTCCAAGTGAGGCAAAAGCAGGCCAGCACAGATCTGGAAGTCATGCATTTGCACAGCTTCAAGAGCTTGGCCACAGCCAGCCACACAGATTCCAGAGGTGGGTGGCATCCAGTTGGCTTGGAAAGTGAGTGAGGCAAAGAGCTGTCTGTCTGCACCTGTCCTGGTCAATACATATGTGTCAAGAGCATCATTATTAGGAAAGGAAGGTTGGGGCAGGGACTAGGAAGGTCCTCCTACAACATCCAATCTGGTCTCTCTCCCACCATGGATATCAATCTTTGATAGGACTACACCCCCAAACTTACCAAGCCCCACCTGATGTGCCTGCATGTTCTGTTCCTAATGTGACAGCAACCAGAGACTTCTGATGGGATGCTCAGGAACTTTCTAATCCCAGATCATTGATCACTAATCCATGTACATTCTTTCTTCTCCCAATAGTGTCACTCAATTCAAATGGCTTTTCTCATTCCAGTGTGTTCATCCAAGGCATTTCTTGACAACACTTTGTCCTCTATCCATCTACCTCTGTCATAGAATCATAGAATTGTTAGGGCTCAGAGGGACCTCGAGGATCAGCCAGTTCCAACCCCCCTGCCATGGGCAGGGACACCTCACACTACAGCAGGTTGCTCACAGCCACATCCAGCCTGGCTGCAAACACCTCCAGGCAGGAGGCTTCCACCACCTCCCTGGGCAACCTGTGCCAGGCTCTCACCACCCTCATGGGGAACAACTTCTTCCTCACAGCCAATCTGAATCTATCCACTTCTAGTTTTTTTCCATCCCTCCCAGTCCTATCACTCCCTGACACCCTCAAAAGTCCCTCCCCAGATTTCTTGGAGCCCCCTTCAGATACTGGAAGGCCACAACAAGGTCTCCTCAGAGCCTTCTCTTCTCCAGACTGAACAACCCCAACTCCCTCAGTCTGTCCTCAAAGCAGAGCAGCTCCAGCCCTCTGCTCATCCTGGTGGCCCTTCTCTGGACACCTTCCAGAACCTCCACATCCTTCCTGCAATGGAGGCTCCAGAACTGGACACAGCACTCCAGATGTGGTTTCACCAGAGTGGGGTTGAGGGGGAGAATCCCCTCCCTGGCCCTGCTGGCTGTGCTTCTCTTGATGCAGCCCAGGCTCTGGTTGGCTTTCTGGGCTGCAAGTGCTCACTGCTGGCTCCTGTTGAGCTTCTCACCCCCCAGCACCCCCAAGTCCTTTTCTTCAGGGCTGCTCTCAAGCCAGTCCCTGTCCAGCCTATATCAGTGCCTGGGATTGCCCTGTCCCAGCTGCAGGACCCTGCACTTGTTGAACTTTATGAGGTTGGCTCAGGCTGAGCTCTGCAGCCTGTCAAGGTCCCTCTATGAGCACTTCCTGCCATCCCTGCTCTGATGTTTTGCAACCTCTGGTCTGCTTCTCATTCCCTTGTTTTTGACTGAACAAGCTCAAGTGAACATTATGTTCACTGCTTGGGTCAGAGGACGAACCCCTCTGGTACGGAGGTGAATCTCAGACTTGTTCCCAGCTCTTATCTCCTTCACCTGCAGATCATTTGGTTTCCTTTCCTATGCCACAGCTTCATTGCTCTGCCTTAGGCTCCACCTCTTAGTTATCTCAAGCAGATCTTCCTCTCCTCTGTTGCAACTGGCTTCCCTCATTTTCTCTTCTGCCATTCCATCCTCTGCCTGCTTTCTCCCATCCCTCTCCACCGCTGCAAATCCATTTCTCAGCTTTCTCTTCCCTACCAAGCTTTGCTTTGCTTTTTCTCAGTGCTTTGTTTCGTAACTGCATCCTGCTTCCTCTCTTAGCCTTCAGGTTCTTTTCCTAGATCCCAGCCCTAAAGAAGGGATGAAAAGCCCCAGGTCCCCTCCCACAAATTGCTACACAAACCACCCTCGCTGTTGTTTGTTTTGGGGCAGGAGGAGCGTTGCTTGCAAGAGGAGTTTGTCCTTAGCTCCTGTCTGCAACAGTCTTTCACAAGAAGCTGAATCTGTACAGTGTAGGCAGGAGCTTTGACAGTGAAACCACCAACAGGTCTTGTACCACCTCCTGGCATGTTTGAGGGAAAACAACCTGAGGCATTCATGTCCTGCAATGTAAATCATCCCATTATCTTGCAAAGCTGAACAAAACCACTCCTGTTTTCTATCTCATCCCATCCTGCTGCTTCTTATCATCTTCCCTGCATGCTAGGAAAAGCCTGCTAAGAAAAGCATACTTCTTTCTTTCCACTAAACTCATTTCTGGGTGATGGGAGGAGCCTAGGAGGGAAGAGAGAGCAAGATGGTCCAGAGCATGAGTCTTCACGGAGTCCTCGTGTGCCTGGGAAAGGCACTTTGTCCTGCTGATCTCCTGAAGTTTCTTAATCTCCAGCTAACCTACTTCTACTGCTCTGCCCAGGAACTCCCTTTCAAAGCAACTCATTCATAGCATCATAGAATTGTCAAGCTTGGAAGGGACCTCAAGGATCATCCAGTTCCAACCCCCCTGCCATGGGCAGGGACACCTCACACTACAGCAGGTTGCTCACAGCCACATCCAGCCTGGCTGCAAACACCTCCAGGCAGGAGGCTTCCACCACCTCCCTGGGCAACCTGTGCCAGTCTCTCACCACCCTCATGGGGAACAACTTCTTCCTCACATCCAATCTCAATCTACCCATTTCTAGTTTTTTCCATACCCCCTAATCCTATCATTCTCTGACAGCCTAAAATGTCCCTCCCCAGCTTTCTTGTAGCCACCTTCACATACTGGAAGGCCACAATGAGGTCTCCTCAGAGCCTTCTCTTCTCCAGACTGAACAACCCCAACTCCTTCAGTCTGTCCTCATAGGAGAGCAGCTCCAGCCCTCTGCTCATCCTCATGGCCTTTCTCTGGTCATGTTCCATCCCCTCCAGATCCTTCCTCTAATAGAGGCTTCAGAACTGGACATAGTGCTCCAGGTGATGTCTCACCAGAGTGGAGTAGAGGGGGAGAATCACCTCCCTGGCCCTGCTGGCTCTGCTTCTCTTGCTGCAGCCCAGGCTCTGCTTGGGTCTCTGGGCTGCAAGTGCTCACTGCTGGCTCCTGTTGAGCTTCTCATCCCCCAGCACCCCCAAGTCCTTTTCTTCAGGGCTGCTCTCAAGCAGCTCTCTACAACTACCTGAAGGGAGGTTGTAGCCAGGAAGGGGTTGGTCTCTTCTCCCAGGCACACCAGAACAAGAGGACATAGTCTAAAGCTGTGCCAGGGGAGGTTTAGGCTGGAGGTCAGGAGAAAGTTCTTTCTAGCAAGAGAGATTGGCCATTGGGATGTGCTGCCCAGGGAGGTGGTGGAGTCAACATCACTGGAGGTGTTCAAGAGGAGATTGGATGTGGCACTTGGTGCCATGGTCTAGTCATGAGGTCTGTGTTGATAGGTTGGACTTGATGATCTTTGAGGTCTCTTCCAACCTCAGTGATACTGTGAATACTGTGAGCTCCTAGGCTGAGCTTGATGATCTCAGAGGTGTTTTGCAGCCTCAGTGATTGTGTGAAATCCTAAGGAGGATCAGTGAGAGTGAATCTTGTTTAAGGCCTTCCATCCTCAAAACCTGACAATGTCTCAGAAGATCTCTATCCTCAGCTGGGGCACACTTTCACATGTGATTGTGGAATGATGAAAGAACCAAAGGCACAAATGGAAACCTTCAGGCTTTGGGCCCAGCTGAGTAAGCAGCTCTTGACATTTCTGATACAATTGTGAAGAACATCACATGGAGCACAGTCTGATAACAGATAAAATGCTCTTCCCTAGCTTCAGGCATGTGGCAACCCACATGTGAATCATGCAGATGGGAAAGACCTTTCCTTTCCAGAGATCCAAATAGTTCATACCACTGATCTGTGGGTTTAGAAACATAGAGGCACAATAAATGATCAGTTTCATCTTTATGACTGTTCCTCCCTTTCCCACAAAGATAAGGAAGTCACCTCTGCCCCAGACCCAACCAACAGCACTAAACAATGCACTGTTAGGTACCAAGCTGGTAAGAGCTTGGTTGATGGTAGGCTGAACATGAGCCTGCAGTGTGCCCAGGCAGCCAAGAGGGCCAATGGCATCCTGGCCTGCATCAGGAAGAGTGTGGCCAGCAGGAGCAGGGAGGTCATTCTGCCCCTGTACACTGCACTGGTTAGGCCACACCTTGAGTCCTGTGTCCAGTTCTGGGCCCCTCAGTTTAGGAAAGATGTTGAGATGCTGGAAGGCGTCCAGGGAAGGGCAACAAAGGTGGGGAGGGGTTTGGAGCACAGCCCTGTGAGGAGAGGCTGAGGGAGCTGGGGCTGCTTAGCCTGGAGAAGAGGAGGCTCAGGGGAGACCTTCTTGCTCTCTACAACTACCTGAAGGGAGGTTGTAGCCAGGTGGGGTTGGTCTCTTCTCCCAGGCAACCAGCACCAGAACAAGAGGACACAGTCTCAGGCTGTGCCAGGGAAAGTTGAGGCTGGAGGTGAGGAGAAAGTTCTTCACTGAGAGTCATTTGCCATTGGAATGTGCTGCCCAGGGAGGTGGTGGAGTCACCATCCCTGGAAATGTTTAAAAAGAGCCTGGATGAGGTACTTAGTGCCATGGTTTAGTTGATTAGATGGTGTTGTGGGATAGGTTGGACTTGAATGTGTCCAGAGAAGGGCAACAAGTCTGGGGAGGGGTCTGGAGCACAGCCCTGTGAGGAGAGGCTGAGGGAGCTGGGATTGCTTAGCCTGGAAAAGAGGAGGCTCAGGGAAGACCTCATTGCTCTCTACAACTACCTGAAATGTGGTTGTAGCCAGGAATGGGTTGGTCTCTCCTCTCTAGCAACCAGCACCAGATCAAGAGGACACAGTCTCAAGCTGTGCCAGGGGAAGTTTAGGCTCGAGGTGAGGAGAAAGTTCTTCTCTGAGAGAGTTGTTAGCCATTGGGATGTGCTGCCCAGGGAGGTGGTGGAGTCACCATCCCTGGAGGTGTTCAAGAACAGTCTGGATGAGTCACTTAGTGCCATGGTCTAGCTGATTAGTTAGAGTTGGGTGATCAGCTGGACTTGATGATCTTGGAGGTCTCTTCCAACCTGGCTGATTCTGTGAATTCTGTGAGCACATCATGTGAAATCCAAGCCAGGGCTCAAGTGTGCTGCTGACTCCAGATCACCTCCTAACCAGCACTGCTGCAGTTTATTCTTCCTTCCCAGGTCCAGGACTCTGCACTTATTCTTGTTGAACCTCATTAGGTTCCTCTCTGCCCAGCTCTCAGTGGGTCTAGGCCCAAATCCAAGCAGAGATGTAGACCTCACAAATACTCAGACTGCAGCTTGTCTGCTTACTGTCACTGCTCTCAGGCGACACCAGGGCTAAAGTGAGGGAACAAAGGACTCCTGGCTTTGAGATGCAATTGGCTGGGAGAAAAGAAACACACTGTGGGGGTTCTGGGAGTCCTTACCACACATTTATTTGTGAGTAATGGATTGCAGCCACTCCACTGTTGGTTATTCAAGGTAAAACTGAATTGAGCTGAATTTCTCTGCATGGCAGACTAGTCAACAAGAGATCAACAAAATGTCCCTCCTGTGCTTTTCCTCCTTTCAAGGGTGAGCTTAACAAACAGGTATGGCAAACTGCAGCTGAAGCATGCTTCCTGCAATGGTTGCTTCTTTCTTTGGCATGAGTTTATGACACCAACTTATGGGAAAATCTGCACTGGGACTTTCCACTTAAGCACAAGAGACTGGATGAGGCACTTGGTGCCATGGTTTAGTTGATTAGATGGGGTTGGGTGATAGGTTGGACTTGATCATCTCAAAGGTCTTTTCCAACCTGGTTAATTCTCCCCTCTCCTCTCCTCTCCTCTCCTCTCCTCTCCTCTCCTCTCCTCTCCTCTCCTCTCCTCTCCTCTCCTCTCCTCTCCTCTCCTCTCCTCTCCTCTCCTCTCCTCTCCTCTCCTCTCCTCTCCTCTCCTCTCCTCTCCTCTCCTCTCCTCTCCTCTCCTCTCCTCTCCTCTCCTCTCCTCTCCTCTCCTCTCCTCTCCTCTCCTCTCCTCTCCTCTCCTCTCCTCTCCTCTCCTCTCCTCTCCTCTCCTCTCCTCTCCTCTCCTCTCCTCTCCTCTCCTCTCCTCTCCTCTCCTCTCCTCTCCTCTCCTCTCCTCTCCTCTCCTCTCCTCGAGTCTCCTCTCCTCGAGTCTCCTCTCCTCGAGTCTCCTCTCCTCGAGTCTCCTCTCCTCGAGTCTCCTCTCCTCTCCTCGAGTCTCCTCTCCTCTCCTCGAGTCTCCTCTCCTCTCCTCTCCTCTCCTCTCCTCGAGTCTCCTCTCCTCGAGTCTCCTCTCCTCTCCTCGAGTCTCCTCTCCTCTCCTCGAGTCTCCTCTCCTCGAGTCTCCTCTCCTCGAGTCTCCTCTCCTCGAGTCTCCTCTCCTCTCCTCGAGTCTCCTCTCCTCTCCTCGAGTCTCCTCTCCTCTCCTCTCCTCGAGTCTCCTCTCCTCGAGTCTCCTCTCCTATCCTCGAGTCTCCTCTCCTCTCCTCTCTTTTCTCCTATCCTATTCCATCCTATCCTATCCTGTCCTATCCCATCCCATCCCCAACTGACAGTATCTGTGGTGCAGTTCCTACCAACAGCATTAGAAGGGTTTGAGGGAATAAACTCTTCCAAGGACTACTCCTGCCAAGAGTTGAATTCTAGATCTCTGGGAAATGCTGAGGCAACTCTTAAGAGAGTCACTAGTGGCAGAATTGACTTCCCATACATCAGTCATAGAGGGAGTTAACAAGCAGAGAAGTCTCACAGGCTCACAGGATGTCAGGGGTTGGAAGGGACCCAAAGAGCTGATCGAGTCCAACACCCTGCCAAAGCAGGACCACAGAATCCATATCAGGACCATAGAAGGCTTGCTCCCTGATTCCTTACACCTGCCCTCTCACCCAGGCCATCCACTGCAATTCTACAATCAGCAGTCAGTTAGGTTCAGAGGAACAAAAGTTGCTGGCAGCAATAATCTCCTGTCCATTTGCATGCACTGGGCTGTCTGTCAGCCTGGGGATCTGCTGTGGGGGTGGTGTTGCAGGATGTGGTTTAGTGGCAGTAGCTTAGCAGTAGTGGTGGGATTGTAAGCTCTTGCTGAGTGGTTGGACTTGATGATCTCAAAGGTCCAATCCAACCTCAACAGTTCTTGTTTTCTTGTACTCATGCTTTGTAAAGTGTCCTTATTTGTAGCAGGACACAAACAAAAGCCCAGCCCTTAAAACCAGTTTAGAACAAAGGTTCCCAAAAGCACTGGCACAGGCTGCCCAGAGAGGTTGTGCAGTATCCTGCTCTGGAGACTTTCAAAACCCATCTGGATGCGCTCCTGTGTGACCTGTGCAAGATACTATGGTCCTGCTCTGGCAGGGGGCTGGACTCAATGATCTCCAGAGGTCCCTTCCAACCGCTAGCATCCTGTGATCCTGTGAGTACATAAAGCTTTTTGCCACCCATGAATGGCTGCTGGACTTAGCCTGGCCAAGGGACCACGTCCAGCAGTCAAATGTAGCCTGACCAGAGGCAGCAGCAGGGGTTACAAGTAGAGAAAGAACTGTAGTGAGATTTCATTTTTAGAGAGCTCCCAGTAGGATGAACATGCTTTTCATTTTATTTTCCCTCTTTTTCTTTCTTGTTTGACAAAAGGATTCCACAGGAATGAAATCTGAAACAGCCCTGAGGATAGCAGTGAGCCCTTTTGGTAAGTCATTTAATCACAGGCTCACAGGATGTCAGGGGTAGGAGGGGACCCAAAGAGATCATCCAGTCCAACCCCCCTGCCAGAGCAGGACCAGAGAATCCAGCACAGGTCACACAGGAACACATCCAGATGGGGCTTGAAAGGCTCCAGAGAAGGAGACTCCACAACCTCTCTGGGCAGCCTGCTCCAGTGCTCTGTGACCCTCACAGTGAAGTTCTCCCTTGTGTTGAGGTGGAACCTCCTGTGCTGCAGCTTACATCCATTGCTCCTTGTCCTGTCCCAGAGTGCAACTGAACAGAGCCTGTGCCCTCCCTCCTGATCCCCAGCCCTCAGATATTGATAGGCATTTATTGAATCTCCTCTAAGTCTCCTCTTCTGCAGACTAAACAGCCCAAGGACTCCCAGCTTTTCCTCACAGGGCAGTGCAACAGTCCCCTATGAGGAGAGGCTGAGGGAGCTGGGGTTGCTCAGCCTGGAGAAGAGGAGACTCAGGGGTGACCTTATCACTCTCCACACCTGCCTGAAGGCAGGTTGTAGACAGGCAGACTTTGGTCTCTTCTCCCAGGCAGCCAGCACCAGAACAAGAGGACACAGTCTCAGGCTGCACCAGGGGAGGTTCAGGCTGGAGGTTAGGAAGAAGTTGTACACAGAGAGAGTGATTGCCCATTGGAATGGGCTGCCTGGGGAGGTGGTGGAGTCACCATCACTGGAGGTGTTCAGGAGGAGACTTGATGGGGTGCTTGGTGCCATGGGTTAGTTGTTTAGATGGGTTGGATTGGTTGATGGGTTGGACACGATGATCTTGAAGGTCTCCTCCAACCTGGTTTGGTTTATTCTAAATAAATAAAGGTTTATTCTGAATGGTTTATTCTAATCATCCTTGCAGCAATCCCCTGGACTCTCTCCAGCAGATCCCTTTCCCTCTTAAACTGGGGAGCCCAGAACTGGATGCAATATTCCAGGTGAGGTCTCACCAGGGCAGAGTAGAGGGGGAGGAGAACCACCCTGGATCTGCTGGACACACTCCTCTTAATACACCCCAGGATCCCATTGGCCTTCTTGACCACCAGGCCAAAGCTCTTGGCAGCCAGAGTAGGAAATCATTGTGATTCAGAAAGGGTGAACCACCAGAGAGCGCTTTATTTCAACACGTGTGACATTTCACCAAGTAAATCTTTATTGTTCCCTGCCACCTAATGGTGCACCTGAAAAATGACAAAGCAGGAAGAGAATTCTCAAGCTCCCCTAGTAGTTCTAAGGAGACCTTGATGTGTATTCAAATGTAAATAGGTATTGCAGTATCCGAAAGGGGCCTGCAAGAAAGCTGGAGAGGAACTTTTTAGGGTGTCAGGGAGTGATAGGACTGGGGGGAATGGAACAAAAATAGAAATGGGTAGATAAAGCTTGGATGTCAGGAAGAAGTTCTTCCCCATGAGGGTGGTGAGAGCCTGGCACAGGTTGCCCAGGGAGGTGGTGGAAACCTCCTGCCTGGAGGTGTTTGCAGCCAGGCTGGATGTGGCTGTGAGCAACCTGCTGTAGTGTGAGGTGTCCCTGGCCATGGCAGGGGGGTTGGAACTGGCTGAGCCTTGAGGTCCCTTCCAACCCTAACAATTCTATGATCCCCTGTGCTGTAGTTCCCAGGTGTGGTAGGTTTGTGAACTGCTCCATCCCTGTCCCTTTGGGGAATAGTAGGAAAATGGTAAGGAAAATGATCTGGACTAATATCCTACCACAGCTGTTTCTGAACTCCAGAATAGAATAGAATAGAGTAGAATAGAACAGAATAGAATAGAATAGAATAGAATAGAATAGAATAGAATAGAATAGAATAGAATAGAATAGAATAGAATAGACCAGGTTCGAAGAGACCTTCAAGATCATCGAGTCCAAACTATCATCCAACACCACCTAAACAACTAACCCATGGCACCAAGCACCCCGTCAAGTCACCTCCTGAACACCTCCAGTGATGGTGACTCCACCACCTCCCCAGGCAGCCCATTCCAATGGTGCTTGGTGCCATGGGTTAGTTGTTTAGGTGGTGTTGGATGATAGGTTGGACACAATGATCTTGAAGGTCTCTTCCAACCTGGTCTATTCTATTCTAAACTGATGTCTCCATACTTAGAATCACAGAACCATAGAATTGTCAGGGTTGGAAGGGACCTCAAGGATCAGCCAGTTCCAACCCCCTGCCATGGGCAGGGACACCTCACCCTAGGATCACATTGCTCACAGCCACATCCAGCCTGGCCTTCAAAACCTCCAGGGATGAAGTTTCCACCACCTCCCTGGACAACCTGTGCCACTGTCTCACCACCTTCATGGGGAAGAACTTCTTCCTCACATCCAAGCTGAATCTACCTATTTCTAGTTTTGTTCCATTCCCCCCAGTCCTATCACTCCCTGACACCCCAAGAAGTCCCTCCCCAGCTTCCTTGTAGCCCTCTTCAGATACTGGAAAGCCACAATTAGGTCTGCTCAGAGCCTTCTCTTCTGCAGACTCAACAGCCCCAACTCCTTCAGTCTGTCCTCATAGCAGAGCAGCTCCAGCCCTCTGATCATCCTTGTGGCCCTTCTCGGGACACCTTCCAGCACCTCCAGATCCTTCCTGTAATAGGGGCTCCAGAACTGGACACAGTGCTCCAGGTGGGGTCTCAGCAGAGCAGAGGGGGTAATCACCTCCCTGGACCTGCTGGCTATGCTTCCCTTGATGCAGCCCAGGATGTGATTGGCTTTCTGGGCTGCAAGATCCTAATTATTGTTTGAGCTGCAGCCCATCTACTACAGAGAAATCTCTTTAATGTTTGAACAGGTTCTACAAAGAAACCTACTGATATTTGTAGAATGGAAGTGATGAGAATCCAGCATGTACTCAGGTAAATTTTTCCTATGTTTAAATCATCCTCCAGATAAAAACTGTGGTCCTTATTCCTTGGGCAATTTGGATTTCCTTGTAACTTTTTTTTCTTCCCCCTCCTAGAATTATAACCTGTTCTTCCCCATGAGAGTGGTGAAGCCCTGGAATGGGTTTGGCAGGGAGGTGGCTGGGGCCCTGTCCCTGGAGGTGTTTAAGCCCAGGCTGGCTGAGGCTCTGGCCAGGCTGATGTAGTGTGGGGTGTCCCTGCCCATGGCAGGGGGGCTGGAACTAGCTGATCCTTGTGGTCCCTTCCAACCCTGACTGATACTATGATAATGTAACTAGTAGCAATCATTTCCCTGCACAGGAGTCAGAGTAGAAAAGAGAGTTAAATCTGCTCTGTGGTTTCAAAGCAATTAAAAGTGATTGAATTAAACAGAGCAGATTCTCACCATTATGAAACACTGAAGTGTCTTATGGAAAAATAACCCAGCTGAATAATGTCCCTGAGGAGAGATTCTGCTTCACTTTAACATTAGGGATTACTCATAGGATTGCAAAGCAGGATTGGCTTTAACTCAAGTGTGATAATTCTGGGAAAGTGCTTAAAAGCCTAAGAAGCAGTGGGGGATGAATAAACCTTTATGTATTTAGAATAAACCAAACCAGGTTGGAAGAGACCTTCAAGATCATCGTGTCCAACCCATCAACCAATCCAACCCACCCAAACAGCTAACCCATGGCACCAAGCACCCCATCAAGTCTCCTCCTGAACACCTCCAGTGATGGTGACTCCACCACCTCCCCAGGCAGCCCGTTCCAATGGGCAATCACTCTCTCTGTGTGGAACTTCTTCCTAATATCCAACCTGAACCTCCCCTGAAAAGTTAAGAGTTAGTATTCTAGACAGAAAGGAAAGTGCTGCATGATGATTGCCCAGGTGCCCAAGAAGGCCAATGGCATCCTGGCTTGGGTCAGGAATTGTGTGGCCAGCAGGAGCAGGGAGGTCATTCTGCCCCTGTACTCAGCACTGGTTAGGCCACACCTTGAGTCCTGTGTCCAGTTCTGGGCTCCTCCATTCAAGAAAGATGTTGAGATGCTGGAATAGTGTCCAGAGAAGGGCAACAAAGGTGGGGAGGGGTTTGGAGCACAGCCCTGTGAGGAGAGGCTGAGGGAGCTGGGGTTGCTTAGCCTGGAGAAGAGGAGACTCAGGGTGACCTCATTGCTGTCTCCAACTAGCTGAAGTGAGGTTGTGGAGAGGCTGCTGCTGGTCTCTTCTCACAGGTGATTAGTGACAGAACAAGAGGGAATGGCCTCAAGCTGCCACTGGGTAGGTTTAGACTGGACATTAGGAAACATTTTTTGATGGCAAGAGTGGTCAGGGATTGGAATGTGCTGCCCAGGGAGGTGGTGGAGTCCCCAAGCCTGGCTGTGTTTCAAGGTGGTTTGGATATGGTGCATGTGGATATAGTTCAGGGGTGACCCTTGCAGAGCAGGGTTCAGGGCTGGGCTTGGTGATCCTGAGGGTCTCTTTCCAACCTGAATGTTTCTGGGAGTCTGTGAAAAGCACAATGATTAAAAAGAAGACTCAGAAGATGAATGTGCAGTTGAAAGGGAGATTGATACACAGGGAAGAACTGACATCTGCAGGTCTTGCTATCCTCCAGAGTCACCTGCTGTGGTAGGATTGCTTTCAGACAGCTGGTCAGTGTGTCTCAGTGCCAGGATGGTGACAGGAAAACCTCAGTGGAAGAAAACTCATATTTCAGCCATGGTTGTGCTGAAGAGGTGGAGCTCAGTGTGCAGGGCACACTGTTATCAGCTGCTCCAGGTCAGTGGCCCAGCACTCACTAACCCAGGCAGGGCACAGAGCCACAGGCCACCCTGAGCCTGTCCAGAGAAGGGCAACAAGGCTGGGGAGGGGTCTGGAACACAAAAACCATGAGGAGAGGCTGAGGGAGCTGGGGTTGCTTAGCCTGGAGAAGAAGAGACTCAGGGGTGACCTTCTTGCTCTCTACAACTACCTGAAAGGAGATTGTAGCCAGATGGGGGTTGGTCTCTTCTCCCAGGCAACCAGCACCAGAACAAGAGGACACAGTCTCAAGCTGTGCAGGGGGAAGTTTAGGCTTGATCTTAGAAAGAAGGTCTTCATAAGAAAGAGAGATTTGCCATTGGAAAGAGCTACCCAGGGAGGTGGTGGGGTTGACCTCCCTGGAGGTGTTTAAGAAAAGACTGGATGAGGCACTTGGTGCCATGGTTTAGTTGATTAGATTTTGTTGAGTGATTGGTTGGACTTGATGATCTTGGAGGTCTCTTCCAGCCTGGCTGACTCTGATTCTGTGAGCACATCATGTGACATCCAAGCCAGGGGCCAAGTGTGCTGCTGACTCCAGAGGCAAATTAAGATGGGCACACCTCTTGCTCTGCATACTGCTTGTCATCTACCTAGGTTGGATGTTAGGAGGAAGTTCTACACAGAGTGATTGCCCATTGGAATGGGCTGCCTGGGGAGGTGGTGGAGTCACCATCACTGGAGGTGTTCAGGAGGAGACTTGATGGGGTGCTTGGTGCCATGGGTTAGTTGATTAGGTGGTGTTGGATTGGTTGATGGGTTGGACACGATGATCTTGAAGGTCTCTTCCAACCTGGTTTATTCTATGTAGTCTACCTGCTCCCAGCAGCCTGTCTATCAAGGAGCCCGGACAGCCTCACTGCACACAAACCCTTTCGCAAGCACACTTGTTAGCTCCCGTTTTATCAAGCTTTTGCAAAGACAGCAATGTTTGACTGCTGAATGGCTCAGAACGCACAGAATGTTAGGGGCGGGAAGGGACCCCAAAAGATCATCCAGTCCAGGTCTCTTCCACCCTGGTTGTTTCTCTGCGGTTCTCCGAGCCCCACCGCAGCCTCCCAAGCTCCCAGCGGCCGGCGCGGCGCGCACGCCCCCGCACGCCGAGCACGTAACCCCTGCGCCTCGCCGCCCGCTCCGCCTCCCCCAGCGTGACTTCCGCGCACGAGCAGTAAGCCTTTCCTCCCCACCCACCGCGCGACGCTTTGTGATTGGTCGACCCTCCACGCGCCGCCGGCCAGTCAGGAAGGCCGCCCTGGACCCCGCCTCTTTAGAACGCGCGGCGGCGGCGGCCGCAGCGGTGGTAGTGGTCCCTGACAGCAGCGGCGGCCCCTGACAGCGGCTGCGGCCCCTGACAGCGGCGGCGATGGCGGCGCTGGGGCTGTCGCTGCGCGGGACGCTGGCCTCCGGGGTGGCTGCGCGGCGCTGCGGGAGGCTCTGGAGCCGCCTGTCCCCGCTGCCGGCCGCGCCACGCCGGGCCGCCGCACACTTCGCCTTCCAGCCCGACCCGACACCCACCGAGTACGGTAAGAGCAGGCCGGGCCGGGCTCGGTTTCGCTTTGCTGCCGGGTGGGATTTGCTCCGCCTCGCCGCTGCCTTCGGCAGCCGAGGCCCCCGCCCCCGTGGGGGCGGTGCGGAGGGAGGGAGGGAGAAGGGTGGGTGGGCTCTTGCGTCCTCCACCCCCTCGGGTCGCCCTACCCCGCCCTCGGCCAGCCCGCAGCAGCGGGGGCTGGGGTTCGGGCGGCCGTGGTCTCTGCCTGGCTCTGTGTCCCCCGCTGTGCCCGCGGCCCTTCCCCCTGCGTGTGTTCCGTGACGGTCATGGGCTGAGGCTGGGAATGCCCCCCCCGGGCTGCTTCACCTCAGCCGCCTGGTTGTTGATGGAGTGCTGTATGGGCAGCCGGTGCAGGAGTTGCCGTAGGCCTATCCATCCCCTCGGACCTGCAAACCCTTGTCCTGCCCCTATCCTGTTCTAGTGTTAAAGCTTCTAGCAGTCACCTAAGAGCTTGCATCCATCCCTGTTTTTTCAGTGGCATGTGCGAGGCTGAGGCAGCTGGGGTTGTTTAGCCTGGAGAAGAGGAGGCTCAGGGGAGACCTTATGGCTCTCTGCAACTACCTGAAGGGAGGTTGTAGCCAGGTTGGTCTCTTCTCCCAGGCAGCCGGCACCAGAACAAGAGGACACAGTCTCAAGCTGTGCCAGGGGAGGTTTAAGCTGAAGGTTAGGAAAAAGTTCTTCCCAGAAAGAGAAATTGGCCATTGGAATGTGCTGCCCAGGGAGGTGGTGGAGTCACCATCCCTGGAGGTGTTTAGGAAGAGCCTGGATGAGGCACTTGGTGCCATGGTTTAGTTGATTAGGTGTTGTTGGGTGATAGGTTGGGCTTTATGATTACTGAGGTGATCATAAAGAAGACCAGGGAAGGTGTGGGCCCCCTCAGAAAGGAAAATGGTGACATGGTCACATGTGATGAGGAAAAGGCTGAGGTACTTAATAACTTCTTTGCCTCAGTCTTCACTGCAAGGGCCTCTAGCCACACTCCTGATGTTATGGAAGTCAAAGCCAGGGACGGGGAGGAAGAACTGCCCATTGTAAGTGCAGATCAGGTTCGTGATCATCTGAAGAACCTGAAAGTGTTCAAGTCCATGGGACCCGACGGGTTACACCCACGGGTACTGAGAGAACTGGCAGATGAGGTTGCTAAACCCCTCTCTATTATATTTCAAAAGTCCTGGCAGTCTGGTGAAGTCCCCACAGACTGGAAAAAGGGGAAACATTGCCCCCATCTTCAAAAAGGGTAAGAAGGAGGAACCAGGGAACTACAGGCCAGTCAGTCTCACCTCTGTGCCTGGAAAGATCATGGAGCAGATCCTCCTGGAGTCACTACTCGCTCAAAAGAATAGTGAAGAGGTGATTGGGAACAGTCAGCATGGCTTTGCCAAGGGCAAATCCTGCCTGACCAACCTGGTGGCCTTCTATGAGCAGGTGACAAAATTAATAGATGAGGGGCGAGCAACTGATGTCGTTTACCTGGAGCTGAGCAAAGCCTTCGACACTGTCCCGCACCACATCCTGGTCTCCAAACTGGTGACACATGGGTTTGATGGGTGACCACTAGATGATCCTTGTGGTCCCTTCCAACCCTGAATGATACTATAAGGTAATCCTCATGTTCACATGGTTAAGAGTAAACACAGATCAACTGGAAATGATCAGCTCAGGTGAAAGTTGGTCTTTTGACTTTTTTTTTGTCTGAGATGCATCTCTGCAAATGACTCATGCTGGGTTCTCCTGGGAGAAGCCTGCCAGCTTGGTCACTAAACCTGAGAGAACTTAAGAAGCTGGGAAGGGACTTTTTAGGGTGTCAGGGAGTGATAGGACTGGGGGGGATGGAGTAAAACTAGAAATGGATAGATTCAGATTGGATGTTAGGAAGAAATTCTTGACCATGAGGCTGGTGAGAGACTGGCACAGGCTGCCCAGGGAGGTGGTGGAAGCCTCATCCCTGGAGGTGTTTGCAGCCAGGCTGGATGTGGCTGTGAGCAACCTGCTGTAGTGTGAGGTGTCTCTTCTCCCAGGCAATCAGCACCAGAACAAGAGGACACAGTCTCAAGCTGTGCCAGGGGAGGTTTAAGCTGGAGGTTAGGAAAAAGTTCTTCCCAGCAAGAGAGATTGGCCATTGGGATGTGCTGCCCAGGGAGGTGGTGGAGTCACCATCCCTAGAGGTCTTTAAAAAGAGCCTGGCTGAGGCACTTGGTGCCATGGTTTAGTTGATGAGATGCTGTTGGGTGATAGGTTGGACTGGATGATCTCCAAGTTCTTTTCCTACCTGGTGGATTCTGTATTCTGTAAAGCTGAAACCAGTCCCATCTATCCCATAATTTCAGTTTATGCAGCAAGTGGGTCTTGGGTACTCTGAACAGGGGTCATGTGTAGGGCTGATAAGGAAGTTTGTAGTCAAGTTTTGCCCCAGTGTTTCCAGAGGTGCTTTGTGTTTTGAAGCAAACCTAGTGGCTAAGGCCTCTCTCTTCCACAGGGCCAACTCAGAAGATGAACCTCTTCCAATCCATAACAAGTGCCTTGGACAATGCTTTAGCCAAAGACCCAACTGCAGGTATGTTGTATTCTGTCAGTAGCTTTGGCTTTGTGTG
Source organism: Melanerpes formicivorus (assembly GCF_026170545.1). Classification (NCBI taxonomy): domain Eukaryota; kingdom Metazoa; phylum Chordata; class Aves; order Piciformes; family Picidae; genus Melanerpes; species Melanerpes formicivorus. The sequence goes on along the minus strand of NW_027142437.1, from coordinate 133,480 downwards.
AATTGCTTTGTGCTTTGCCTCTTTGTGTCCATGATTGAGTGTGTTTCTGGGAGCCTTTGGAGTGGCTTCCAGCCATTGCTACACTTGGGTCCCTAACAAGGCTTCAAAATGTGTTGTGTTCATGGTTTATTAATGGATTGTATTATTATACTGGGTTATAATATGATATATTATATATAGGGATGATATATCATCCATTCTTGATAATGGATTATAGATAATGAAGTGTTGGATTAATGGTTCATTAGTGGATTGTATTATTATTAGTGGATTGTATTATTACATTATTAATGGATTGTGTTATTAAGTTCTGTACTAATGGTTTATTAATGGATTATATCAATATATACAAGGCAGAGAGGGACCTGGGGGTGCTGGTTGATGGTAGGCTGAACATGAGCCTGCAGTGTGCCCAGGCAGCCAAGAGGGCCAATGGCATCCTGGCCTGCATCAGGAAGAGTGTGGCCAGCAGGAGCAGGGAGGTCATTCTGCCCCTGTACACTGCACTGGTTAGGCCACACCTTGAGTCCTGTGTCCAGTTCTGGGCCCCTCAGTTTAGGAAGGAGGTTGACTTGCTGGAACGAGTCCAGAGAAGGGCAACGAAGCTGGGGAGGGGTTTGGAACACAGCCCTGTGAGGAGAGGCTGAGGGAGCTGGGGTTGCTTAGCCTGGAGAAGAGGAGACTCAGGGGTGACCTTATTGCTCTCTACAACTCCCTGAAGGCAGGCTGTAGACAGGCAGAGGTTGGTCTCTTCTCCCAGGCAGCCAGTACTAGAACAAGAGGACACAGTCTCAGGCTGCGCCAGGGGAGGTTTAGGCTGGAGGTTAGGAGGAAGTTCTACACAGAGAGAGTGATTGCCCATTGGAATGGGCTGCCTGGGGAGGTGGTGGAGTCAGCATCACTGGAGGTGTTCAGGAGGAGACCTGATGGGGTGCTTGGTGCCATGGTTGAGTTGATCAGGTGGTGTTGGATGATAGGTTGGGCACAATGATCTTGAAGGTCTCTTCCAACCTGGTCTATTCTATATGTTCTAAGATATGCTCTTCTGTATTAGCTGCGTGTATTTTGCTTGAAAGTTGGGACAGGAGAACACTTTGCTGAGAGGGGATTTAATCAATGTTTATAAAGACCTGAGGGCTGGGGGTCAGGAGGGAGGGGACAGGCTCTGCTCTCTTGCACCCTGGGATAGCACAAAGGGCAATGGATATAAATACAGCACAGGAGGTTCCACCTCAACATGAGGAGGAACTTCTTCACTCTGAGGGTCACAGAGCACTGGTACAGGCTGCCCAGAGAGGTTGTGGAGTCTCCTTCTCTGGAGACTCTCAAGCCCCATCTGGATGTGTTCCTGTGTGACCTGAGCTCGATTCTCTGATCCTGCTCTGGCAGGGGTTGGACTTGATGATCTTTGAAGCTCCTTTCCTACCCCTAACATCCTGTGAGCCTGTGAACATGCTGCTGGTATTACTGATGTGAACTGTACTTAAGGGTAGCTTGAGTCCTAGCACTAAGTAAGGGGAGTTTTAAAAATGCAAACCTTAGCTTTTAATTCCTTCATCTCTCTGTGCTCACAAAGTCATAAGTTTTAGAGATTAAAAATCATAGAATCACAGAATTGTCCGGATTGGAAGGGACCTCAAGTTTCATCCAGTTCCCACCCCCCTGCCATGGGCAGGGACACCTCACACTACAGCAGGTTGCTCACAGCCACATCCAGCCTGGCTGCAAACACCTCCAGGCATGAGGCTTCCACCACCTCCCTGGGCAACCTGTGCCAGTGTCTCACCACCCTCATGGGGAAGAACTTCTTCCTAACATCCAATTTGATGTTTTCAATCTGATGTCCCATTTCTAGTTTTGCTACATCCCCCCCAGTCCTATCCCTCCCTGACACTCTAAAAAGTCCCTCCCCAGTTTTCTTGGAGCCCCCTTCAGATACTGGAAGGCCACAATTAGGTCTCCTGGGAGCCTTCTCTTCTCCAGACTGAACAGCCCCAGCTCCAGCCATTCTCTAAGGTCCCTTCCAAACTAGGCCATGCTATAACTTTCCTTCCAGTATCTGAAGGGGGCTACAGGAAGGCTGGGGAAGAACTTCTCAGGATCTCAGGCAGTGATAGGACTAGGGGGAATGGAATGAAGCTGGAGGTGGGGAGATTCAGGCTGGAGGGGAGGAGGAAGTTCTTCCCCATGAGAGTGGTGAAGCCCTGGAATGGGTTGTCCAGGGAGGTGGTTGGGGCCCTGTCCCTGGAGGTGTTTAAGCCCAGGCTGGCTGAGGCTGTGGCCAGGCTGATGTAGTGTGGGGTGTCCCTGCCCATGGCAGGGGGGTTGGAACTAGCTGATCCTTGTGGTCCCTTCCAACCCTGAATGATACTGTGATACTATGATAACTCCTCAGTGAGTCTTGGAATTAGTTACATTCATTTAGATTTAGATATTGTGGTATTACAGAGTATTGCAGAGGAGCAAAGATGAAAGCACAGCTGATTGAGTTTCAGGAGTTCTCTTCTGAGACAAAGCTCTGCTGCTCTGCTGATTCCTCATTAGCTTTGGTTCTTGCTAAAGGGTTTTTCAGGGGTGACCTCATTACTGTTTATAAAGAAGGACCTCAGGGAACTGCTTGAAAGAGTCCAGCACAGAACCACAAAAATGATGAAGGGAGTGGAACATCTTCCTCAGGAGGAGAGACTGAGGAGCTGAGGGCTCTGGAGCTTGGAGAGGAGGACAGTGAGAGGTAGCTTCGTTCATGTTGTTAAGGATGTGCAGGGTGAGTGCCCAGAGGCTGGAGCCAGGCTCTGCTGGGGGATGCCCAATGTCAGCACAAGGGGCAGTGGTGGAAGCTGAGGCAGGGGAAGTGCCATGGAAACAGGAGGAAGAATTTGTTCCCTGTGAGGGTGGGAGAAGCCTGGAAGAGGCTGCCCAGGGGAGTTGTGGAGTCTTCCTCTCTGGAGATATTCAAGAGCAGCCTGGCTGTGTTCCTGTGTGATCTGCTCTAGGTGATGCTGCTCTGGCAAGGGGGTTGGACTGGATGAGCTTTGGAGATCCCTTCTAGCCCCTAACATTCTGTGATTCTTTATTTCATTAGTCTGTGTGTGAGAAATGCTTAGGTCTAGAGAAATCCTGAAGTAAACTTAAATGTTAGGTGCTGCTACTCGTGTCAGTGTCTTGGCTTTTGAACCACGTGCAGTGCAGTAATATTAACCTCCTCTGCTGCTGTTTTTCAGTGATATTTGGGGAAGATGTGGCCTTTGGTGGAGTCTTCAGGTGTACAGTTGGCTTGAGAGACAAGTATGGTAAGGTAACTCTTCAATCTGACACTGTTTTCATGTTGCCATCTCTTTTCTGTTGTACCCATCTGTGGCTTATGGGAGAAGATAAGAATATGGGCAAGAAAAGCCTTGTCAGTGGACTTCTCTTTTCCTTCCTGGCCTTGGAAACAGGAAGAGCTTTGATCTTATTACTATTTATGTAAGCTTTCAAAACTTGCTGACATGACCTGAAGGGAGGTTGGAGCAAGCAGGGGGCAGCCTCTTCTTGGTGACAGGCAACAGGACGAGAGGAAACGATTTGAAGCTGCGCCAGGGGAGGTTCAGGCTGGATGCTAGGAAATACTGCTTCACAGGGGAGGTTCTCAAACGTTGGAATGGTCTGCTCAGGGCAGTGGTGGAGTCACTGGCTCTGGAGGTGTTTAAGCAGTGTGTGGACATAGTATCATAGTATCAGTCAGGGTTGGAAGGGACCACAAGGATCATCTAGTTCCAACCCCCCTGCCATGGGCAGGGACACCCCACACTAGATCAGCCTGGCCACAGCCTCAGCCAGCCTGGGCTTAAACACCTCCAGGGACAGGGCCTCAACCACCTCCCTGGACAACCCATTCCAGGGCTTCACCACTCTCATGGGGAAGAACTTCCTCCTCCCCTCCAGCCTGAATCTCCCCACCTCCAGCTTCATTCCATTCCCCCTAGTCCTATCACTCCCTGAGATCCTGAGCAGTCCCTCCCCAGCCTTCCTGTAGCTCCCTTCAGATACTGGAAAGCCACAATTAGGTCACCTGGGAGCCTTCTCTTCTCCAGACTGAACAGCCCCAACTCCCTCAGTCTGTCCTCACAGGAGAGGTGCTCCAGCCCTCTGCTCATCCTCCTGGCTCTTCTCTGGACATGTTCCAGCACATCCAGACCCTTCCAGTGATAGGGGCTCCAGAACTGGGCACAGCACTCCAGGTGGAGTCTCAGCAGAGTAGAGCACAGGGGGCGAATCACCTCCCTCGACCTGCTGGCTGTGCTTCTCTTGCTGCAGCCCAGGATGTGGTTGGCTTTCTGAATGGAGGCAATCTCTGAAATACAAGTTTAGCCAGAAGGAGAAGCCTGAGGATAAAGTGAATGTAGGAGTCATTCACATAAGGACCATACAGCTTTGGAACAGAGAAAACATGACACAGGTGACTTGGCTTCTTTGATCACTGGTAGTGAAATCTTGTAGCAAACAGGCAGTGGCTGAAGAGGGAATGGCAGAGATGGACTAGAGGGTGTACTGCACATACAGTTACAGTGCTGAGGGGAACCAGGAAAGACTGAAAACCTCCACATAGAGGCAATTTAACATTTTGAGAGGAGGGTGGCTGTCCATCAGAGTTATCTTAGGTGAAATCATTTCTGGCTGCAGTGCCTGTTTTATGCAGTGGCCAGAGTCCATGTAAAATAATAAAGCATTCCAAACAGAGTCAAGGAACCTCATGGACCTTACCTCTGCAGGGAAGGTTAGGTACACCTAGTGATTGCTCAGGTTGCCCTGAGGTGGTGAAATCCTCACCCCTGGAAGCTTTTAAAGCCAGGTTGAATGTGACTCTGAGCAACCTGCTGTAGTGTGAGGTGTCCCTGCCCATGGCAGGGGGGCTGGAACTAGATGATCCTTGATGTCCCTTCCAACCCTGACAATTCATCAAGGGCAAATCCTGCCTGACCAACCTGGTTGCCTTCTATGAGCAGGTGACAAAATTAATAGCTGAGGGGAGAGCAACTGATGTCATTTACCTGGCCCTGAGCAAAGCCTTCGACACTGTCCCGCACCACATCCTGGTCTCCAGGCTGGTGACACATGGGTGTGATGGGTGACCACTAGATGGATAAGGAACTGGCTTGATGGCTGCACCCAAAGAGTGGCTGTCAATGGCTCCATGTCCCAGTGGAGGCCAGGGACAAGCAGAGTCCCTCAGGGATCAGTCCTGGGACCAGGCTTGTTCAACATCTTTGTGGGTGCCATGGACAGTGGCATTGAGTGCACCCTCAGCAGGGTTGCTGATGACACCAAGCTGTGTGGTGCAGCAGACAGCTGGAGGGAAGGGAGGCCATCCAGAGGGACCTGGACAGGCTGGAGAGGTGGGCACAAGCCAACCTCATGAGGTTCAACAAGAGCAAGGGCAGGGTCCTGCAGCTGGGTGGAGGCAATCCCAGGCACAAATGCAGGCTGGACAGGGACTGGCTGGAAAGCAGCCCTGAGGAGAGAGACTTGGGGGTGCTGGGGGAGGAGAAGCTCAACAGGAGCTCTCAGTGTGCACTTGCAGCCCACAAAGCCAATCAGATCCTGGGCTGCATGAGGAGAAGTGTGGCCAGCAGGGCAAGGGAGGTGATTCTCCCCCTCTGCTCAGCTCTGGGGAGACCCCACCTGGAGTACTGCCTCCAGTTCTGGAGCCCCTATTCCAAGAGGGATCTGGAGGTGCTGGAAGGTGTCCAGAGAAGGGCCACAAGGATGATCAGAGGGCTGGAGCACATCTAATGTGAGGACAGACTGAAGGAGTTGGGGCTGTTCAGTCTGCAGAAGAGAAGGCTCTGAGGAGACCTCATTGTGGCCTTCCAGTATCTGAAGGGGGCTACAGGAAGGCTGGGGAGGGACTGCTCAGGATCTCAGGGAGTGATAGGACTAGGGGGAATGGAATGAAGCTGGAGGTGGGGAGATTCAGGCTGGAGGTGAGGAGGAAGTTCTTCCCCATGAGAGTGGTGAAGCCCTGGAATGGGTTGTGCAGGGAGGTGGTTGAGGCCCTGTCCCTGGAGGTGTTTAAGCCCAGGCTGGCTGAGGCTCTGGCCAGGCTGATGTAGTGTGGGGTGTCCCTGGGCATGGCAGGGGGGTTGGAACTAGATGATCCTTGTGGTCCCTTCCAACCCTGACTGATACTATGAATTCTTTGGCTCTTCTTGCTCCATTCCCCTTCAGCATTTAACATTCACATGTGCTAATGTAAAATATGATAGAGTGAGGATTTTTTTCCCCCTCCTCTCTCCTCAGAGAAGGAAGTTTCTGGTTTTGGTTTGGTTGTGGGTTTATTGTTGTAGTTTGGATTTTGTTGTTTGTTTGGTGATAGCAAGTGTAGATAACATTCTTCATATCTTGAGGCAGCAATGTGCTGTTGTGGCCAAGAAGGCCAATGCCAGTCTGGAGTGGATTAGAAGGGCTATGGTTAGTGGGTCCAGAGAGGTTCTTCCCCTCTACTCTGTCCTGGTGAGGTTGCATCTGGGATATTGTGTCCAGTTCTGGGCCCTTCCGTTCAAGAGGGACCTCAGGGAACTGCTTGAAAGAGTCCAACACAGAGCCACAAAAATGATGAAGGGAGTGGAACTGGTTAGGCCACACCTTGAGTCCTGTGTCCAGTTCTGGGCTCCTCAGTTTAGGAAGGAGGTTGACTTACTGGAACGAGTCCAGAGAAGGGCAATGAAGTTGGTGAGGGGTTTGGAACACAGCCCTGTGAGGAGAGGCTGAGGGAGCTGGGGCTGCTTAGCCAGGAGAGGAGGAGACTCAGGGGTGACCTTATTGCTGTCTACAACTCCCTGAAGGGAGGTTGTAGCCAGGCAGAGGTTGGTCTCTTCTCCCAGGCAGCCAGCACCAGAACAAGAGGACACAGTCTCAGGCTGCACCAGGGGAGGTTTAGGCTGGAGGTCAGGAGGAAGTTCTATACAGAGGGAGTGATTGCCCATTGGAATGTGCTGCCTGGGGAGGTGGTGGAGTCACCATCCCTGGAGGTGTTCAGGAGGAGACTTGATGGGGTGCCTGGTGCCATGGGTTAGTTGTTTAGGTGGTGTTGGATTGGTTGATGGGTTGGACACGATGATCTGGAAGGTCTCTTCCAACCTGGTCTATTCTATTCTATTCTATTCTATTCTATTCTATTCTATTCTATTCTATTCTATTCTATTCTATTCTATTCTATTCTATTCTATTCTATTCTATTCTATTCTATTCCTTATGAGGAGAGCCTGAGGGAGCTGAGGGCTCTGTAGCTTGGAGAGAAGACTGAGAGGTGACCTCATTGCTGTTGATAAAGATGTGCAGGGTGAGTGCCCAGAGGCTGGAGCCAGGCTCTGCTGGGGGATGCCCATTGTCAGCACAAGGGGCAGTGGTGGAAGTTGAGGCATAGGAAGCTCCATGGAAACAGGAAGAAGTTATTCCCTGTGAGGGTGACAGAGCACTGGAAGAGGCTGCCCAGGGGAGTTGTGGAGTCTCCCTCTCAGGAGATATTCAAACCCCACCTGGATGTGTTCCTGTGTGATCTGCTCTAGGTGATGCTGCTCTGGCAGGGGGGTTGGACTGGATGAGCTTTGGAGGTCCCTTACAGCCCCTAGCACTCTGTGATTCTGTATTTTTCTTTCTTATTTTTGTTTTTCCCCTTGGTAGTGTTTTTTTCTTGCAGATAATCACTAGGTGGCAGCCTGTGCCTGGCAGTAGCTGTTATGATTAATTTTGATACAAACTGATAGAATAGTATCATAGTATCAGTCAGGGTGGGAAGGGACCACAAGGATCAGCTAGTTCCAACCCCCCTGCCATGGGCAGGGACACCCCACACTACATCAGGCTGCCCAGAGCCTCAGCCAGCCTGGGCTTAAACACCTCCAGGGACAGGGCCTCAACCACCTCCCTGGACAACCCATTCCAGGGCTTCACCACTCTCATGGGGAAGAACTTCCTCCTCCCCTCCAGCCTGAATCTCCCCACCTCCAGCTTCATTCCATTCCCCCTAGTCCTATCACTGCCTGAGATCCTGAGAAGTTCTTCCCCAGCCTTCCTGTAGCCCCCTTCAGATCCTGGAAGGCCACAATGAGGTCACCTGGGAGCCTTCTCTTCTGCAGACTGAACAGCCCCAACTCCTTCAGTCTGTCCTCATAGCAGAGCAGCTCCAGCCCTCTGCTCATCCTCGTGGCCCTTCTCTGGACACTTTCCAGCACCTCCACATCCCTCTTGCAATAGGGGCTCCAGAACTGGAGGCAGTACTCCAGGTGGGGTCTCCCCAGAGCTGAGCAGAGGGGGAGGATCACCTCCCTTGCCCTGCTGGCCACACTTCTCCTGATGCAGCCCAGGATCTGATTGGCTTTCTGGGCTGCAAGTGCACACTGAGAGCTCCTGTAGAGTTCTCCTCCCCCAGCACCCCCAAGTCTCTCTCCTCAGGGCTGCTTTCCAGCCAGTCACTGCCCTAAAAAGGCTTGGATGTGGCACTTGAAGCCATGGTTTAGTTGTTCAGGAGGTGTTAGGTATTAGGTCATAGGTTGGGCTTGATGGTCTCTGAGGTCTTTTCCAACCTGGTGATTCTATGATTCTATGTTTGTGCCTATAGATCTTAGTCAACCTCTGCTATAGGTGATTCTAGTTTCCTGGCATCGCTCTGCTGCACATCACAGGCTCACAGGATGTTAGGGGTTGAAAGGGACCTTCAAAGATCATCAAGAATAAGCCCCCTGCCAGACCAGGACCACAGAATCCAGCACAGGTCACACAGGAACACATCCAGATGGGTCTTGGAAGTCTGCAGAGAAGGAGACTCCACACCCTCTCTGGGCAGCCTTTTGCAGTGCTCTGTGACCCTCACAGTGAAGAAGTTCCCCCTTGTGTTGAGGTGGGAACTCTTCTGCTGTAGTTTTGTCCATTGCTCCTTGTCCTATCCCAAGGTGCAAGTGAGCAGAGCCTGTCCCCTCCCTCCTGACCCCCAGCCCTCAGATATTGATAAGCATTTATCAAATCCTCTCTCAGTCTTCTCTGATAGGTAGAGATGAGCTTGTCTTACAACAGCTTGTGGTGATAGGAGTGGGGATTGAAGCTTGAAGAGGGAAGATTTAGATTGGATGTTAGAAAGGAATTCTTTATAGTGAAGGTGAAGAGACACTGGAACAGGCTGCCCAGGGGGGCTTGTGGACTCCCCCTGCATGGAACAGATCAGTCTGGAGAAGAGAAGGCTCCCAGGTGACCTCATTGTGGACTTCCAGTATCTGAAGGAGGCTACAGGAGGGCTGGGGAGGGACTGCTCAGGATCTCAGGGAGTGACAGGACTAGGGGGAATGGAATGAAGCTGGAGGTGGGGAGATTCAGCCTGGATGTGAGGAGGAAGTTCTTCCCCATGAGAGTGGTGAAGCCCTGGAATGGGTTGTCCAGGGAGGTGGTTGGGGCCCTGTCCCTGGAGGTGTTTAAGCCCAGGCTGGCTGAGGCTGTGGCCAGGCTGATGTAGTGTGGGGTGTCCCTGCCCATGGCAGGGGGGTTGGAACTAGATGATCCTTGTGGTCCCTTCCAACCCAACCCATTCTATTATAGTTATTTGACTAGAAGGAGGCTCTGTTTAGAGGAACCAGAGTTTGCTTATAGGGACTGCTCTCACATGTTAGAATAGAAGTGGAAGTCACTGACCTCTAGAGAGTAAGACAACACCAATGTGATGGCCTGGAAGTACATAGCTAGTGGAATATAGAATAAATAGAATAGAATAAATGAAATAGAATAAACCAAGCCAGGTTGGAAGAGACCTTCAAGATCATGGTGCCCAACCCATCAACCAATCCAACCCACCTACACAACTAACCCATGGCACCAAGCACCCCATCAAGTCTCCTCCTGAACACCTCCAGTGATGGGGACTCCACCACCTCCCCAGGCAGCCCATTCCAATGGGCAATCACTCTCTCTGTATAGAACTTCTTCCTAACATCCAGCCTAAACCTCCCCTGGCACAGCCTGAGACTGTGTCCTCTTGTTCTGGTGCTGGTTGCCTGGGAGAAGAGATCAACCTCTGCCTGTCTACAACCTCCCTTCAGGGAGTTGTAGAGAGCAATAAGGTCACCCCTGAGTCTCCTCTTCTCCAGTCTAAGCAGCCCCAGCTCCCTCAGCCTCTCCTCACAGGGCTGTGTTCCAAACCCCTCCCCAGCTTTGTTGCCCTTCTCTGGACACCTTCCAGCAAGTCAACCTCCTTCCTAAACTGAGGAGCCCAGAACTGGACACAGGACTCAAGGTGTGGCCTAACCAATGCAGAGTACAGGGGCAGAATGACCTCCCTGCTCCTGCTGGCCACACTGTTCCTGATGCAGGCCAGGATGCCATTGGCCCTCCTGGCTGCCTGGGCACACTGCAGGCTCATGTTCATCCTACCATCAACCAGCACCCCCAGGTCCCTCTCTGCCTGGCTGCTCTCACATTCTGTCCCTCAGGAGCCCTGAACTGCCTCCTCAAAGCATTAGCTGAGCTATCAAAGCTGTCCTCTGTGGAGGTGCAGCAGAGATGCTTTGGGCAGCAGCAGCTCTTTTGGAAGGAAGTTTCTGGTGTGGTTCTTTTGTGGCTGTTTGGGCTCTGCTGGGTGACAGCAGAGAGAACAAGGAGAGAGGTTTCCTCCCGTCTGGATCAATGCTCTGTCACCATTTAGAGGGGTGTAAGGGTCATGGCTATTGTGTTGGTTTCTTTTAGTGGTTCTGTTTGGTCTCTGCTGCTACTCTTTGTGTTTGCCAGTGCTTCCAGAGACGTGCTGCCCACAGCTGCTTGTGGTTCCCTCATACAAAGTCAATTAGGCCAGGCTGCCTTTCATGAGCTGTGTGTGTAACACTGCCTAATATGTTTCTGGAGGGAAGTTTGCTGCCGTTGTTAGCAGTGGGGTGTTGACTGTTGGCTTGTGGCATGCTTTTGTCCCTGAGTCCTTTCAATTGTGCTGCTGTGCAGCCAGTAATTGCTCTTGGTGAGATGAGACTCAGCAGCACTCCCATGTGTAGGATGCACCAAACTCAATCTGAGATCATTTCCTTTCAGAGAATTGTCAGGGTTGGAAGGGACCTCAAGGATCAGCCAGTTCCAACCCCCCTGCCATGGGCAGGGACACCTCACACTGCAGCAGGTTTAGAATAAACCATTTAGAATAAACCAAACCAGGTTGGAGGAGACCTTCAAGATCATCGTGTCCAACCCATCAACCAATCCAACCCACCTAAACAACTAACCCATGGCACCAAGCACCCCATCAAGTCTCCACATCCAGCCTGACCTCCAGGGATGAGGCTTCCACCACCTCCCTAGGCAGCCTGTGCCAGTCTCTCACCACCCTCATGGGGAAGAATTTCTTCCTAACATCCAATCTGAATCTCCCCATTTCTAACTTTGTTCCATTCCCCCCAGCCCTATCACTCCCTAACACCCTCAAAAGTCCCTCCCCAGCTTTCTTGTAGCCCCCTTCAGATACTGGAAGGCCACAATGAGGTCACCTCAGAGCCTTCTCTTCTCCAGACTGAACAGCCCCAGCTCCCTCAGTCTGTCCTCAAGGAGCTCCAGTCCTCTGCTCATTCTCATGGCCCTTCTTTGGACACCTTCCAGCACCTCCAGTTCCTTCCTGTAACAGGGGCTCCAGAACTGGACACAGTGCTCCAGGTGGGGTCTCACCAGAGCAGAGCAGAGGGGGAGAATCACCTCCCCTGACCTGCTGGCTGTGCTTTCAGGCGATTCTGAGTGGCACACATGGCTGGAGATATTCAACCAGGCAGGCAATAGTAAAAAGGGAATGAACAGCTTAAAGTTTTTCCTCCTTACTAATCTGTCATAGCTAAATTAGGTCTTCTCAGGTAGAGCAGAAAGGGTGCTCATGTAACATGAAATTTGTTGGGCTTAATGCCCTCTTCTGTTGGAGTTCATAGGCTGCTTTTAGAAGTAATCCTTCACATGCTCAATCATTTTAATGCAGTTAGTGGTGCAGATAAAATGCCCAATGACAGGACCAAGGGGAATGGGGAGAAGCTGAGGTACAGGAAGCTCCCTGTGAACATGAGGAAGAATTTTGTTCACTGTTGGAGTGATGGAACCCTGGAACAGGCTGCCCAGGGGGGTTGTGGGGTCTCCCTCTCTGGAGATACTCAAGATCCACCTGGATGTGTTCCTGTGTGATCTGCTCTAGGTGATGCTGCTCTGGCAGGGGGTTGGACTGGATGAGCTTTGGAGGTCCCTTCCAGCCCCTAATAACCTTCTGTGACTCTGTGAGAATTGGTAGGATGGTTTTTAACCTTCTAAACCTTGTGTGAAAAAAAGCAAAGTGAGAAGTAGAGAGGGAACAGATTGCAATCATTCATTAGCTGTCAGAGGAGCTGGCCAAGCCACTCTCCATCATTTTCCAGCAGTCCTGGCTCACTGGCGAGGTCCCAGAGGACTGGAAGCTGGCCAACGTGGTGCCCATCCATAAGAAGGGCCGGTTGGATGAGCCAGGGAATTACAGGCCTGTCAGCCTGACCTCAGTGCCAGGCAAGGTCATGGAACAGGTCATCCTGAGTGCAATAACACAACACTTACAGGATGGCCAAGGGATCAGGCCCAGCCAGCATGGATTTAGGAAGGGCAGGTCCTGCCTGACCAACCTGATCTCCTTCTATGATCAGGTGACTGCCTGGTGGATGTGGGGCAGGCTGTGGATGTAGTCTACCTGGACCTCAGCAAGGCCTTTGACACTGTCCCCCATAGCAAACTGCTGGCCAAGCTGTCAGCCCCTGGCTTGGACAGCAGCACTCTGAGCTGGGTTAGGAACTGGCTGGAGGCTGAGCCCAGAGAGTGGTGGTGAATGGTGCCACAGCCAGCTGGCAGCCAGGCACTAGTGGTGTGCCCCAGGGATCAGTGCTGGGCCCTGTGCTCTTTAACATCTTTATTGATGATCTGGATGAGGGCATTGAGTCCATCAGCAGTAAATTTGCTGACGACACCAAGCTGGGGGCAGGAGTTGATCTGCTGGAGGGTAGAGAGGCTCTGCAGAGGGACCTGGACAGGCTGGAGAGATGGGCAGAGTCCAAGGGCAGGAGATTGAGCACATCCAAGTGCCAGGTTCTGCACATTGGCCACAACAACCCCATGCAGTGCTACAGGCTGGGGTCAGAGTGGCTGAGAGCAGCCAGGCAGAGAGGGACCTGGGGGTGCTGCTTGATGGTAGGCTGAACATGAGCCTGCAGTGTGCCCAGGCAGCCAAGAGGGCCAATGGCATCCTGGCCTGCATCAGGAAGAGTGTGGCCAGCAGGAGCAGGGAGGTCATTCTGCCCCTGTACACTGCACTGGTTAGGCCACACCTTGAGTCCTGTGTCCAGTTCTGGGCCCCTCAGTTTAGGAAGGAGGTTGACTTGCTGGAACGAGTCCAGAGAAGGGCAACAAAGTTGGTGAGGGGTTTGGAACACAGCCCTGTGAGGAGAGGCTGAGGGAGCTGGGGCTGCTTAGCCTGGAGAGGAGGAGGCTCAGGGGTGACCTTATTGCTCTCTACAACTACCTGAAGGGAGGTTGTAGACAGGTGGGGGTTGGTCTCTTCTCCCAGGCAACCAGCACCAGAACAAGAGGACACAGTCTCAGGCTGTGCCAGGGGAGGTTCAGGCTGGAGATCAGGAGGAAGTTTTACACAGAGAGAGTGATTGCCCATTGGAATGGGCTGCCTGGGGAGGTGGTGGAGTCACCATCACTGGAGGTGTTCAGGAGGAGACTTGATGGGGTGCTTGGTGCCATGGGTTAGCTGTTTGGGTGGGTTGGATTGGTTGATGGGTTGGACACGATGATCTTGAAGGTCTCTTCCAACCTGCTTTGGTTTATTCTAAATAAAGATCTGTTCAATCAGCCCAGGAGGCTTTCTTGCAAACTGGAACAGTTATAGCAGAAAAGAAGAACCAAGGAAAGAAACACCACTTGAACTGAGTCCTCTGAGGGTGGGGGACTTGAACTGAATCAAAGATTTTCCCCTTGTGGAAACTTCCAAGCACTTCAAAAAGCAACTTGAGTGAACAGCACATGAAACCACAGCTCCAGCAGGGAAATCACATCCTGATGGCAGGATGACCTAGCCACGTGAACAGTCAGCTGGATGCTTAGAAAATGATTTTATTTATGACTTCCACATTTGTTTTCCTCTGCTTTCTGCCTGCTTGACAGAATTGAGAGCTCTGAAGCACAGGGAATGTTTTGGGACAGATCAGCTGGCAAAGGGCTTGCTCTTACAGAAGAGAATACAGAATTAACCAGGTTGGAAAAGACCTCAGAGATCATCAAGTCCAACCTGTCACCCAACACCATCTGATCAACTAAACCATGGCACCAAGTGCCTCATCCAGGCTCTTCCTAAACACCTCCAGTGATGGTGACTCCACCACCTCCCTGGGCAGCCAATTCCAATGGCCAGTCTCTCTTGCTGGGAAGCATTTCTTCCTAACATCCAGCCTGAACCTCCCCTGGCACAGCTTGAGACTGTGTCCTCTTGTTCTGGTGCTGCTTGCCTGGGAGAAGAGACCAACCCCCACCTGGCTACAACCTCCCTTCAGGTAGTTGTAGAGAGCAATAAGGTCTCCCCTGAGCCTCCTCTTCTCCAGGCTAAGCAGCCCCAGCTCCCTCAGCCTCTCCTCCTAGGGCTGTGCTCCAGACCCCTCCCCAGCTTTGTTGCCCTTCTCTGGACACCTTCCAGCAACTCAACATCTTTCCTAAACTGAGGAGCCCAGAACTGGACACAGGACTCGAGGTGTGGCCTAACCAGTGCAGAGTACAGGGCAGAATGACCTCCCTGCTCCTGCTGGCCACACTGTTCCTGATGCAGGCCAGGATGCCCTTGGCCTTGCTGGCCACCTGAGCACATCCTTCAGTGATGGAGATTCCCTGGCTTCCCTACACATGCAGTCCCTCTGCAGGAGTATTCTTATGGTTTTCCTTATAGATCAGTATTACAATAGAATAGAATAAACCAGGTTGGAAGAGACCTTCAAGATCATTGTGTCCAACCTATCATCCAACACCACCCAACCAACTAACCCATGGCACCAAGTGCCACGTCCAGTCCTCTCTTGAACACCTCCAGTGATGGTGACTCCACCACCTCCCCAGGCAGCCCATTCCAATGGGCAATCACTCTCTCTGTGTAGAACTTCCTCCTGACCTCCAGCCTAAACCTCCCCTGGCACAGCTTGAGACTGTGTCCTCTTGTTGTGGTGCTGGTTGCCTGGGAGAAGAGACCAACCTCTGCCTGTTTACAACCCCCCTTCAGGTAGTTGTAGGGAGCAATAAGGTTTCCCTGAGTCTCTTCTCCAGGCTCTGGTTCTTGCAGCTGATGAATGTGGGCTAGCCACACTTGTGTACATGGCTCTTGAATTCTTAGTGAGTAAAACCTGCTTGCTTAATAGCTTTCTGTTGGGCTCAATCTCTGGAGCTCCCCTAGGATTCCATGACTCTGTGAGGAGGGGAGATTTAGAATGGGTATTAGAAAGTCTTTACAGTGAGGGTGTTGAGAGGGGAGAGCAGAGGAGGAGAGGGGAGAGCAGAGGAGGAGAGGGGAGAGCAGAGGAGGAGAGGGGAGAGCAGAGGAGGAGAGGGGAGAGCAGAGGAGGAGAGGGGAGAGCAGAGGAGGAGAGGGGAGAGCAGAGGAGGAGAGGGGAGAGCAGAGGAGGAGAGGGGAGAGCAGAGGAGGAGAGGGGAGAGCAGAAGAGAGGAGGGGAGAGCAGAGGGGAGAGGAAAGGAAAGGAAAAAGGAGAGGAGACCATACCAGGTTGGAAGAAACCTTTGAGATCATGGCGTCCAACCTATCATCCAACACCACCCAACCAACTAACCCATGGCACCAAGCACCCTGTCAAGTCTCCTCCTGAACACCTCCAGTGATGGTGACTCCACCACCTCCCCAGGCAGCCCATTCCACTAGGAACAGGTTGCCCAGTGAGGTCATGGATGTTCCCTCCCTGGAGGTGTTCAAAGCCAGGTTAGATGAGGCCTTGAGCAACCTGGGCTGGTGGGAGGGGTCTCTGCCTATGGCAGGGGGGATTGGGACTAGATGATCTTTAAGGTCCCTTCCAACCCAAACCATTCTCTGAGAGCAGCAGCTTGTTTTACAGCAAAGATGTTTGTTTCCTGTGTCTGATCCCCCCTAATCCCTGCTTGTTTATCTGCAGACCTCATGTCTAAGGTGCAAACACCTGTGAGAGGTTTCAGGGAACACTTCATGCCCGGTAAATGAGTCATTTATTCACACTTTGGTACAAGAGGTGAGGTGGCTTTGTTTATTTGGCCAAGAGATGGCTGCAGCTAGCCATGCCCAGGGCACAGTAGCCCTTCTGACACTGTGGTATTTATTGGAACACAGGACTATTTTATGAGCTTGAGCTGTGCTGAACCCCTGAAGGCAACTTCTGTTGAAGTGGAATGTCTCTTCATTGCCTTTGGGGGAAAAACATGGGTGAGAAGGTAAGATTGTCCTCAGGCTCACAGGATGTTAGGGGCTGGAAGGGACCTCCAGAGATCTTTGAGCCCAACTCCCCTGCTAGAGCAGGGCCATATAATCCAGTACAGCTCACACAGGAACACATCCAGACAGGCCTTGAAAGTCTCCAGAGAAGGAGACTCCACAACCTCTCTGGGCAGCCTGTGCCAGTGCTCTGGGACCCTCACAATGAAGAAGTTCTTCCTCATGCTGAGGTGGAGCCTCCTGTGCTGTAGTTTATATCCACTGCCCCTTGGCCTATCCCAGGGAGCAAGTGAGCAGAGCCTGTCCCCTCCCTCCTGACCCCCAGCCCTCAGGTATTGATAAACATTTATTAAATCCCCTCTCAGACTTCTCTGCTGCAGCCTAAACAGCCCCAGGGCTTTCAGCCTCTCCTCACAAGGCACTGATCCAGGCCCTCAATCATCCTTGTAGCCCTCTCCAGTAGATCCCTGTCCCTCTTGAAGTGGGCAGCCCAGAACTGGATGCATTATTCCAGGTGTGGCCTCACCAGGGCAGAGTAGAGGGGGAGCAGAACCTCCCTGGCTCTGCTGGACACACTCCTCTTAATGCACCCCAGGATTCCCTTGGCCTTCTTGGCCCCCAGGGCACATTGCTGTCCCATGCAGAACTTGTTGTCCACCAGGACACCCAGGACCTTCTCCTTGGGGCTGCTCTCCAGCATTTCACCTCCCAGCCTGTGCTGCTGCAATTTATTCTTCCTCCCCATGTGCAGGACTCTGCACTTCTCCTTGTTGAACCTCATTAGGTTCCTCTCTGCCTAGCTCTCAGTCTGTCCAAGTCTTGCTGAATGGCCACACAGCCTTCAGGTGTCTCAGCCAAGCCTCTCAGTTTGGTATCATCAGCAAACTTGCTGAGTAGACACTCTCTCTGTCTGTCCCCTCATCAATATCATTGATGAAGATGTTGAACATGAGCAGACCCAGCACTGATCCCTGGGGGACTCAGTCTGGAGAAGAGAAGGCTCTGAGGTGACCTCATTGTGGCCTTCCAGTATCTGAAGGGGGCTACAGGAAGGCTGGAGAGGGACTGCTCAGGATCTCAGGTAGTGATAGGACTAGGGGGAATGGAATGAAGCTGGAGGTGGGGAGATTCAGGCTGGAGGGGAGGAGGAAGTTCTTCCCCATGAGAGTGGTGAAGCCCTGGAATGGGTTGTCCAGGGAGGTGGTTGGGGCGCCGTCCCTGGAGGTGTTTAAGCCCAGGCTGGCTGAGGCTCTGGCCAGGCTGATGTAGTGTGGGGTGTCCCTGCCCATGGCAGGGGGTTTAGAATTAGATGATCCTTGTGGTCCCTTCCAACCCTGACTGATACTATCATACTATGACTGCACTGCTTACAGCTCTCCAGCTGGGCTTGGCTGCAAGTTGAGTGTGGAATGTTTAGTTCGGAGTTCAGAATGACTTCTTGTTGTGTATAGAGTAAATCCTAAGCAGCTTCAAGTTTGGTTCTCCTTGTTTCTTTGTGGATGGATTTAAGCAGAGAGTTCTGCAGCTTGCTTGCCTGCTTCTCCCAGAGCAGTTTTGCAAGCTGTGGATTGAGTTCTGATTCATATCAATGCCTTTGCACAGTGACATCTGGAGTATATATTCCTGACTCATTACCCAAGAGTACTTCTTTTGCTATCATAGTATCAGTCAGGGTTGGAAGGGACCACAAGGATCATCTAGTTCCAACCCCCCTGCCATGGGCAGGGACACCCCACACTACATCAGCCTGGCCAGAGCCTCAGCCAGCCTGGGCTTAAACACCTCCAGGGACAGGGCCCCAACCACCTCCCTGGACAACCCATTCCAGGGCTTCACCACTCTCATGGGGAAGAACTTCCTCCTCACCTCCAGCCTGAATCTCCCCACCTCCAGCTTCATTCCATTCCCCCTAGTCCTATCACTACCTGAGATGCTGAGCAGTCCCTCCCCAGCCTTCCTGTAGCCCCCTTCAGATCCTGGAAGGCCACAATTTGGTCACCTCAGAGCCTTCTCTTCTCCAGACTGAACAGCCCCAACTCCTTCAGTCTGTCCTCACAGGAGAGGTGCTCCAGCCCTCTGCTCATCCTCGTGGCTATGTTCTAAAGCTGTTTGGGGGGAAGGTAGGGGATGTGTGTATTAACACAGGACTTGATGCTCAGTCTAGTGCCTGAGAAAGCTGCTCTAATGCACTGTAAAGGTAATTCAAGATCCACTTGCTGGGCAAGATGATGTGCTGCTGAGCTTCATCCAAGTGGAATTTTCCCCCTTCAGTGAATCCTTGCAGTGCAACCTTTGGCATGAAGGTTGTGGTAATCCAGTGTCAAGGGGGATTAAAGTTTACTAAAGATACAGGATGGAATTGATCAGCAGAAGTAGCTTCTGCTGTCTGTATGAATTCTGGGTGGGCAAGCACACTTCAGGTACCTTCTTTCAGATGTCAGCCTTCACACCTCTCCTGGGGCTTGGGTGGATGGTATTGATTCTCCATTTCCTTGCTCAGCCCTGTGACCAGTGTGCCCTCTGTGTCATTAGTGGGACTAATTGATGATGGCTGCTGTTCCTTCTGCCCCTGAGCTTCCTGATAAGAGTGTGGTAATTATCAGCACTTCAGGTTGAGAAGGTGCTGCACAGATTAGCAGAGGCAGTAAAACACTCACTTTCCCTGGAGGTAATTTGCCAGAAGTCTCAAAGGGTCACAAGAGGGCTGCCCCAGTCCAATGAATTCTCTGAATTGCTTTGCAACAGGAGCACTTTGAGGAGCTGCTTCATTAGGATTTAACTTGATTCAAAGCCCATCTTGCAGTGAGCAGGCTGAGCAGCAGCTTGTGCTAGGCACTTATTATGAAAGGTCTCCTTTCCTATTAAATCAGGCAGGTTAAAAGCTGCCCTGCTGGAGAGCAGCTCCACTGAGAAAGACCTTGGAGTGCTGGTGGGCAGCAAGTTCTGCATGGGACAGCAATGTGCCCTGGGGGCCAAGGGAGCCAAGGGGATCCTGGGGTGCAGCAAGAAAAGTGTGGCCAGCAGGGCCGGGGAGGTTCTGCTCCCCCTTTGCTCTGCCCTGCTGAGACCACAGCTGCAATCCTGTGCCCAGTTTGGGGCTCCCCAGTTGAAGAGACAGAGACCTGCTGGAGAGAGTGCAAGGGAGAGCCAGGAGGATGCTTAGGGGACTTGAGCATCTCCCCTGTGAAGAGAGACTGAGAGCCCTGGGGCTGTTTAGTCTGGAGGAGAGAAGGCTGAGGGGGATCTGATCAATGTCTCTCAATAGCTGAGTGGTGGGGGTCAAGTGGAAGGGGCCAAGCTGTTTTCAGTAGTGCACAGTAATAAGCCAAGGAGCAACAAGTTCAAGCTTGACCATAGAAGGTTTCATCTCTCCTTGAGGAGAAAGTTCTTTGCAGTGAGGGTGACAGAGCCCTGGAGCAGGCTGCCCAGAGAGGTTGTGGATTCTCCTTCTCTTGGGACTTTCCAAACCCAGCTGGATGCATTCCAGATGCATTCATATTCAGTTGCTTGTCAGTCAGAACCCCCAGGTCCCTTTCCAATCCATGAGCAGCCACTGTTGCTGTTGGCTACATTAGGATCTTTAATACAGAAATGAAAGGGGAAGCTGCAGCTTTGTCACCTAAACCAACCCCTAGTCTAGGCTGGGGAGGGACTTCTCAGGATCTCAGGTAGTGATAGGACTAGGGGGAATGGAATGAAGCTGGAGGTGGGGAGATTCAGGCTGGAGGTGAGGAGGAAGTTCTTCCCCATGAGAGTGGTGAAGCCCTGGAATGGGTTGTCCAGAGAGGTGGTTGAGGCCCTGTCCCTGGAGGTGTTTAAGCCCAGGCTGGCTGAGGCTCTGGGCAGGCTGATGTAGTGTGGGGTGTCCCTGGGCATGGCAGGGGGGTTGGAACTAGCTGATCCTTGTGGTCCCTTCCAACCCTGACTTATACTATGCCTCATCCAGGCTCTTCTTAAACACTTCCAGTGATGGTGACTCCACCACCTCCCTGGGCAGCACATCCCAATGGCCAATCTCTCTTGCTGGGAAGAACTTGCTCCTCACCTCCAGCCTAAACCTCCCCTGGCACAGCTTGAGACTGTGTCCTCTTGTTCTGGTGCTGGTTGCCTGGGAGAAGAGACCAACCCCCACCTGGCTACAACCTCCCTTCAGGGAGTTGTAGAGAGCAAGAATGATTCTTGTGGTCCCTTCCAACCCTCACTGATACTATGATAATTCCCTGTGAGAAGAGACCAGCAGCAGCCCCTCCACAACCTCCTCTCAGGTAGATGTAGACAGCAATGAGGTCTCCCCTTAGCCTCCTCTTTTCCACACTAACCATCCCCACCTCCTTCAGTCTCTCCTCATGATCCAGCATGGAGACTCCTCCAGAGTCTTGTGGAGTTCTTGAGAGCTGGAGGCTTGGGTGGGGTGTTGCCATGAGAGGAGATTGGCTCTTCCTGAAGTTAAAAGGAGTGAGTTTCCTTGCAGACACTGAAATCTGAAACACTTTGTTGGTTTCTCTTTCTTCTTCTTTTTGTTTCCCCCCCCCCGATAGCTTGGAATAAATAGAGATGATGCAGGCCGAAAAGTGAATGCATCCTAATCAGCCACATCTGTCTATAAACATGTTCTGTTAGGTTGCTATGAAACTTTTTATTCCTGGAGGATGAGAAGATGACTCTGATCTCTCTGATCTTTCAGGCTGTCTTAAAGCTGTTGCCCCTTAGCCAGAGAGGGGCAGGGGGAATTGGGTGCTCAGACTTCCAAGATTTGCAAAACTCAGTCTCTTTTTGTCTAAGTAGAAGTAGCTCAGGGGAGGGTGGAGTCATTGTTTAAAGGTTGCTTGTAATCAAAGCCTGCATTTTCCTAGTGTTTTTAATCCTGACAGCTGTGGGATCATAGAATCACAGAATCAATAAGCCTTCAGAGATCATCAAGTCCAACCTGTCACCCAACACCTCGTGGCTACTAAACCATGGCTCCAAGTACCACATCCAATCCCCTCTTGAAGACTTCCAGGGATGTTGACTCCACCACCTCCCTGGGCAGCACATTCCAGTGGCCAATCTCTCTTGCTGGGAAGAATTTGTTCCTAACATCCAGCCTAAACCTCCCGTGGCACAGCTTGAGACTGTGTCCTCCTGTTCTGGTGCTGCTTGCCTGGGAGAAGAGACCAACCCCCACCTGGCTACAACCTCCCTTCAGGTAGTTGGAGAGAGCAAGAAGGTCTCCCCTGAGCCTCCTCTTCTCCAGGCTAAGCAACCCCAGCTCCCTCAGCCTCTCCTCACAGGGCTGTGTTCCAAACCCCTCACCAACTTTGTTGCCCTTCTCTGGACATGCTCCAGCAAGTCAACCTCCTTCCTAAACTGAGGAGCCCAGAACTGGACACAGGACTCAAGGTGTGGCCTAACCAGTGCAGTGTACAGGGGCAGAATGACCTCCCTGCTCCTGCTGGCCACACTCTTCCTGATGCAGGCCAGGATGCCATTGGCCTCTTGGCTGCCTGGGCACACTGCAGGCTCATGTTCATCCTACCATCAACCAGCACCCCCAGGTCCCTCTCTGCCTGGCTGCTCTCAGCCACTCTGACCCCAGCCTGTAGCACTGCATGGGGTTGTTGTGGCCAATGTACAGCACCTGGCACTTGGATGTGTTCAATCTCCTGCCCTTGGACTCTGCCCATCTGTCCAGCCTTGTCCTGGTCCCTCTGCAGAGCCTCTCTACCCTCTAACAGCTCAACTCCTGCCCCCAGCTTGGTATCATCTGCAAACTTACTGGTGATGGACTCATCAATATAGATCATCAGTAAAGATATTGAAGAGGCTGGGGCCCAGCACTGATCCCTGGGGGACACCACTCGTGCCTGGCTGCCAGCTGGATGTGGCACCATAAGCCATGCTATGATTCAGTGATCCAGGTTTGGAGAAGGGGAAGGAATTGCCTTTCTCATCCATTAGACAGGGCTGTCACCCTCCTCTCTTGAGTCATGTTTGTCTCACATAGCCTTGTTTGCCTTATTGCTTCCCTCACTGCTTGCCAGAGGGCATCAACCTGTTCAGGTGGCAGGAACTGGGGATGTTTATCAAGCTGGGGAGGTTAATTGAAATGGGCACCAGCATGATGTCTTTCTTCAGAGGCTGAGGTCTCTGGTTTCAGATCACTTAGGGGTTCTACTTCCTCCTGGGGTTTGTGCTGGCTTGCTTTGGGCTGCGTGGCTGACACAAGGGAGAGGAGTGCATTCCTTACCTGGGGGGGGGGAGATGAGCTATGAAATGACCAAAGTATCCCTGGGTTGTCTGCTTGAAGTCAGATTCCAGCTGCAAGCTGCCTCAGCTGGTTTGCCAAAGGTGATGTGAATGCTGCTGATGAAAATGGATTTCCTTTAGACCTTTTGAAAAAACAATGTGTCCACTTCTGGGCCCCTCAGTTTCTGAAGGACATTGAGACACTTGAAGGTGTCCAGAGAAGGGCAACAAGGCTGGGGAGAGGCCTTGAGCACAGCCCTGTGAGGAGAGGCTGAGGGAGCTGGGGTTGCTTAGCCTGGAGGAGGCTCAGGGGAGACCTTCTTGCTGTCTAGAACTCCCTGAAGGGAGGTTGTAGCCAGGTGGGGGTTTGTCCAGTTTGTGACACCAAGTTAGGAGCAGATGTTGGTCAGTTAGAGGGCAAAAGGGCTCTGCAGAGGGACCTCGACCGACTGGACAGATGGGCAGAGTCCAACAGGATGGCATTCAACAAGTCCAAGTGCCAGGGGCTGCACTTTGGCCATGGCAACCCCATGCAGAGCTACAGGCTGGGGTCAGAGTGGCTGAAGGCTCCCAAACAGAGAGGGACCTGGGGGTGCTGATTGACAGCCACCTAAACATGAGCCAGCAGTGTGCCCAGGTGGCCAAGAGGGCCAATAGCATCCTGGCCTGCATCAGGAACAGTGTGGCCAGCAGGAGCAGGGAAGTCATTGTGCCCTGTGCTCAGCACTGGTTAGGCCACACCTTGAGTCCTGTGTCCAGTTCTGGGCCCCTCAGTTGAAGAAAGATGATGAGACACTTGAAGGTGTCCAGAGAAGGGCAACAAGGCTGGGGAGAGGCCTTGAGCACAGCCCTGTGAGGAGAGGCTGAGGGAGCTGGGGTTGTTTAGCCTGGAGAAGAGGAGGCTCAGGGGAGACCTTATTGCTCTCTACAACTACCTGAAAGGTGGTTGTAGCCAGGTGGGGGTTGGTCTCTTCTCCCAGGCAACCAGCACCAGAACAAGAGGACACAGTCTCAAGCTGTGCCAGGGGAGGTTTAGGCTTGAGGTGAGGAGAAAGTTCTTCTCTGAGTGAGTCATTGGTCATTGGGATGTGCTGCCCAGGGAGGTGTTGGATTCCCCATCCCTGGAGGTGTTCAAGAGGGGATTGGATGTGGCACTTGGTGCCATGGTTTAGTCATGAGGTCTGTGGTGACAGGTTGGACTCAATGATCTCTGAGGTCTCTTCCAACCTTGGTGATGCTGTGATACTGTGATACCTCAATGCAAGAGAGATGTGGAGGTGCTGGAGGCAGGGCAGAGGAGGGCAGGGAAGGGCCTGGAGAATAAATCTGATGAAGAGCAACTGAAGGAGCTGGGGGAGGTTCTTATTGGGGTATTATTATTGGGATATTTCTGTTTTGGGGGTGTTATCCTTGGGGGATTCTCATTGATGTGCTCTGATGTATTTTGTTGAACTGTTACTGAGTTATTGCTGTTATGTGTTGTAGGTAAAGATAGAGTTTTCAACACCCCCTTGTGTGAGCAAGGAATTGTTGGCTTTGGGATTGGAGTTGCTGTTGCAGGTGCCACAGCCATTGCAGAGATCCAGTTTGCAGATTACATTTTCCCAGCATTTGATCAGGTTAGTACCAAGAGGTTTGGAGGAAGCCCAGAGAAGCCCTTGTGCCTGCTCAGATTCCTCTTCTGTTGCCATTACTGCTTGGTTTGAATGGGTGGTTGCTGCAAACCTACCCACAGCTGCATTGCTCATGTTTCTGCATGCTTTGAGCAAGCAGGGAGCTACCAAGGCCACCTTGAAGGCTTACTTCACTAATGGCAGCTGAAGAGGTGGCTTGAAGCAAATGTTTATTGGTTTCACTTTGGGGTTTGTGCTTGTGTTGGCTTCAGCAGCCTGAAATGTCTCAGCTGTGTCTTCCCAGCACTCTCTCTCCTCCTCTGTTCTGCTACAGCTCGCTGTGTTCTCCTCAGGACAAGCTGCAGATCTGAACTGGTCTGATTGACAGGGTGGGGAATGGGGGAATCCACTGGGTTATGTGGCTGCTTCTGAGACTAACTGAGGGAGGTGCTCCCTCCCCTCTGCCCTGCTGACACCTCACCTGGTATATTGCATCCAGTCCTGGGCTCCCCAGTACAAGAGGGAGAGGGATCTGCTGGAGAGAGTCCAACAGGGAGCTGCCAGGGTGATGAAGAGACTGGAGCACTGCCCTATGAGGAGAGGCTGAGAGCCCTGGGGCTCTTTAGTCTGGAGAAGAGAAGACTGAGAGGGGATTTAATAAATGTCTATAAATATCTGGGGGCTGGGGGTCAGGAGGGAGGGGACAGGCTCTGCTCACTTGCTCCCTGGGATAGGGCAAGGGGCAATAGATACAAACTCCAGCACAGGAGGTTCCACCTCAACATGAGGAAGAGCTTCTTCACTGTGCAGAGCACTGGCGCAGGCTGCCCAGGTCGGTTGTGGAGGTTCTCTGGAGACTCTCAAGTCACATCTGGATGTGTTCCTGTGTGACCTGTGCTGGATTCTATGGACCTACTATGTCAGGAGGCTTGGACTTGATGACCTTTGAAGCTCCCTTCCAACCCCTAAAATCCTATGGTTCTATGATCTCCTCATGGGCATTAGGAAATGTTTGCCTTTCTGTTGGCTGTCAGGATTCCTTTGCTTCTGACATGATGCTCTGAATCATGGAATTGTTAGGGTTAGAAGGCACCTGAAGGAGCATCTAGTTCCAACTCCCCTGCCATGGGCAGGGACTCCTCACACTAGATCAGATTGCCTAGAGCCACATCCAGCCTGGCTTTAAAAACCTCCAGGGGTGAGGCTTCCACCACCTCCCTGGGCAACCTGTGCCAGTTTCTCACCACCCTCATGGGGAAGAACTTATCATAGTATCATAGTATCAGTCAGGGTTGGAAGGGACCACAAGGATCATCTAGTTCCAACCCCCCTGCCATGGGCAGGGACACCCCACACTAGATCAGCCTGGCCAGAGCCTCAGCCAGCCTGGGCTTAAACACCTCCAGGCACAGGGCTCCAACGACCTCCCTGGACAACCCATTCCAGGGCTTCACCACTCTCATGGGGAAGAACCTCCTCCTCACATCTAGCCTCAATCTCCCCACCTCCAGCTTCACTCCATTCCCCATAGTCCTATCATTACCTGAGATCCTGAGAAGTCCCACACCAGCCTTCTTGTAGGCCCCCTTCAGATGCTGAATGCCATGCATGGGGCAGGTGCAGTTCTGTTGTTGCAAGTCTTTCAGAGGCTTCCTGGCCCCCAGCTGAGAATCACAGAACAGAACATGAGTAGAATCACAGAATCAACCAGGTAGGAAAAGACCTCAGAGATCATCAAGTCCAACCTATTACCTAATACCTTTCACTGAGCTGACTGCTGCCTTTGTGTATTGACCTCCCCAGATCGTTAACGAAGCAGCCAAATATCGCTACCGCTCCGGAGACCTCTTCAACTGTGGAAACCTCACCATCAGAGCCCCCTGGGGCTGTGTGGGTCATGGAGCACTCTATCACTCTCAAAGTCCAGAAGCTTTTTTTGCTCACTGTCCAGGAATAAAGGTACTGTGCTCTTGTTTTCTGAAGAGCGATTTGGTTGGGTTGGTTGTTTCGGTGGGCGTGTGTGGAGGGTTGAAATTCTCCCCAAGGGAAGATTTCAGAAGGACCTTGAGACACTTGAAGGTGTCCAGAGAAGAGCAGCAAAGCTGGGGAGGGGTCTGGAGCACAGCCCTGTGAGGAGAGGCTGAGGGATCTGGGAGTGTTTAGCCTGGAGAAGAGGAAGCCTGGAGAAGGAGGCTCAGGGGAGACCTTCTTGCTCTCTACAACTACCTCAAAGGAGGTTGTAGACAGGTGGGGGTTGGTCTCTTCTCCCAGGCAAGCAGCACCAGAACAAGAGGACACAGTCTCAAGCTGTGCAAGGGGAAATTTAGGCTGGTGGTGAGGAGAAAGTTCTTCCCAGCAAGAGAGATTGGCCATTGGAATGTGCTGCCCAGGGAGGTGGTGGAGTCACCATCACTGGAGGTGTTCAAGAGGGGATTGGATGTGGCACTGGGAGCCATGGTTTCATTAGTCATGAGGTGTTGGATGATAGGTTGGACTTGATGATCTCTGAAGTCTTTTCCAACCTTCTTGACTCTATGACTCCATGATTCTAGACTCTGCCTTTTGAAATGTGTGTCTTTGTAGAAATAGCATGGCTCCTTGTGTAGTTTTTACAAAGCATTGCCTGAAAGCAGTTGGTGTTTTATCTTGACCTTCAAGCTTGCAGGTCTTGTTCTCGATGAACTCAAACCCAGCCCTTCAAGTGTCAATCCAGAAGTGCAGAAGAACCTATGGTTCAGATTCATTTGCAGAAGTCCCATAACTGCATATTGTCTCCCAAGTTACTGGAGGAAAGACTGGGTATTACAAGCTGGCAAGGGTAGGACTGATGTTTGGGTAAGAGTCATTTTCAGACCTGCCCTCCTGTTACACTCTGTAGCAGCTTCCTGACTTAATTCCTGTCGCTTACTACCAAGGAGCAGAGGCTGCCCCCTCCTCACTCCAGCCTCCCTTCAGGTAGTTGTAAAGAGCAATGAGGTCTCCCCTCAGCCTCTTCTCCAGACTGAGCAACCCCAGCTCCCTCAAAGGGTGCTCAGGGGAAGGGCTGGAATCATTAGTACTGCAGACAAGACTTAGGATAGGATAGAATAGGATAGATTGGCATGGAGTGGAATGGAATGGAGTGGAGTGGAGTGGAGTGGAATGGAATGGAATGGAATAGAATAGAATAGAATAGAATAGACCAGACCAGACCATACCATACCATTTTGGAAAAGACTTCAGAGATGATCAAGACCAACCCATCCCCCAACACCATCTAATCAACTAAACCATGGCACCAAGTGCCTCATCCAGTCTCCTCTTAAACACCTCCAGTGATGGTGACTCCACCACCTCCCTGGGCAGCACCTTCCAATGGCCAATCTCTCTGTCTGGGAAGAACTTCTTGCTGGGGTG
Organism: Melanerpes formicivorus; assembly: GCF_026170545.1. NCBI lineage: Eukaryota > Metazoa > Chordata > Aves > Piciformes > Picidae > Melanerpes > Melanerpes formicivorus. The sequence goes on along the minus strand of NW_027142437.1, from coordinate 105,784 downwards.
ACAAGGACATTGCCTGATGCTTATAGCTTACCTGCTGTTCTGAGGATGTATGTTTTATGGATCAGGCTGTCTTCCAGAATGTCCATATTGACAGCCCTTGTTGGGCAGACCATTCCCATGTTTGAGAACCCTTTCAGTGAAAAAATACTTCCTGATATCATGGTGCAGAAGGGAACTATCCAAGCCTCATCCATGAGCAAAACCAAAATGCAGGCTTTGGTGTGAGTCAGTAACAGAGCACTGATGTTCACACACTTTGGAAGAAGAGACCAATCTAGACAGAGGGTTCTTTAAAGTAGGGAATGGAATGGAATGGAATGGAATGGAATGGAATGGAATGGAATGGAATGGAATGGACCAGACCAGACCAGGTTGGAAGAGACCTTCAAGATCATCGTGTCCAACCTATCATCCAACACCACCTAATCAACTAACCCATGGCACCAAGCACCCCATTAAGTCTCCTCCTGAACACCTCCAGTGATGGTGACTCCACCACCTCCCCAGGCAGCCCATTCCAATGGGCAATCACTCTCTCTGTGTAAAACTTCCTCCTGACCTCCAGCCTAAACCTCCCCTGGCACAGCCTGAGACTGTGTCCTCTTGTTCTGGTGCTGGCTGCCTGGGAGAAGAGACCAACCTCTGCCTGTCTACAACCCCTCTTCAGGTAGTTGTAGAGAGCAATAAGGTCAGCCCTGAGTCTTTGCTTGGTTGTTCATTCTTGGTTGAGGAAGCTTGGAGCTGAATTGCAGTTTGAACAAACTATCTAAAACCACTTACTCTTTTCTTCACAGGTTGTTATTCCAAGGAGTCCTGTTCAGGCCAAAGGACTGCTGCTGTCATGCATAGAGGATAAAAACCCATGCATATTCTTTGAACCTAAAATACTGTACAGAGCTGCAGGTAAAGATTTGCATCCTGTATTTTCCTATGAAGCAGCACCTAGAGTAGAATAGAGTGACAGTCACAGCTAAAGGAATGCTGTAGCAAAAGTCTTGACTGCTTTTGGCTATAGTTCTGTTTGGAGGCTGTGTTCTTAGAGGAACTGTGGTAATTCTGCTGGAAAGCAGCCCTGAGGAGAGAGACTTGGGGGTGCTGGGGGAGGAGAAGCTCAACAGGAGCTCTCAGTGTGCACTTGCAGCCTGCAAAGCCAATCAGATCCTGGGCTGCAGCAGGAGAAGTGTGGCCAGCAGGGCAAGGGAGGTGATTCTCCCCCTCTGCTCAGCTCTGGGGAGACCCCACCTGGAGTACTGCCTCCAGTTCTGGAGCCCCTATTGCAAGAGGGATGTGGAGGTGCTGGAAAGTGTCCAGAGAAGGGCCATGAGGATGAGCAGAGGGCTGGAGCACCTCTCCTATGAGGACAGACTGAGGAAGTTGGGGCTGTTCAGTCTGGAGAAGAGAAGGCTCTGAGGTGACCTCATTGTGGCCTTCCAGGATCTGAAGGGGGCTACAGGAAGGCTGGGGAGGGACTGCTCAGGATCAGAGGCAGTGATAGGACTAGGGGGAATGGAATGAAGCTGGAGGTGGGGAGATTCAGGCTGGAGGTGAGGAGGAAGTTCTTCCCCATGAAAGTGGTGAAGCCCTGGAATGGGTTGTGCAGGGAGGTGGTTGGGGCCCTGTCCCTGGAGGTGTTTAAGGCCAGGCTGGCTGAGGCTGTGGCCAGGCTGATGTAGTGTGGGGTGTCCCTGCCCATGGCAGGGAAAATACCTGAATTCAAAGCAGAAAGGAAGCTTTGGTGTATGAAAGGATAGTTAACAGCCTGTGCAGTGTCAGTGGTACACAGTGATTATGAATCAAAGGAGAAGATGAGTCACCCTGACATTATCAGGTTTAGGCATCCTGTGGAGGACCTACTCTGCTGTTTTCTGACCTTTGCAGTTTCATTTCATTGTGCTCCATGCAACCTGGGTGGGGTAGAAATAAATATGCCTTGCATCAGTGGTTGCTATAGACACAAGGCAGGTAAGAGGAGAAGCTGTGTGTTTTCCCTCTGCTGGGCAGAAAAAGCAGCAGATCATGCAGGCTTGTCAAATAATCCTCTGCTGGCTCTTCTGTTTTCTCTCTCTCTACAAGGGTCACCCCTAAACCAGAGCCCCAAGCTATGTGGGGTGTCCCTGCCCATGGCAGGAGGGTTGGAACTAGATGATCCTTGTGGTCCCTGCCAACCCTGACTGATACTATGATACTAAGCACCACATCCCTTAAACACATTCAGGCTTGGAGACTCCACCACCTCCCTGGGCAGCACATTCCAATCCCTGACCACTCTTACCATCAAAAAATGTTTCCTAATGTCCACTCTAAACCTACCCAGTGGCAGCTTGAGGCCATTCCCTCTTGTTCTGTCACTAATTCCCTGTGAGAAGAGACCAGCAGCAGCCTCTCCACAACCTCCTTTCAGGTAGTTGTAAACAGCACTGAGGTCTCCCCTCAGCCTCCTCTCTTTCACACTAACCATCCCCAGCTCCTTCAGTCTCTCTTCATCAGATTTATTCTCCAGGCCCTTTACAGCTTCCTTGCCCTCCTCTGCCCTGGCTCCAGCACCTCCACAGCTCTCTTGCACTGAGGTGCTCAGAACTGGACACAATCCTCAAGGTGTGGCCTCCCCAGAGCTGAGTCCCAGGGGACAATCCCCTCCCTGCTCCTGCTGGACACAGCATTGCTGATCCCAGCCAGGATGCCTTTGGCTTTCTTGGCCCCCGGGGCACACTGCTGACTCCTCTTCATCTACTTGTCCATGAGCACCCCCAAGTCCCTTTCTGCCAGACAGCTTTCCAGCCCCAAGCCTGTAGCCTTGCTTGGGGTTGTTGTGCCCCAAGTGCAGGACCTGGCACTTGGCCTTGGTGAAGCTCATCCTGTTTAACACTGGCTATGGATCCAATCTCTCCAAGTCCCTCTGCAGAACCTCCCTACCCTGGTGCAGATCACCCCTGACACCTAACTTGGTGTCACCTGCAAATTTGCTGCTGCCCCACTCTGTGTCTTCACCCAGGTCATCAGAAAGATGTTAAACAGAAGTCCCAACACTGAGCCCTGAGGAACACCACTTGTGACCAGCTGCCAGCTGGATTTAACTCCACTGACTACCTCTCTTTGGACCTGTTTGTCCAGCCAGTGCTTTACCCAGCACATAGCAATTACATCTTTGAAAGAAAGGCTGACTCAATGTAGTTTTGGTCTATTAACATAGAAAATAGTTTTAATGCCTATTTTTGTGGGATCATATTGAATACTAAAGGAATCTAATGCTGATTTTTTTTCCCCCTTGCATTTTCATTTATTCAGTGGAAGAAGTTCCTGTGGAGCCCTACCACATTCCACTGTCTCAAGCTGAGGTGCTGCAGACAGGCAGTGATGTGACAATGGTTGCTTGGGGCACTCAGGTCAGTAAGCTTCCTACAAGCTATTTCTCATCCAAAAAAGCCTGGGGTGAGGGTTAGGTGATCACAGGATGTTAGGGGCTGGAAGGGACCTCCAGAGATCATTGAGTCCAACCCCCTGCCAGAGCAGGACCATGGAATCCAGCACAGGTCATACAGGAATGCAGGTCTTGAAAGTCTCCAGAGAAGGAGACTCCACAACCTCTCTGGGCAACCTTTGCCAGTGCTCTGGGACCCTCACAGTGAAGGAGTTCCTCCTCATGTTGAGGTGGAACCTCCTGTGCTGGAGTTTACATCCCTTGCCCCTTGTCCTATCCCAGGGTGCAAGTGAGCAGAGCCTGTCCCCTCCCTCTTGACCCCCAGCCCTCAGATATTGGTTGTAGCCAGGTGGGGCTTGGTCTCTTCTCCCAAGCTACCAGCACCAGAACAAGAGGACACAGTCTCAAGCTGTTCCAGGGGAAGTTTAGGCTGGATGTTAGGAAGAGATTCTTCCCAGGAAGAGAGATTGCCCATTGGAATGTGCTGCCCAGGGAGGTGGTGGAGTCACCATCACTGGAGGTGTTTAAAAAGAGCCTGGATGAGGCCCTTGGTGCCATGGTTGAGTTGATGAGATGGTGTTGGGTGATAGGTTGGACTCAATGATCTCTGAGGTCTTTTCCAAGCTGGTTAATTCTGTATTTAGTGCAAAGAAGACTTGGAGTGACATCAATCAGAAAACCTGTGTGCTTTGGAGCTTGGAAAATGTAGGCCAAGTGTTAAGACAGACAGTTCTTTTGATGTGAATAGTAACAGCACAGCTGTGCAGCCCTAATCCAGAGTGAGGAGCTGGCCAGACCAGGGGTGTGGCTGTGCAGCACAGCATGAGGACAGATGCTCAGTGCACACTCAGTGAATCCAGGGTGTCCTGGGTGTGTCAGGCTCCTGCAGGTCAAAGGTGTTGGAGGAAAGATTGGATATGGCACTTAGTGACAGCCTGAGAGAGTTGGGGTTAGATTGGAATGGAATGGAATGGAATGGAATGGAATAGAATAGAATAGAATAGGATAGGATGGGATAGGATAGGATAGAATAGAATAGAATAGGATAGGATAGGATAGAATAGAATAGAATAGCATAGAATAGAATAGAATAGAATAGAATAGAATAGAATAGAATAGAATAGAATAGAATAGACCAGGTTGGAAGAGACCTTCAAGATCATCGTGTCCAACCTATTATCCAACACCATCTAATCAACTAACCCATGGCACCAAGCACCCTGTCAAGTCTCCTCCTGAACACCTCCAGTGATGGTGACTCCACCACCTCCCCAGGCAGCCCATTCCAATGGGCAATCACTCTCTCTGTGTAAAACTTTCTCCTCACCTCGAGTCTAAACCTCCCCTGGTGCAGCCTGAGACTGTGTCCTCTTGTTCTGGTGCTGGCTGCCTGGGAGAAGAGACCAACCTCTGCCTGTCTACAACCTCCCTTCAGGTAGTTGTAGAGAGCAAGAAGGTCACCCCTGAGTCTCCTCTTCTCCAGGCTGAGCAGCCCCAGCTCCCTCAGCCTCTCCTCACAGGGCTGTGTTCCAAACCCCTCAACAACTTTGTTGCCCTTCTCTGGACACCTTCCAGCAACTCAACATCCCTCCTACGCTGAGGGGCCCGGAACTGGACACAGGACTCAAGGTGTGGCCTAAGCAGTGCTGAGTACAGGGCAGAATGACCTCCCTGCTGGCCACAGTGTTCCTGATGCAGGCCCCTTCCTTCCAGCACATTCCAATGGCCAATCTCTCTTTCTGGGAAGAACTTCTTCCTACCTGTTGTAGACAGCAATAAGGTCTCCTCTGAAATTGACCGTTGGAATGGGCTGCCCTTTGGAGTCACCATCACTGGAAGTGTTTAAAGAGCCTGGATGAGGCACTTGGTGCCATGGTTGAGTTGATCAGATGGTGTTGGGTGATAGGTTGGACTGGATGATCTCAAAGGCCTTTTCCAACCTGGTTAATTCTGCATTCTGTATATGTTAACTTACTGCTTGCATTCAGTGTGCATCACTGAGAACATCTTAAACAGCAGCAGGTGTTTACTTACTGACAGTCCCTTGCCTTTTTAGGTCCATGTGATCAAGGAGGTGGCATCAATGGCTCAGGAAAAGCTTGGTGTGTCCTGTGAAGTGATTGATCTGAGGACTATCTTACCCTGGGATACAGAGACGGTTTGCAAGGTGAGGAAATTCAGGTCAACTTAAAAACACAACCAAGCAAACTCCACTCCTAAGAACAATTTAACTGCAAGGCGTGGTGGCTGGTATTGTTGTTTTAAAGGCCTATGGAATGTATAGAAATTGTTCTGTGTCATATGTGAAGGATCACAGAAATGTTCAGGTTGGAAGAGACCCTCAGGAGCACCAAGTCCAACCCAGAACCCTACTCTACAAGGGTCACCCCTAAACCAGAGCCCCAAGCACCACATCCAAACCTCCTTGAAACACAGCCAGGCTTGGGGACTCAACCACCTCCCTGGGCAGCACATTCCAAGGCCTGACCATTCTTGCCATCAAAAAGTGTTTCCTAATGTCCAGTCTAAACCTACCCAGTGGCAGCTTGAGGCCATTCCCTCTTGTTCTGTCACTAATTCCCTGTGAGAAGAGACCAGCAGCAGCCTCTCCACAGCCTCCTTTCAGGTAATTGTAGACAGCAATGAGGTCTCCCCTCAGCCTCCTCTCTTTCACACATCCCCAGCTCCTTCAGTTGCTCTTCATCAGATTTACTCTCCAGGCCCTTCACAGTTTCCTTGCCCTCCTCTGCCCTGGCTCCAGATCTAGACAGGTTGGACTTGATGATCTTTGAGGTCTCTTCCAATGTTGGTGATTTGGTAGTGTGAGATGTGCCTGCCCATGGCAGGGGGGGTTGCAACTACATGATCCTTCAGGTCCATTGCCTCTTGTTCTGTCACTAATTCCCTATGAGAAGAGACCAGCAGCAGCCTCTCCACAACCTCCTCTCAGGTAGTTGTAGACAGCACTGGGATCTCCCCTCAGCTTCCTCATTTTGTTCTGATTGAAACCATTACACACCTCAACACTTAAGTCAGATAGTAGAGATGTTCAGAGAGGGCAGATCAGGCACATCTCCTTGCCTGACTTTCTGTCTATATTTGAGTGCCTGAACAGGGTAGACAAGTGTTCTGTCATTTGGTAGTTGTTCTGCAAAAGGGCTTGCTAAGGTGGAAGCAGCTGAAGTGTGATAAAGGGAACGTGAGCTGTTGGTCTGCTGCTTTATGCCAAAGATTGTCTGTGTTCACAGGATTCAGTTTACTTTATGTTTGCTCAAGAGACTGCCAGTGGGACTGGATGAAGCAGGTTATGGGAGGGAAAATCCATGGTGCCACATCCAGCTGGTGACCAGTCACTAGTGGACTCCCCCAGTAATCAGTGCTGGGCCCTGTGCTCTTTAACATCTTTATTGATGGTCTGGATGAGGGCATTGAGTCCATCAGCAGTCAATTTGCTGATGACACCAAGCTGGGGGCAGGAGTTGATCTGCTGGAGGGTAGAGAGGCTCTGCGGAGGGACCTGGACAGGCTGGACAGATGGGCAGAGTCCAAGGGCAGGAGATTGAACACATCCAAGTGCCAGGTTCTGCACATTGGCCACAGCAACCCCATGCAGAGCTACAGGCTGGGGTCAGAGTGGCTGAGAGCAGCCAGGCAGAGAGGGACCTGGGGGTGGTGGTTGATGGTAGGCTGAACATGAGCCAGCAGTGTGCCCAGGCAGCCAGGAGGGCCAATGGCATCCTGGCCTGCATCAGGAAGAGTGTGGCCAGCAGGAGCAGGGAGGTCATTCTGCCCCTGGACACTGCACTGGTTAGGCCACACCTTGAGTCCTGTGTCCAGTTCTGGGCCCCTCAGTTTAGGAAGGAGGTTGACTTGCTGGAACGAGTCCAGAGAAGGGCAACGAAGTTGGTGAGGGGTTTGGAGCACAGCCCTGTGAGGAGAGGCTGAGGGACCTGGGGTTGCTTAGCCTGGAGAAGAGGAGACTCAGGGGTGACCTTCTTGCTGTCTACAACTACCTGAAGGGAGGTGGTAGACAGGCAGAGGTTGGTCTCTTCTCCCAGGCAGCCAGCACCAGAACAAGAGGACACTGTCTCAGGCTGCACCAAGGGAGGTTCAGGCTGGAGGTCAGGAGGAAGTTTTACACAGAGAGAGTGATTGCCCATTGGAATGGGCTGCCTGGGGAGGTGGTGGAGTCACCATCACTGGAGGTGTTCAAGAGGGGATTGGACATGGCACTTGGTGCCATGGTCTAGTCATGGGGCCTGTGGTGACAGGTTGGACTCGATGATCCTCGAGGTCTCTTCCAACCTTGGTTATACTGTGATGCTGTGATACTGTGATATACTCCTCAGCTGAAGTATGTTCAGTGTCTCCTTGCAGTGTATTTCACATTACTTGGATGTGTTTTCTCTCTGTAAAGAATGAAATGTGTTGAGTTGTTGTCATCCACATGAAGAGAAACTTTGGCAGCAATAAATGCTTTACAATCCCTTCTGGACAAATAATGTTGCTCCTTTTATAGCCACATGGTTTTTCCTCCTTTAAAGATTTGAGCTGTCATGCTAGGAAAACAAACCATCTCTTGGAAGAACAGTCAGCTCTGCTTTGTTGGCTTGGGCCTGCACTGAAGCACTGTCAGGAGCAAATGCAGCTGTGTGCAGGAACTGCAGAGATGGAATTGTGCCATGGTTTGCAAATCTGTGTTCCAAACCCAGATATTCTGTGAAGAGTTTCAACAACTTCCCTTCAGTCCTGAATAACTGTTTATTTATGCCACAGAATCACAGAATTATCAGGGCTGGAAGGGACCTCAAGGATCAGCCAGTTCCAACCCCCCCTGCCATGGGCAGGGACACCTCACACTACAGCAGGTTGCTCACAGCCACATCCAGCCTGGCTGCAAACACCTCCAGGCAGGAGGCTTCCACCACCTCCCTGGGCAACCTGTGCCAGTCTCTCACCACCCTCATGGGGAACAACTTCTTCCTGACATCCAATCTCAGTCTACCCATTTCTAGTTGTGCTCCATTCCCCCCCAGTCCTATCACTCCCTGACAGCCTAAAATGTCCCTCCCCAGCTTTCTTGTAGCCCCCTTCAGATACTGGAAGGCCACAATTAGGTCACCTCGGAGCCTTCTCTTCTCCAGACTGAACAGCCCCAACTCCCTCAGTCTGTCCTCACAGCAGAGCAGCTCCAGCCCTCTGCTCATCCTCGTGGCCCTTCTCTGAACACCTTCCAGCACCTCCAGATCCTTCCTGTAACAGAGGCTCCAGAACTGGACACAGTGCTCCAGGTGTGGTCTCACCAGAGTAGAGTAGAGGGGGAGAATCCCCTCCCTGGCCCTGCTGGCTCTGCTTCTCTTGCTGCAGCCCAGGCTCTGGTTGGGTCTCTAGGCTGCAGGTGCTCACTGCTGGCTCCTGTTGAGCTTCTCCTCCCCCAGCACCCCCAAGTCCTTTTCTTCAGGGCTGTTCTCAAGCCAGTCCCTGCCCAGCCTATATTGGTGTCTGGGATTGCCTCGACCCAGCTGCAGGACCCTGCACTTGTTGAACTTTATGAGGTTGGCTCAGGCTCACCTCTCCAGCCTGCCAAGGTCCCTCTATCAGCTCCTCCACCCCACAGTTACCTTAAAAGATGGAAGGAGTCAACCTGTTGCTTTAATGGGGTGGGGTTATGAATGCTGCTAATTTATAAATGTGTTTGTGAATTAGAAGACTTTACCTATAAATTAGAAGAGTCCTTTGAAGAGTGATTGAGTGCACATTGGCAAGGCAGTTCAGCTGCTATGAGAAATGCCTAGCAGTACGTGTTTTTAGCATTGCTCTTATGTTAGGATGGCTGCAGCCTGGCCACTCTGGTGGGAGAAATACTGGGGAGGGGTCTGGAGCACAGCCCTGTGAGGAGAGGCTGAGGGAGCTGGGGTTGCTTAGCCTGGAGAAGAGGAGGCTCAGGGGAGACCTTCTTGGTGTGTACAACTCCCTGGAGGGAGGTTGTAGCCAGGTAGGGGTTGGTCTCTTCTCCCAGGCAGCCAGCACCAGAACAAGAGGACACAGTCTCAAGCTGTGCCAGGGGAGGTTTAGCCTGGAGGGGAGGAAGAAATTCTACAGAGAGAGAGAGATTGGCCATTGGAATGTGCTGCCCAGGGAGGTGGTGGCGTCACCATCACTGGAGGTGTTTAGGAGGAGACTTGATGGGGTGCTTGGTACCATAGTTTAGTTGATTAGGTGGTGTTGGGTGATAGGTTGGACTTAATGATCTTGAAGGTCTCTTCCAACCCAGTCTGGTCTATTCTATTCTATTCTATTCTATTCTATTCTATTCTGTTCTGTTCTGTTCTATGAAGTTCTTCCCAGACACAGAGATTGGCCATTGGAATGTGCTGTCCAGGGAGGTGGTGGAGTCACCATCACTGAAGGTGTTTAGGAAGAGCCTGGATGAGGCACTTGGTGCCATGGTTTAGTTGATCAGATGGTGTTGGGGGATAGGTTGGATTTGATGATCTCTGAGGTCTTTTCCAACCTGGCTAATTCTATTCTATTCTAAAGAGAGATTTGATAAGGCTCTGTGGTTATGCTTCCCAGCTGCCACCAGAGGCCTCTTTTTAGCTAAGTTAAGCAGCTGCTGGGACTTTGCTCTGCTTCTAATTAGCTTTTTTTTCCTAACACATGGCTCTGAGTGAAACAGCAGTAAACATAAATAAGACATACAGCAAACAAACACAGCTTGATGCTGACTTTGCTGACAGTTTCTTTGCATCTTTTAAAGACTTGGTGTCTGTGCTCAGTTTTGAAGTACTTGAGCAGTTGTCATCTGTGTGAGAATAAGATGAGGGAGCTCCTGCCTGGTGCAGACTGCCATGGGCTTTGGATGGATCCCAGCAGCAACTGAAAGCTTCTCATTGGTACAGTTGCTGGGATGTGCAAAGTTTTGTGTCCTTATGCCAATCTTGAGATGTCTAAGAAAGAGTACTGAAGTCTGAGGCAGACCTGCTCTAGAGAAAAGCTAGCTCACAGAATCATCGAGGCTGGGAAAGGCCTCTCAGATCATCAAGTCCAGCCTAGGAGCTAACCCCAGCACAGCAGCTAAACCATGGCACCAAGTGCCACATCCAAGCTTTCCTTCAGCACCTTCAGGGACAGGGACTCCACCACCTCCCTGCCCATTCCAATGTCTATTTCCCTTTTCCATGAGGAAGTGCTTCCTAACACCCAACCTAAGCCTCCCCTGGCACAGCTTCAGGCCATGCCCTCTCATCCTGTCATACACAAGTTGCCTGGGAGCAGAGCCTGACCCCCACCTGACTACAACTTCCTTTTAGGTAATTGTAGAGAGAGATATGGTCCCCCCTGAATCTCCTGCAGGCTGAACACCCCCAGCTCCCTCACCCTCTCCTCATCAGACTTTCCCTGCAGCCCTCTCCCCAGTCAGGTTGCTCTCCTCTGGGCCTGCTCCAGCACCTCAAGATCCTTCCTGAAGTGAGAGCCCCAGAGCTGCAGACAGTGCTTTTCTTTGATCTTCTCTTCCTTTTCCTCTTCCTTTTTTTCCTCTCCCTTTTTCTATCTTCCTTTTTTCCTCTTCCTTTTTTCCTCTTCCTTTTTTCCTCTCCCTTTTTCTATCTTCCTTTTTTCCTCTTCCTTTTTTCCTCTTCCTTTTTTCCTCTTCCTTTTTTCCTCTTCCTTTTTTCCTCTTCCTTTTTTCCTCTTCCTTTTTTCCTCTTCCTTTTTTCCTCTTCCTTTTTTCCTCTTCCTTTTTTCCTCTTCCTTTTTTCCTCTTCCTTTTTTCCTCTTCCTTTTTTCCTCTTCCTTTTTTCCTCTTCCTTTTTTCCTCTTCCTTTTTTCCTCTTCCTTTTTTCCTCTTCCTTTTTTCCTCTTCCTTTTTTCCTCTTCCTTTTTTCCTCTTCCTTTTTTCCTCTTCCTTTTTTCCTCTTCCTTTTTTCCTCTTCTTTTTTTCCTCTTCCTTTTTCTCTTCTTTTTTCCTCTTCCTTTTCTTTATCTGCCTTTTTTCCCCTTACTTTTTTCCCCTTACTTTTTTCCTCTTACTTTTTTCCATTCCTATTTTTCCTCTTCCTATTTTTCCTCTTCCTTTTTTTCTTCTTCCTTTTTTCTCTTCCTTTTTTTCTTCTTCCTTTTTTCTCTTCCTTTTTTTCTCTTCCTTTTTTCCTCTTCCTTTTCTCCTCTTCCTTTTTTCTCCTCTTCCTTTTTTCTCCTCTTCCTTTTTTCTCCTCTTCCTTTTTTCTCCTCTTCCTTTTTTCTCCTCTTCCTTTTTTCTCCTCTTCCTTTTTTCTCCTCTTCCTTTTTTCTCCTCTTCCTTTTTTCTCCTCTTCCTTTTTTCTCCTCTTCCTTTTTTCTCCTCTTCCTTTTTTCTCCTCTTCCTTTTTTCTCCTCTTCCTTTTTTCTCCTCTTCCTTTTTTCCTCTTCTTTTGTATTTTCCTTTTTTTCTTCTCTTTTTTTTTTTTTCTCTTCCTTTTTTTCCTCTTCCTTTTCCTCTTCCTTTTTCTCTTCCTCTTTTTGTCATCCTCTTTTTCCCTTCTCCCCTCCCTTCTCCTCCTGCTGAGGTTCTGATTGGCTGTTATGCTCATGTCAGGATGGTTTTTGCTCTCTCTGCTCAACACTGCATTGTGATGTGATGTACTGTGAGATACCTGTGTGGCTGCACGTAGTTACTTCAGGTTGTTGAGTTGAGCAAGGGTTTGAAACCCTTTAATTTTTAGCACATTTTTCCTCAGGTCCCATAGCCAGGTACTTCAGCCATATGTAAGAAATCCAAGATCTCAGCAGGGCCTTCCAGCTGTCCTCATTTATAGAGCTGTTCCAGAAGTACAGACTACAGAATGAACCAGGTTGGGAAAGACCTTTGAGATCATCCAGTCCAACCTATCGCCCAACACCATCTAATCAACAAAACCATGGCACCAAGTGCCTCATCCAGGCTCTGCTTGAACACCTCCAGGGATGGGGACTCCACCACCTCCCCAGGCAGCACATTCCAATGGCCAATCTCTCTTTCTGGGAAGAACTTCTTCCTAACATCCAGCCTAAACCTCCCCAAATGAAGAATCATACAACAGTCTGGGTTGGAAGGGACCTCTGAAGGTCGTCCAGTTCAACCCCCTCTGCAGTTAGCAGGGGCATCCTCAAATAGATCAGCTTGTCCAGAGCCCTGTCCAGCCTCACTTTGAAAGAGGAATGGTTTAATTTGTAATTCCTTGAAATTTCCCTTGTGGAGGTGGAAGCAAAGCCTTTTGCAAGGCAAGTCTGACAAAGGTTACTCTTATGGAGCATGGAAAGAATTTTGCATGCATTAAACCAGCCTCATCTGTAACCTTTCTAAAGCCTTTCACAAGGAAAAAAGGAGGAGATTGTGCAGGTTGTATGTGCATAGAGCTCTGGTATACAGAACACACAATTAACCAGGTTGGAAAAGACCTCAGAGATCATCGAGTCCAACCTATCCCCCAACACCATCTGATCAACTCAACCATGGCACCAAGTGCCTCATCCAGGCTCTTCCTAAACACCTCCAGTGATGGAGACTCCACCACCTCCCTGGGCAGCACATTCCAATGGCCAATCTCTTTTGCTGGGACGAATTTCTTCCTACCATCCAGCCTAAACCTCCCTTGGTGCAGCTTGAGACTGTGTCCTCTTGTTCTGGTGCTGGTTGCCTGGGAGAAGAGACCAGCCCCCACCTGGGTACAGCCTCCCTTCAGGGAGTTGTAGAGAGCAAGAAGGTCTCTCCTGAACCTCCTCTTCTCCAGGCTAAGCAACCCCAGCTCCCTCAGCCTCTTCTCACAGGGCTGTGCTCCAGACCCCTCCCCAGCTTTGTTGCCCTTCTCTGGACACCTTCCAGCATAGTATCATAGTATCATTCAGGGTTGGAAGGGACCACAAGGATCATCTAGTTCCAACCCCCCTGCCATGGCCAGGGACACCCCACACTAGATCAGCCTGGCCAGAGCCTCAGCCAGCCTGGGCTTAAACACCTCCAGGGATGGGGCCCCAATCACCTCCCTGGACAACCCATTCCAGGGCTTCACCACTCTCATGGCATCTCAACATCTTTCCTGAACTGAGGGGCCCAGAGCTGGACACAGGACTCCAGGTGTGGCCTAAGCAGTGTCTCTACAATGCATTACTTTTTAAACCTACAAGATACTTTTCCTTCCTTCCAGAGCTGCAGTTTTCAGACCAAGCCTTTCCCACTTGTAATTAAAGAGATTTACTGAGAAGCTTTGGAGAGCTCAGACTGTGCAGCTTTCCCTCCCTGGGAACTGTTGGGTGGTGTGGTATTGATTTAGAAACAAAAAGCCACTGGCACACTTCCCTAGTGCTTTACTGGTCACATCCAGGGTAGAATTCTGTGGCTGTGGTGGGTTGTATATTAAAAATGCATGTGTTACTGGAAATGGGGAATCCAGCTCTGGATTAAGGGCTCTTTAGGGCTTGTGCAAATTGCTGCTCTTTTATTCAGCCTGAATTGAGCTGCCCCCTGTTAGTTAAACTTTGCCTTGCTGAGTATCCCTCTGCCACTGGCCCTTCTGCAAGTGCAAATGTGCAAATGGCCAGTCTGCTGCTTTTGTGCTGTGCAGAAGGCAAGTGTTTGCCACACACAATGATCAAGACTTGCATTTCTTACCTAATTAATCACCCTAAAGCTGTCTGGGCTGTGGCTACTGTGGTGCAGAGCAATGTTGAGAATGATTCCTTTGTGACTTAGTCATGAAGAGCACTGCAAGCTGAACTGCAGAACTAAGGGCTTGTGGGTCCTTGTGAGCCTGGATGACTGCATCTTGCAAGGAGACAGTGGTGTCTTTGCAGAGACATTGCTCTGTGCATTGATATTATCAATGAGAACAGAATGGAGTGGAATGGAATGGAATGGAGTGGAAGAGAATAGAGTGGAATGGAATGGAATGGAGTGAAGTGGAATGGAATGGAGTGGAAGAGAATAGAGTGGAATGGAATGGAATGAAGTGGAATGGAATGGAATGGAGTGGAATAGAATGGAATAGAATAGAGTGGAATAGAGTGGAATAGAATAGAATAGAATAGAATAGAATAGAATAGAATAGAATAGAATAGAATAGAATAGAATAGAATAGAATAGAATAGAATAGAATTAACCAGGTTGGAAGAGACCTTTGAGATCATCAAGTCCAACCTATCACCCAACACCATCTGATCAACTAAACCATGGCACTAAGTGCCTCATCCAGTCTCCCCTTAAACACTTCCAGTGATGGTGACTCCACCAGCTCCCTGGGCAGCACATTCCAATGGCCAATCTCTCTTTCTGTGTAAAATTTCTTCCTAACATCCAACCTGCAACTCCCCTGGCACAGCTTGAGACTGTGTCCTCTTGTTGTGGTGCTGGTTGCCTGGGAGAAGAGACCAACCCCCACCTGGCTACAACCTCCTGTCAGACAGTTGTAGTGAGCAAGAAGGTCTCCCCTGAGCCTCCTCTTCTCCAGGCTAAGCAACCCCAGCTCCCTCAGTAATTCTGACCTTGCTTCTGTGGGAGACTATCCAGCACTGTTCTCCTGAGCACCCCTGTGCTGCTTTTTGCTCCTCTGTCTGAAAGGTTCTGCAGACCTCCTCGTGGAGGTCAGCAGTAAATTCTTGGCAGGCTGAGAAACAACATCTGCCCTCTCCTTGGAAGGAGCAGAGCAGAAATTGGCCAGGCTGGGAACCAGTGAGTAATAGAGTACTGGGGAGCAGCTCAGGGATCACTCTGTGCCTGTTCTCCATCCAGGCTCCTCGATTGGAGCCATTTCTAACAGTGTGGATTAGAGCTTTCTCCTTTGAGCTTTGTGTGGATTAGAGCTTTCTCCTTAGTGCACAGGTAGCATTTTTATCTCAGCTCTTGTCATCCAAGTGACTGAGTGATTGTTAGGAGCAGGTCCTTGGTGTCCTGTGCTTACTAGGCAGCACACCCTAGCAGACCTGTTGGTCTACCAGTGTCCCCATTCCTTGAAATGTACTTCATCCTGTTGGACTGTGTCTAAAGGAAAATCAAGGTCAGTGAGCCTGATGGGGGTGGCTTTGCTTTTAGTCCATTAGCTGCACTCACCAGGCATTGAACTGTGCAATTGTAGTGCAAGCATGCTGGGATCAGCTTTGTGTTTCTTGGCTGTCTCTCCCTGGTCTTTTGCCACCTTGCATGTTGCTCCTTGGATCTCTCCACTGAATGGATCTCATACCTATAAAATATGATTAAAATCGTGCTGCTTGCATGATGACTGTGAACTTTGTCACTCTTTCCAGAGGAGATGTCTTTTGCTCTTGTAGTTTCAGGTTGCTAGGGCATGCTGGGACTTGATGACCTCTGGGGGTGCCTTCCAACCTCTAACATTCAAGCCCTCCTCCTCTGGCAGGGGAGTTGGACTAGAGGATCTTTTGAGCTCCCTTCCAGCCCCTGAAGTTCTGTGATTCTGTGATGATTCTATGACTACATGGCTACAGAAGCAGAGCACTGGACCCATGCTTGCAGACAGTCATCTGAAAGTTATGAGAATATTTGTAACCACTTAGGAAACCTATTAGTCATCTCTTTTGCTCCTCTGTATTTCGAGAGAGCTTTAAATGGAAACCTTGTTGTTGGTTCCTATGCATCTTGTGTCAGGGAAGAAGAATGGAAGTCATAGAAGCAGAGAATTGGCAGGGTGGGAAGGGACCTCAAGGATCAGCCAGTTCCAACCCCCCTGCCATGGGCAGGGACACCTCACACTGCAGCAGGTTGCTCACAGCCACATCCAGCCTGGCTGCAAACACCTCCAGGTGTGAGGCTTCCACCACCTCCCTGGGCAACCTGTGCCAGGCTCTCACCACCCTCATGAGGAAGAACTTCTTCCTAACATCCAATCTGAATCTACCCACTTCCAGTTTTGTTCCATTCCCCCCACTCCTATCACTCCCTGACACCCTCAGAAGTCCCTCCCCAGCTTTCTTGTAGCCCCCTTCAGATACTTCAAGGCCACAATTAGATGTCCTCAGAGTCTTCTCTTCTCCAGACTGAGCAGCCCCAACTCCCTTAGTCTGTCCTCATAGGATAGCAGCTCCAGCCCTCTGCTCATCCTCCTGGCCCTTCTCTGGACACCTCCAGATCCTTCCTGTAATAGAGGCTCCAGAACTGGACACAATACTCCAGGTGGGGTCTCACCAGAGTGGTGTAGAGGGGGAGAATCTCCTCCCTTGACCTGCTGGCTATGTTGGTAAAATGTTTGTGGTTGGAAGGGACCTTTACAGGCCATCTGGTTCAAGACCCCTGCAGTGAGCAGGGACATGAGTAACTAGATCAGGTTGCTCTGAACCCCATCCAGTCTGAGCTGAATGTTTCCAGTGAAGAGTGAGGCAAAAGGAGTTCTAGAGTATCTCAACTGTACATCTGTACATCAGAAAGACACTAGATGCCATTGAGATGGAGATTAGGGATGATCGGGTTGAATGCTTGTGGATAAGAATTAGAGGGAAGACCAGCAGGGCAGACACCCTGGTTGGAGTCTGTTATAGACCACCCAACCAGGAGGAAGATGTTGACGAAGCATTCTATAGGCAGCTTAGGGCTGTCTCAAGATCTCTGGACCTTGTTCTCATGGGTGACTTCAACCTGCCTGACATCTGCTGGGAACTCAACACGGCAGAGAGGAGACAGTCTAGGAGGTTTTTAGAATGCATGGAGGACAGCTTCTTATCCCAGGTGCTGCGAGAGCCTACCAGGGGCAAGGCTATGCTTGACCTCCTCTTCACCAACAGGGAAGGACTGGTGGGTGATGTGGTGGTTGGAGGGTGTTTGGGGTCCAGTGACCACGAGATAATTGAATTCTCGGTTTTTGGTCAAGCCAAGAGGGGCGGCAAGAAGATCTCCACTCTGGACTTCCGGAGGGCAGACTTTGGGTTACTCAAGGAACTAATTCAGAGGGTTCCTTGGGATAAAGTCCTTAAAAACAAAGGGGTCCAGGAGAGCTGGACCTACTTCAATGAAGAATTGTTGAAGGCTCAGGGACAGGCTGTGCCAATGTGCCAGAAGATGAGCCGCCGGGGCAGATGGCCAGCCTGGATGGTTCATGAACTTTTAATGGAACTGAGGGAAAAAAAGAGGGTGTATCACCTTTGGAAGCGAGGGGAGGCAACCCACAGAATGTTTAAGGATGTTGCTAGGTCTTGTAGGAAGAGAATTAGGGAGGCAAAAGCACACTTGGAACTTAAACTGGCCTCTACTGTGAAGGACAACAAAAAGTCCTTCTATAAATACATTAATAGTAAGAGGAAGGGGAAGGAAAACCTCCACTCCTTGGTGGATACGGAGGGGAACATTGTAACCAAGGATAAGGAAAAGGCAGAGATACTTAACACCTTCTTTGCCTCAATTTTTACTAGAAGGGCAGAACGTCTTCCTGACAGCTGGTCTGCAGAGCTAGCAGAAGGAGCCAGGGAGCTGCACAGTTTCCCTATGTTCCATGAGGCGGTAGTTGGAACTCTCCTTAGCAGCTTGGATCCCCACAAGTCCATGGGACCAGATGGGATTCATCCTAGGGTGCTGAGAGAGCTGGCAGATGAGCTGGCCAAGCCACTCTCCATAATTTTCCAGCAGTCCTGGCTCACTGGCGAGGTCCCAGAGGACTGGAAGCTGGCCAACGTGGTGCCCATCCATAAGAAGGGCCGGTTGGATGAGCCAGGGAATTACAGGCCTGTCAGCCTGACCTCAGTGCCAGGCAAGATCATGGAACAGGTCATCCTGAGTTCAATAACACAACACTTACAGGATGGCCAAGGGATCAGGCCTAGCCAGCATGGATTTAGGAAGGGCAGGTCCTGCCTGACCAACCTGATCTCCTTCTATGATCAGGTGACCCGCCTGGTGGATGTGGGGAGGCCTGTTGATGTAGTCTACCTGGACCTCAGCAAGGCCTTTGACACCGTCCCCCATAGCAAACTGCTGGCCAAGCTGTCAGCCCATGGCTTGGACGGGAGCACACTGCGATGGGTTAGGAACTGGCTGGAGGGCCGAGCCCAGAGAGTGGTGGTGAATGGTGCCACATCCAGCTGGCAACCAGTCACTAGTGGTGTGCCCCAAGGATCAGTGCTGGGCCCTGTGCTCTTTAACATCTTTATTGATGATCTGGATGAGGGCATTGAGTCCATCATCAGTAAATTTGCTGACGACACCAAGCTGGGGGCAAGAGTTGATCTGCTGGAGGGTAGAGAGGCTCTGCAGAGAGACCTCGACAGGCTGGGCAGATGGGCAGAATCCAACGGCATGAGATTTAACACATCCAAATGCCGGGTTCTGCACATTGGCCACAACAACCCCATGCAGTGCTACAGGCTGGGGTCAGAGTGGCTGAGAGCAGCCAGGCAGAGAGGGACCTGGGGGTGCTGGTTGATGGTAGGCTTAACATGAGCCTGCAGTGTGCCCAGGCAGCCAAGAGGGCAAATGGCATCCTGGCCTGCATCAAGAACAGTGTGGCCAGCAGGAGCAGGGAGGTCATTCTGCCCCTGTACACTGCACTGGTTAGGCCACACCTCGAGTACTGTGTCCAGTTCTGGGCCCCTCAGTTTAGGAAGGATGTTGACTTGCTGGAACGAGTCCAGAGAAGAGCAACAAAGTTGGTGAGGGGTTTGGAACACAGCCCTATGAGGAGAGGCTGAGGGAGCTGGGGCTGCTTAGCCTGGAGAAGAGGAGACTTAGGGGTGACCTTATCGCTCTCTACAACTACCTGAAGGGAGGTTGTAGACAGGCTGATGATGGTCTCTTCTCCCAGGCACCCAGTACCAGAACAAGAGGACACAGTCTCAAGCTGCGCCAGGGGAGGTTCAGGTTGGATGTTAGGAAGAAGTTCTATACAGAAAGAGTGATTGCGCTATGGAACGGGTTGCCCGGGGAGGTGGTGGAGTCGCCGTCATTGAAGGTGTTCAGAAGGAGACTTGACGGGGTGCTTGGTGCCATGGGTTAGCTGTTTGGGTGGGTTGGATTGGTTGATGGGTTGGACACGATGATCTTGAAGGTCTCTTCCAACCTGGTTTGGTTTATTCTAATAAAGTTTATTCTAACTTTCTCCTCATCTGTTGTTACCAGTTTGCCATCCTAGCTCATCAGGGGGGTATGCTTTCTTTGCCCTTCTTTTGGGGCTGACATACACATAGAAGATGATGATGATGATGATGATGATGATCATTACATCTCTAGCCAAGGGGCTGTCCCTGCTTCCACTTCTGCAGCTCCTTCTTGCCCTTTAGTTTGACCAGCAGCTCCTGGCTTGTAATGCACTGAATCCCTGAATCAGCCAGGTTGGAAGAGACCTCTAAGATCATCATGTCCAACTGACTTGATCAAGTCCAACTGGCTTGATGGCTGCACCCAAAGAGTGGCTGTCAATGGCTCCAGGTCCCAGTGGAGGCCAGGGACAAGCAGAGTCCCTCAGGGAGCAGTCCTGGGACCAGGCTTGTTCAGCATCTTTGTGGGTGCCATGGACAGTGGCACTGAGTGCACCCTCAGCAGGTTTGCTGATGACACCAAGCTGTGTGGTGCAGCAGACAGGCTGGAGGGAAGGGATCCATCCAGAGCGACCTGGACAGGCTGGAGAGGTGGGCACAAGCCAACCTCATGAGGTTCAACAGGACCGAGTGCAGGGTCCTGCATCTGGGTGGAGGCAATCCCAGGCACAAATCCAGGCTGGGCAGGGACTGGCTGGAAAGCAGCCCTGAGGAGAGAGACTTGGGGGTGCTGGGGGAGGAGAAGCTCAACAGGAGCTCTCAGTGTGCACTTGCAGCCCACAAAGCCAATCAGATCCTGGCAGGGGGGTTGGACCTGGCTGATCCTTGAGGTCCCTTCCAGCCCTGACAATTCTGTGAGTTTCTTTGTCAGTATTGGGAAAAGCCAAGGATCAAGGTCACCATAAAGCAGAAGGCAAGACTTGTTCCCTCCTGCATTCTGCATTAAGTTTGTCTTGATTTCATTATCACCTAACAGCGTTCAGGAGCAGCAGGGCTGAGCAAAGTGATGAGTCAGCAAAGTCCTGAGGAAATTGCTGTTGTGGTCAGGCTTTAAGCTTTTGCCATCAGCAGTCTTAAAAGACTGGGAATCAGCAAACTTCTACAGAAATAAGATATCTAATGGCATTACAGAAGTGCTGATCATTAAACAAATACCTGCCTTTGAGCCTCTCAAGTGTGTAGTTTTGGGCTGTCCAGTGCAGCCAGACCCTTCTCAGTGATGTCCAGTGGGTGCAAGCTGGAGCAAAGGAGGTTCTTCCATGTCACCATGAGGAAAGACTTTTTCACTGTCTGAGTGACAAAGTCCTGGAACAGGCTGCCCAGGGAGCTTGTGGAGCCTCCTTCTCTGGAGACATTCAAAACCTGCCTGTGTGACCTGCTCTAGGTGATCCTGCTGTGGCAGGAGGGTTGAACTGGGTGATCCCCAGGTCAAGAGGGACAGGAATATCCTGGAGAGAATCCAACAGAGAGCTACAAGGATGCTGAAGGGACTGGAGCACTTCCTTATGAGGAGAGGCTGAGTGACCTGGGGCTGTTTGGCCTGGAGAAGAGAAGACTGAGAGGGGATTTAAGAAATGTCTATCAATATCTGAGGGCTGGGGGTCAAGAGGGAGGGCACAGGCTCTGCTCAATTGCACCTTGGGATAGGACAAGGATAAGGATAGGACAATGGATAGAAACTACAGCACAGGAGGTTCTAGCTCAGCATGAGGAGGAACTTATTCATTGTAGGGGTCACAGAGCCCTGGAAGAGGCTGCCCAGAGAGGTTGTGGAGTCTCCTTCTGTGGAGACTTTCAAGACCCATCTGGATGTGTTCCTGTGTGAGCTGTGCTGGATTCTCTGGTCCTGGACTCAATGATCTCCAGTGCTCCCTTCCAAGCCTAACATCCTGTGGATCTCTGATCCTGTGATGTCTTGGTTTAAATTAAGAAGTTACAAAATAGAGTAATAACTCTGTGTTAAGTCATTTAAAAAGAGGAGAAAGTTTTACCTCAGAAATCTAGAAACTGCAGTAAATCAGCTCATGAAAAGCTTTCTGCAGAAAGCAGAGCTCCCAAGGATGGGAGAGAGAGCACAGATTTTGTGGAGCTGTGTGAGCTGGGGAGCTTCTGTGGAAGGCCAAGTGTTGCTCAGAGTAGGGAAATGGAGACACTTGGTAAATAACCACACTCTGTTTGCCCCCTGCAGTGCTGGGATAATTGGTCTTCCCTCTGGCCATTCCACTGCCAAACCAAGTTTTATACAGATCCACAACAGAGCTGCAGCTCTGCTAATGGTTGCTCTCCAAGGGCAAATGGACATTCTGGCCAATACAGTTTGGCTCCATTGATGAGTTTGCTTCATCACTGGCATGCTCTGAGATGTAGAGAGCTCCTTGGTAATTTCTAGGGGTCCATATTTAATGTCTCCCCTCTCTGGGTCTTGCATGTGAGTCCTGCTTTGGCAGGGGGTTTGGAGCTGATGGGCTCTTGAGGTCCCTTCCAAGCTGTAATGTACTGGATGATAGGTTGGACATGATGATCTTGAGGGTCTCTTCCAACCTGGTTTATTCACATAGTATCATAGTATCAGTCAGGGTTGGGAGGGACCACAAGGATAGTGGGTAGACACTGTCCCACAGTTGTTAATAATGTGCAATGAGCAGAAAGGAGGATACAAAGACTTGATTATTCAGCAGTGTTCAGAACCCTGCCTTGAATGATGTGCAGGCTTTGATTATTTGTTCTGTCCCAGAGATGACTGCTGGCTGTTAGTTGATAAAGCCTGTGAAGGGTTCAGCACATCTCTCAAGCTACTGATCTCAGGGCAAATGCTGATGTCTGTGTATCCTGCTGGAGATAAGAGGCCAAAGAGTTGATTCTTTGAGGGGGGCACACTAAATTGCTGTAGAATGTTTATCAGCCCTTAATGTTGATAATTTGTTTACACTGCTGACTCATTTTGATGCTATGGTGATCAGTGCAATGGAAACAGTTAATGGAAGCAGGGCTGCTACTTTTTCCCCCCCCTGAGGCTGCTTCCACACATTTTTCAGCTCATCAGGAGAGGCAATTTGAAACTGAAATGCATTTCTTGTTCTGTAGATAGTTTCTTTCCTTTTTCCTTCTTGTCTTCCTTTTGGGTGCATGTCAAAATCATTGCAAGCTTGTGATCCTTGGGCTAACACTTGGGTTAAATGTCTCTGTGTAGCAATTCAATGCTGCTCCATTGTGTGTTGAGACATGCCTGCCTCAAACAGGAGCCCTGATTTGATGTTTGTCGTTGAAGAAGCTTCCACTGAGGTCAGTGAAGGAAAGCCATAGGTTTGGGGGCAGTTTTTAGGTCATCTTTGATTTTGCCACTTTATTCTCCCCTGCTAACCCATCAGATGCCACTGGCTCTAAGCAGCAGTGTCACTTGAGCACAAAGACCATGAAGCACAGTGGAAGTGGGGAATGATTTGGTTGAGTAGGAATAGAGCTGAGGCACATAGATTAACCATTTCTTTAATGTCTTTGAGCACCTGGAGAGGTTCTTCTGTTTCTTTGGATTTGTTCACCCTGGGTTTGAAAGGATCTTTTCCTTCTTAGTGGCTGGAGGTGTTTGGAAAAGAGAGTCTGAATTGTAAACCTTTCACCTGGAGTATCTGAGTTTTCTGAAGCAGGCTTGAAGGTGCAAGAAGAAAGCTGCTGACAGTCCCACTTGCACACTCCTGTAAGTGCAACTGCTGAAATAGAATAGAATAGAATGGAGTAGAGTAGAATAGAATAGAATAGAATAGAATAGAATAGAATAGAATAGAATAGAATAGAATAGACCAGGTTGGAAGAGACCTTCAAGATCATCATGTCCAACCTATCATCCAACACCACCCAACTAACTAAACCATGCAACCAATCACCCCATCAAGTCTCCTCCTGAACACCTCCAGTGATGGTGACTCCACCACCTCCCCAGGCAGCCCATTCCAATGGGCAATCACTCTCTCTGTGTAGAACTTCTTCCTAACCTCCAGCCTAAACCTCCCCTGGTGCAGCCTGAGACTGTGTCCTCTTGTTCTGGTACTGGGTGCCTGGGAGAAGAGACCAACCTCTGCCTGTCTACAACCTCTCTTCAGGTAGTTGTAGAGAGCAATAAGGTCACCCCTGAGTCTCCTCCTCTCTAGGCTAAGCAGCCCCAGCTCCCTCAGTCTCTCCTCACAGGGCTGTGTTCCAAGACCCTCACCAACTTCATTGCCCTTCTCTGGACACCTTCCAGCAAGTCAACCTCCTTCCCAAACTGAGGGGCCCAGAACTGGACACAGGACTCAAGGTGTGGCCTAACCAGTGCAGTGTACAGGGGCAGAATGACTTCCCTGCTCCTGCTGGCCACACTGTTCCTGATGCAGGCCAGGATGCCATTGGTCCTCTTGGCTGCCTGGGCACACTGCAGGCTCATGTTCAGCCTACCATCAACCAGCATCCCCAAGTCCCTCTCTGCCTGGCTGCTCTCCAGCCACTCTGACCCCAGCCTGTAGCTCTGCATGGGGTTGTTGTGGCCAGTGTGCAGAGCCTGGCATTTGGATGTGTTCAATCTCCTGCCCTTGGACTCTGCCCATCTGTCCAGCCTGTCCAGGTCCCTCTGCAAAGCCTCTCTACCCTCCAGCAGATCAACTCCTGCCCCCAGCTTGGTGTCATCAGCAAATTTACTGCTGATGGACTCAATGCCCTCATCCAGACCATCAATAAAGATGTTAAAGAGCACAGGGCCCAGCACTGATCCCTGGGGCACACCACTGGTGCCTGGCTGCCAGCTGGCTGTGGCACCATTCACCACCACTCTCTGGGCTCAGCCTCCAGCCAGTTCCTAACCCAGCTCAGAGTGCTGCTGTCCAAGCCATGGGCTGACAGCTTGGCCAGCAGTTTGCTATGGGGGACAGTGTCCTAAGGCAGCTCCTGCTGCCTTATGCTGAGAATCCTTTGTGTTTGCCACATACCAAAAGGGAAGATCACAACTACCTCTGAATATTTAAACAGAGCAGCTGCCATGGAAGACAAACACATCAAGTGTCTCATGTTTGAGTATTGACAGGAATAGTCTGATGAGAGAATTGAATCTGTCTGATGAACAGACAGGGCTCACAATTCATGCTTTTGGCACTGGAATATTTGTATTTGGTGTGTCTTCTGCTGCTGTTCATCCTACCAGGGTACTTTGGAGCTGTTCAGTCTGGAGAAGAGAAGGCTCCCAGGTGACCTCATTGTGGCCTTCCAGTATCTGAAGGGGGCTACAAGAAAGTTGGGGAGGGACTTCTCAGCATCTCAGGGAGTGATAGGACTAGGGGGAATGGAATGAAGCTGGAGGTGGGGAGATTCAGGCTGGAGGTGAGGAGGAAGTTCTTCCCCATGAGAGTGGTGAAGCCCTGGAATGGGTTGTCCAGGGAGGTGGTTGAGGCCCTGTCCCTGGAGGTGTTTAAGGCCAGGCTGGCTGAGGCTCTGGCCAGGCTGATGTAGTGTGGGGTGTCCCTGCCCATGGCAGGGGGGGTGGAACTAGCTGATCCTTGTGGTCCCTTCCAACCCTGACTGATAGTATTATGGAATGCTTGGTGCCATGGGTTAGTTGTTTAGGTGGGTTGGATTGGTTGATGGGTTGGACACGATGATCTTGAAGGTCTCTTCCCACCTGGTTGGGTTTATTCTAAATAAAGGTTTATTCTAAATACTATGATAACTTCTGCTGTGGCCTTGAGAAGGGAACTGTCTGCTCTCCCTGGGGACAGACACTGCTTGTCAGTGCCCTGGCTTAAAGTCTCAGATGTAGATGTGTGATTGTAAGATAAGTCATGACAGTGCTGAGTTCATGACAGTGCTGAGTTTCTGTGTGACAGTTTAGGCAGGCACAGTGGAAGGTGTTTTGGGATAGTCTTGTTTGTTCAATACTTCTTTAGAGTGTCATTGGGGCACAGAATTGTCAGGGTTGGAAGGGACCTCAAGTATCATCCACTTCCACCCCTCCTGCCATGGGCAGGGACACCTCACACCACAGCAGGTTGACTCAGAGCCACATCCAGCCTGGCCTTGCATTTACAAGCAAAACTACAATCTGCAATGAAATGCAGTGCCAGCCTGATCTAGTGTGGGGTGTCCCTGCCCATGGCAGAGGGGTTGGAACTAGATGATCCTTGTGGTCCCTTCCAACCCTGACTGATACTATGATTCCAGCTTGGATACATGAGGTAGATGTTGATGGAAGGGTTGAATAGTGGCATTCTCCAGGAAAGAGACTCATAGTTTGTGACATCCAAGTTTAGCCATAAAGGGAAGATTGCTGAATGGAATCTGCTGTGTACATGACTCACTCTACATACATCTGAAGTTTTTATTTTTCCTGCTTTCTGGAACAATTTGGTGTGACAAAAAGTCTGCAGCTGTTTGATGTAGCCTTAGTCATTTGGTATTGACAGCTAATCACAGGCTCACAGGATGTCAGGGGTTGGAAGGGAACCAAAGAGATCACCAAGTCCAACCCCCCGCCACAGCAGGACCATACAACCTAGCTCAAGTCACAGAGGAACACATCCAGATGTCTCCATGGAAGTCTCCAGAGAAGGAGACTCCACAGCCTCTCTGGGCAGCCTGTTCCAGTGCTCTGTGACCCTCACAGGAAAGAAGTTCCCCCTTGTGTTGAGGTGGAACCTCCTGTGCTGGAGCTCCTTGTCCTGTCACAGGGCACAAGTGAGCAGAGCCTGTCCCCTCCCTGCTGTCCCCCAGCTCTCAGATATTTATAGACATTTATTAAATCCCCCCTCAGTCTTCTTCTTTCCAGACTGGAAAGCCCCAGGGCTCTCAGCCTCTCCTCAAAAGGCACTTGCTCCAGTCCCCTAATCATCCTCTTTTACCTTTATGCTAATCCTTGTAACTGAGTCACTCTTCTGGGGAATCAGAGAGTCACAGAATGGTCTGGGTTGGAGGGACCTCTGAAGCTCATCCAGTCCAACCTCCCCTGCAGTCAGCAGGGACATCCCCAACTAGATCAGGCTGCCCAGAGCCCTGTGGAGCCTCACCTTGAATATCTCCAGGGACAGGGTCTCAGCCACCTCCCTGGGCAACCTGTTCCAGTGTTCCACCACCCTCATGGTAAAGAACTTGTTCCTAACATCCAACCTACATCTGCTCTTCTTTAGCTTGAAGCCACTGCCCCTTGTGCTATCACCACAGGCCTTTGCAAATAGTCTCTCTCCATCCTTCCCAGCAAGAGAGACTGGCCATTGGAATGTGCTGCCTAGGGAGGTGGTGGAGTCACCATCTCTGGAAGTGTTTAGGAGGAGACTGGATGAGGCACTTGGTGCCATGATTTAGTTGATTAGGTGGTGTTGGGTGATAGGTTGGACTGGATGATCTCAAAGGTCTTTTCCAACCTGGTTAATTCTATTCTGTTCTATTATTTTAGGGAGAGCAGATTTAAAGTGGCTAAGTAAAATTCACTACTTTTCTGGGAGCTTTACTCCTTATTATAATCCTTATTATTAAGTTGCTGTTTGGATGCACAGTAATAACTTCCACAGAGCTCAGCAGGCAATAGGACAGCTGTCTATAGCATGCTACACCTTGTGAGGAAGCATTGATTGTCCATTGGAATGTGCTGCCCAGGGAGGTGGTGGAGTCCCCAAGCCTGGCTGTGTTTCAAGGAGGTTTGGATGTGGTGCTTGGGGCTGTGGTTTAGGGGTGACCCTTGTAGAGCAGGGTTCTGGGTTGGACTTGGTGCTCCTGAGGGTCTTCTCATAGACTCATAGAATCACAGAATCAACCAGGTTGGACAAGACCTCAGAGATCATCAAGTCCAACCTATTACCTAATACCTAACACCTCCTGGCAACTAAACCATGGCTCCAAGTGCCACATCCAGTGCCTTTTTGAACACCTCCAGGGATGAGGACTCCACCACCTCCCTGGGCAGCACATTCCAATGGCCAATTACTCTTTCTCCTCACCTCCAGCCTAAATTTTCCCTGGCACAGCTTGAGACTGTGTCCTCTTGTTCTGTCACTGGCTGCCTGGGAGAAGAGACCAACCTCCACCTGGCTGGCTGCAACCTCCCTTCAGGGAGCTGTAGAGAGCAATGAGGTCTCCCCTGAGCCTCCTCTTCTCCAGGCTAAGCAACCCCAGCTCCCTCAGCCTCATCAGAATCATTCCAACCTGCACGTTTCTGTGATTCTGTGAATTGCTTAGCTTCAGGCAAACAGCTTGCTGGGCAAATGAGGATGGTGAGGCTCTGAAATGGGCTGCCCAGGGCACTTAGAGATGCCTCTTCCCTGGAGGTGTTCAAGGGCAAGTCGGAAGGGACTTGGAGCAACTTGGTCTTGCGGAAGTTGTCCATGCCCCTGGCTCAGGGTTTGGAGCTAGATGGTCTTTTCTCAACCCAAATCATTGCTGGGTGCTATGAAATCAATGCTTCTCTTAATTTCCCTGCCTTTTTCTTCCTCACTGTGATACTTGGGGTTGGCATCCATATACTTTTATGTCTCTGTTTGTTTTCTCTTCTGGCTGGTCTTTGATTTGAGATTAATTGGGAAGGAAGTTAGCCTTCTGGGGTTTTATTGGCGGAGGTCTTTTGTTTTTGTCTTCATCTTTGGCTACAGAGAAGGCAGGTAAGGGGTAAGGGTATAGACAGAGTGTCAGAGGGGAGTTGTGCAGCAGGATGTTCATAGTATCATAGTATCAGTCAGAGTTGGAAGGGACCACAAGGATCATCTAGTTCCAACCCCCCTGCCATGGGCAGGGACACCCCACACTAGATCAGCCTGGCCAGAGCCTTGTCCAGCCTGGGCTTAAACACCTCCAGGGATGGGCCTCAACCACCTCCCTGGACAACACATTCCAGGGCTTCACCACTCTCACAGTGAAGAACTTCCTTCTCACCTCCAGCCTGAATCTCCCCACCTCCAGCTTCATTCCATTCCCCCTAGTCCTATCACTCCCTGAGATCCTGAGCAGTCCCTCCCCAGCCTTCCTGTAGCCCCCTTCAGATACTGGAAGACCACAATTAGGTCACCTGGGAGCCTTCTCTTCTCCAGACTGAACAGCCCCAACTCCTTCAGTCTGTCCTCACAGGAGAGGTGCTCCAGCCCTCTGCTCATCCTCCTGGCCCTTCTCTGGACACCTTCCAGCACTCTGTTCTATCACTCCGATGTGCTAAGGTTGGGTGCTGTGTTGAACGCTAGTGGGAACTAGCTCTCTGTTCTGTCCCTTGTCCCTGATTCCTGTTCGTGTTGTCTCTTCTCTTTGTCAGCAACCAGAACCAAAGCCTCTTCATCTTTTGTTTTGTTTTCATCCTTGGCTCCAGAGAAGGCAGGTAAGGGCCTAGACAGAGTGCCAGAGGGGAGCTGTGCAGCAGGATGTTCTATCACTCTGATGTGCTAAGGCTGGGTGCTGTGTTGAACGCTAGTGGGAACTAGCTCTCTGTTCTGTCCCTTGTCCCTGCTTCTTGTTAGTGTTGTCTCTTCTCTTTGTTAGCAACCAGAACCAATGCCTCTTCATCTTTGTTGTCTTTGCAGTCTGGGAGCCCTCATGGATCTGCTTGTCCTTACCATGTAAACTGGTTATCACAGCTCCTTTTGCTTTGAGGGAACTCATTCTAGCTTCTGAAGCTGGCAGTGGATCTGAGCTCTGTCCGGGCTGCAGACTGTCACAGCAGCCTCAGCCGTGCCATCTGCAGTCAATGAATCCCAGGCTTGTAGGTCAGCAAGCACAAACCTTGGTTGCATCAGCTGAACAAGCAGGCAGTGGTGGATTAAAAGCCTCTGTTTTGGTGAACCTCTAGCAGCAGAGCAGAGATCTGCCTTCTGCTAACGTGGATCAGTGAAAATGATTGACAGCCCTTTAAAGCCCTTCTTTGTCAAGTTAGGGATCGCTTTTTCACTCCCTGCTGTCCATCAACATGCTTCTCTGTTGCAGGGCTGCCTAGGGTGTTATCATTTTACTGCTTGAAAATGTTTTGTTAAGAGGTTTTTCCTCCACTGGTTGACTGAAGGAATAAGAATGCTGTGTTTTCCTTGCCAAGCAGTTTGATGTTTGACCTACAGACACTGGAGCCAAGGTTCAGCTGGGATTCTCTGCTCTCTTGTTGCTATACTGGCTTATATTTGTTCTACTTAAAGGAGATTTATGAATCTTTGGCAGAGTGACTGTAAGGCTGGCAGCCTGCCTACCAGTAATTGAGAAAGCTTCCTTGTACTTTGGGCTGTGGATGAAGTGATGGTCTTTAGAGGATGCTTAGGGGATGTGAGCATCTCCCTTGTGAAGAGAGTCTGAGAGCCCTGGGGCTGCTTGGTCTTAAGAAGACTGAGAAGGGATCTGATGGATGTCTATCAATAGCTGAGGGGTGGGTGTCAAGTGGAGGGGGCCAAGCTCTTTTGGGTGCTGCACAGGAATAAGACAAGGAGCAAGGAATGGAATGGAATGGAATGGAATGGAATGGAATGGAATGGAATGGAATGGAATGGAATGGAATGGAATAGACCAGACCAGGTTGGAAGAGACCTTCAAGATCATCGTGTCCAACCCATCAACCAATCCAACCCACCTAAACAACTAACCCATGGCACCAAGCACCCCATCAAGTCTCCTACAGCTTGGCAGAGGTGGGATACAAGCTTGAACATACAATGGATAGAAGCTTGAACTTGGAAGGATTCACCTCAACCTGAGGAGAAACTTCTTTCCAGTGAGGCTGATAGAGCCCTGGAACAGGCTGCCCAGAGAGGTTGTGGAGTCTCCCTGTCTGGAGCCTTTCCAAACCCACCTGGATGCATTCCTGTGCAGACTCCCCTGGATGATGCTGCTCTGGCAGGGGAGTTGGAGTGGATGATCTCTGGAGGTCCCTTCCAGCCTCTAATGTTCTGTGATACTGTGGTACTGTGATTTGTTTGTGTTTACATCTTGATTTTACTGATCAAGGAGTTTCAGACAGCTTCTGGGAATGGAGCATAGGCAGCATGATGTAGTAGATTTGAAGACTCTCTCCTTTTCCTTCCTTGGACTTTAGTACTGTTCAAAACCCACACCAAATTCTGTTGCTTTGTTTTAACTCAGAGAACCTAATATTGTTTTTATTTCTTCAAGATTAAGAATTACTTTTACTGGTGTGGTGGAGCTTTGAGTCCTGTGTCCAGTTCTGTGCCCAACAGTTTAGGAAAGATGTTGAGTTGCTGGAATGTGTCCAGAGAAGGGCAACAAAGCTGGGGAGGGGTCTGGAGCACAGCCCTGTGAGGAGAGGCTGAGGGAGCTGGGGTTGCTTAGCCTGGAGAAGAGGAGGCTCAGGGGAGACCTGATTGCTGTCTACAACTACCTGAAGGGAGGTTGTAGACAGGCAGAGGTTGGTCTCTTCTCCCAGGCAACCAGCACCAGAACAAGAGGACACAGTCTCAAGCTGTGCCAGGGGAAGCTTAGGCTCAAGGTGAGGAGAAAGTTCTTCCCAGCAAGAGTAATTGGCCACTGGAGTGTGCTGCCCAGGGAGGTGGTGGAGTCGCTGACCCTGGAGGTGTCCAAGAAAGGATTGGATGTGGCACTTGGAGCCATGGTTTAGTTGTCAGGAGGTGTTAGGTATTAGGTTGCACTTGATGATCTCTGAGGTCTTTTCCAGCCTGGTTGATTCTATGTTTCTATGATTTACTGCACAATTCTGGCCTAGGCATGGAGGTGTAGTGCAGCCCTGAGGGGCCTCTGGAAGGAGAAGCAAAGGGAGGCAGTTCAGAACTGGCCAGCCTGAAACCAGCCTAGCAGTGGAGTGGAAGAAAGAGCCCTGGGGCTCATGGTAAACCCCAGGTGGGGGAGAAAAAGACTACTGGGGTCATGGTCTGATTTGGTGGAGGTTTTGTGTGAAGCTTTGGCTTAAGGAGCTTCTGTGTTATGCCCAGATTAGAGAATTCTTTGTATTTTACATGCTTTGCTATGCTTACCACCATGTAGAGCTGTAGCACTGTGGTTTGTAAATAGCCTCTGCGTTTGAACTTTCCACTGCTATCCAGTCCATTGGGTGGGTGTTACTCTTTTGCCCCTTTTGGAGCAACAGAGAAATCTGTGCCCTCACTAAACTATAACAGGTGCACTCTATTCCTCTTCCCTTCTAGTAGTTCTATTCCTTTAATCACAGAATTGTTAAGTTTGGAAGGGACCTCCAGGATCATCCAGTTCCAACCTCCCTGCCATGGGCAGGGACACCTCACACTACAGCAGGTTGCTCACAGCCACATCCACCCTGGACCTAAATCCTCCAGGCATGAGGCTTCCACCACCTCCCTGGGCAACCTGTGCCAGTCTCTCACCACCTTCATGGGGAACAACTTCTTCCTAACATCCAATCTCAATCTACCCATTTCTAGTTTTGTTCCATTCCCCCTAGTCCTATCACCCCCTGACACCCTCAAAAGTCCCTCTCCAGCTTTCTTGGAGCCCCCTTCAGATACTGGAAGGCCACAATTAGTTCTCCTTGGAGCCTTCTCTTCTCCAGACTGCACAACCCCAACTCCCTCAGTCTGTCCTCACAGCAGAGCAGCTCCAGCCCTCTGCTCATCCTTGTGGCCCTTCCCTGGACACCTTCCAGCACCTCCAGATCCTTCCTGTAATAGAGGCTCCAGAATTGGACACAGTGCTCCAGGTGGGGTCTCACCAGAGTGGAGCAGAGGGGAGAATCACCTCCCTTGCCCTGCTGGCTGTGCTTCTCTTGCTGCAGCCCAGGCTCTGCTTGGCTCTCTGGGCTGCAAGTGCTCACTGCTGGCTCCTGTTGAGCTTCTCATCCCCCAGCACCCCGAAGCCCTTTTCTTCAGGACTACTCTCCAAGATGCTCAGAGAGCTATTTTGGTGTTTCAGAGATCCCACAACTCCAATAAAGCTCCTTGGTGTCTGGAAATGTGAGACATAATCAAGCTGCATTTGTTAAGATTGTCAGCATACCACATGCACCAACAATGCAGTTCAGCTGGGATGTGTCATCCTAGGGATCTGGGAGTGCTGTGTCAATGGAATCCTCAGTGATTCATCTGGCAGGTTGGGGTTTTGTGTTTCCCCGTAGGAAAACCTGAATGGAAATTTGGGATCTGGCTTCACAGCATCACAGAGTGTTAGGGGCTGGAAGGGATCCTGAAAGCTCATCCAGTCCAACCCCCCTGCCAGAGCAGGGTCACCTAGAGCAGATCACACAGGAACATATCCAGGCAGGTCTTGAATATTACTGAAGAGGGAGACCTATTCTATTCTATTCCATTCCATTCCATTCCACTCCACTCCACTCCACTCCACTCCACTCCACTCCATTCCACTCCACTCCACTCCACTCCACTCCACTCCACTCCACTCCACTCCATTCCATTCCATTCCATTCCATTCCATTCCATTCCATTCCATTCCATTCCATTCCATTCCATTCCATAGCACAAGGCCTATGAGGAGAGGCTGAGTGAGCTGGGGTTGCTTAGCCTGGAGAAGAGGAGGTTCAGGGGAGACTTTATTGCTCTCTACAACTCCCTGAAGGGAGGTGGTAGCCAGGAAGGGGTTGGCCTCTTCTCCCAGGCAGGCAGCACCAGAACAAGAGGACACAGTCTCAGGCTGTGCCAGGGGAGGTTTAGGCTGGAGGTTAGGAAGAAATTCTACCCAGAGAGAGTAGTTGGCCATTGGAATGTGCTCCCCAGGGAGGTGGTGGAGTCACCATCACTGGAGGTGTTTAGGAGGAGACTTGATGGGGTGCTTGGTTGCATGGTTGAGTTGATTAGGTGGTGTTGGATGATAGGTGGGATGAGATGATCTTGAAGGTCTCTTCCAACCTGCTCTGGTCTATTCTATTCTATTCTATTCTATTCTATTCTATTCTATTCTATTCTATTCTATTCTATTCTATTCTATTCTATTCCATTCCATTCCATTCCATTCCATTCCATTCCATTCCATTCCATTCCATTCCATTCCATTCCATAGAAATGGGGGGTGGGCAGGAGTGTTTTTCAAGCAGTTGTGTAGGTACTGACCTGGATGAGGGCACAGAATGCATCGTCAGCAAGCTTGCTGATGACAGCAAGCTGAGTGGAGTGGCTGACACACCAGTGGGTTGTGCTGCCATTCAGTGAGACTTGGACAGGCTGGTGAGCTGGGCAGGGAGAAATTGGATGAAGTTCAATAAGGGCTAGAGTAGAGTCTTGCACCTGGGAAGGAACAACTCCATGCAGCAGGATAGAATAGAATAGACCAGGTTGGAAGAGACCTTCGAGATCATCGTGTCCAACCTATCATCCAACACCACCTAATCAACTAACCCATGGCACCAAGCACCCCATCAAGTCTCCTCCTGAACACCTCCAGGGATGGTGACTCCACCACCTCCCCAGGCAGCCCATTCCAATGGGCAATCACTCTCTCTGTGTAGAACTTCCTCCTGACCTCCAGCCTGAACCTCCCCTGGCGCAGCCTGAGACTAGGTTGATAGGTTGAGATAGGTTGAGGATGGCCCTGCTGGAGAGCAGTGAAGGGGAAAGGGACCTGGGGGTCCTGGTGGATGGAAGGATGACCATGAGCCAGCAATGTGCTCTTGTGGCCAGGAAGGCCAATGCCATTCTGGGGTGGATCAGAAGTGCTGTGGTTAGTAGGTTAAGAGAGGTTCTTCTCCCCCTCTACTCTGCCCTGATGAGGCCACATCTGGAATATTGTGTCCAGTTCTGGGCTCCTCAGTTCAAGAAGGACCTCAGGGAACTGCTTGAAAGAGTCCAGCATAGAGCCATGAGGATGATGAAATGAGTGGAACATCATCTGTACGAGGAGAGACTGAGGAAGCTGAGAGCTCTGTAGCTTGGAGAAGAGGAGCCTGAGAGGTGACCTCATTGCTGTTGATAAAGATGTGCAGGGTGAGTGCCCAGAGACTGGAGCCAGGCTCTGCTGGGGGATGCCCAATGCCAGCACAAGGGGCAGTGGTGGAAGTTGAGGCAGAGGAAGTTCCATGGAAACAGGAGGGTGACAGAGCACTGGAAGAGGCTGCCCAGGGAGGTTGTGGAGTCTCCCTCTCTGGAGATATTTAAAACCTACCTGTATGCATTCCTGTGTGATGTGGTCTGAGTGATCCTACTCTGGCAGGGGGGTTGGACTGGTTGAGCTTTCAAAGTCCTTTCCAGCCCCTAACATTCTGTAATTCTGTGTCATTTGCAATTAAATTCTGGCTTAGATAATTTCTTTAAGGGCAGTCCCTGTGTTAGAAATGCAGCTGATTCCACTGGCAGTAGCCCTGTTGCTATGTGTGGAGAGTGATAGTCTGCTATGCAGTTTACCATCACACTTCTTGAATTAGGTCAGTTCTCTTCACAGTAAGGTCACAGAGTGCTCTGGGTAGTGCCAGCACTTGGATTTCAAAGTGCTTGGAAGTGTCAGACTTGTGTTGCTTTCTCCTGTCATCAATGCCTGTTGGAGGAAAAAGAGAGAGTGGCCAGCATGAGAAACTGAGAGCTGAAGAGCGAAGTGATTAGAGAAACTCTGGGGTGAAGGGAGTGGTGAGAGAGGTTTACAAACAATGTGCTCAGCTGCCTCACTGCAGCACACTGGGGTGCAGCTCAGAAAGCCTTCAGAGCCCAGTCTGAAAATGTTGTTCTTGCAAAGGCATTAGGGATCCTCTGGCATTTCATGATGGGGTGATGGTGCCACAGAGGCAGGTTTTGTCTTTCTAGAAGGGCAAAAAGTACCTGGTTGTTACAGGACACTGGTGAGACACTGAAACAGGCTGCACAGGGAGGTTGTGGATGTCCCCTTCCTGAAGGTGTTCAGGACCAGGCTGGACAGGGCCTTGAGTAACTTGGACTTGTGGAAGGCTGGGGAGGGACTGCTCAGGATCTCAGGTAGTGATAGGACTAGGGGGAGTGGAATGAAGCTGGAGGTGGGGAGATTCAGGCTGGATGTGAGGAGGAAGTTCTTCCCCATGAGAGTGGTGAAGCCCTGGAATGGGTTGTCCAGGGAGGTGGTTGAGGCCCTGTCCCTGGAGGTGTTTAAGCCCAGGCTGGCTGAGGCTCTGGCCAGGCTGATGTAGTGTGGGGTGTCCCTGCCCATGGCAGGGGTTTGGAACTAGCTGATCCTTGTGGTCCCTTCCAACCCTGACTGATACTATGATACTAAGGTGTCTCTGACAATGCAAGCAGGGTTGGAACTACACAGCAGTGTGCTCTTGTGGCCAGGAAGGCCAATGCCATTCTGGGGTGGCTTAGAAGGGCTGTGACCAGTAACTCAAGAGAGGTTCTTCTCCCCCTCTACTCTGCCCTGGTGAGGCCACATCTGGAATATTGTGCCCAGTTCTGGGCCCCTCAGTTGAAGAAAGACAGTGAGGTGCTTGAAAGAGTCCAGCACAGAGGCATGAGGATGATGGAGTGGAATATCTTTATGAGGAGAGACTGAGGGAGCTGAGGGCTCTGCACCTTGGAGAGGAGGACACTGACCTCATTCATGTTTATAGAGGTGTAAAGGGTGAGTCCTGAGAAGATGGAGCCAGGTCTGCTGGGTGATGCCCAATGCCAGCACAAGGGGCAGTGGTGGAAGCTGAGGCATAGGAAGTTCCATGGAAACAGGAGGAAGAATTATTTCCCTGTGAGGGTGACAGAACACTGGAACAGGCTGCCCAGGGGGGTTGTGGAGTCTCCCTCTCTGGAGATATTCAAGACACCTGGATGAGTTCCTGTGTCCTAACATCCAGTCTAAACCTCCCCTGGCACAGCTTGAGACTGTGTGCTCTTGTTCTGGTGCTGGTTGCCTGGGAGAAGAGACCAACCCCCACCTGGCTACAACAGTATCACAGTATCACCAAGGTTGGAAGAGACCTCAAAGATCATCAAGTCCAACCTGTCACCACAGTCCTCATGACTACACCATGGCACCAAGTGCCACGTCCAATCCCCTCTTGAACACCTCCAGGGATGGTGACTCCTTCAGAGAGCAATAAGGTCACTCCTGAGCCTCCTCTTCTCCAGGCTAAACAACCCCAGCTCCCTCAGCCTCTCCTCACAGGGCTGTGCTCCAGACCCCTCCCCAGCTTTCTTGCCCTTCCATGTTCCAGGATTAGTCTTGCCCTGGCTGAAAGTGTGTGGCATTGAAGGACAGTGCTGGTGAGTGGAAACAGTACAGCCACAAGGCCCTGCAGAGTTGGGGTTTTAACCTGTTTCTTAGTATTTCTGAGAGAAAACATTGAGATGTGTTCCTGATAACAAGTCAAGAGGTAGCAAAGAGCTGAGGAAGGAGCTAAAACAGAGCCTCGCTGATAAAGGCAATGGAGCTGGGTTCAGGCACACCATGTATTCTTTCAGCATAACCAAGCCATGACTTTGAATCTTGAAACAATAAATGCATGCTGCATTTCCATCTTTATTCCAGGAAGCAATTATCCTTGATGGACAAAGCCCTTTTCTTTCCCAGGCAGAGGGAATAGGAGTCGTCAGCTGCAGCTGGACTCACGTTGTTACGCTGTGGCCAGAAGACCTGCTCCGTCCAAGCGCTGCAGGACTGGGGTTACATGAGCTCCATATTAGGCAGTAAAAGGCCAGAAAGCTGGTTCCAGATGGGTGGACTTCGAGGAGGACATTGAAAACTGGAGATGATTTAGGGTAGGGCTGTCAGGATGATGAAGGAATTGGCACTGTGCTGGATGATGAAAGGTTTAGAGCTCCGGCTGTTTCGCTTAGAATAGAATAAACCAGGTTGGAGGAGACCTTCAAGATCATCATGTCCAACCTATCATCCAACACCACCTAATCAACTAACCCATGGCACCAAGCACCCCATCAAGTCTCCTCCTGAACACCTCCAGTGATGGTGACTCCACCACCTCCCCAGGCAGCCCATTCCAATGGGCAATCACTCTCTCTGTGTAGAACTTCCTCCTGACCTCCAGCCTGAGCCTCCCCTGGCGTAGCCTGAGACTGTGTCCTCTTGTTCTGGTGCTGGCTGTCTGGGAGAAGAGACCAACCTCTGCCTGTTTACAACCCCCCTTCAGGTAGTTGTAGAGAGCAATGAGGTCACCCCTGAGTCTCTTCCTCTCCAGGCTAAGCAGCCCCAGCTCCCTCAGCCTCTCCTCACAGGGCTGTGTTCCAAACCCCTCACCAACTTTGTTGCCCTTCTCTGGACTCGCTCTCCTTCATACTGTTGAGCACTGAGAAACCAAATCTGTAAGTTTAATGATAGCTTGTACTGCTCCAAAGTGTGAACCTCTCAGAACAACTACCTGCAGGAGAATCTTTGTTTAAAAGAAGAAGATTCTCAAAAAACCTTCAAAGCTGATTAACTGCATCAGTCTTAGCACAGCAACTGAAAACTGGAGTCTGCTTTTGTGCATTGAACCACCCTGTAGCAATAGGATGAGGGGCAGGGTAGGTTTACAGAATCACAGAAACATTCAAGTTGGAAAAGACCCTCAGGAGCACCAAAGTCCAACCATGAACCCTAC
The DNA here is from genome assembly GCF_026170545.1 of Melanerpes formicivorus. NCBI lineage: Eukaryota > Metazoa > Chordata > Aves > Piciformes > Picidae > Melanerpes > Melanerpes formicivorus. Next base: position 67,967 of record NW_027142437.1, on the reverse strand, counting down.
TCTGCAAGGGTCACCCTTAAACCATAGCCCTAAGCACCACAATCAAACCACCTGGAAACACAGCCTGGCTTGGGGAGTTGACCACCCCCCTGGGCAGCACATTCCAAGGCCTGACCACTCTTGCCATCAAAAAATGTTTCCTAATGTCCAGTCTAGACCTACCCAATTGTTGCTTATGGTAATTCCCACTTGTTCTATCACTAGTGATCTGTGAGAAGAGACCAGCAGCAGCCTCTCCACAACCTCCTTTCAGGTAGTTGTAGACAGCAATGAGGTCTCCCCTCAGCCTCCTCTCTTTCACACTAACCATCCCCAGCTCCTTCAGTCTCTCTTCATCAGATTTATTCTCCAGGCCCTTCCCCAGCTTCAGTGCTCTCCTCTGCCCTGGATCCAGCACCTCCACATCTCTCTTGCACTGAGGTGCCCAAAACTGCACACAATCCTCAAGATGTGGCCTGCCCAGAGCTGAGTCCCTGGGGACAATCCCCTCCCTGCTCCTGCTGGACACAGCATTTCTAGTCCCAGACAGGATGCCATTGGCTTTCTTGGCCCCCTGGGCACATTGCTGGCTCCTGTTCAGCTGCTTGTCCATTAGCACCCCAGGTCCCTTTCTGCCAGACAGCTTTCCAGCCACACTGCCCCAAGCCTGTAGCATTGCTTGGGTTTGTTGTGCCCCAAGTGCAGGACCTGACACTTGGCCTTGTTGAAGCTCATTGTGTTAACATTGGCAGTGGATCCAATCTCTCCAAGTCCCTCTGCAGATCCTCCCTAACCTGGTGCAGATCACCACTGACACCTAACTTGGTGCCATCTGCAAACTCACTGCTGACACACTCTGTGTCTTCACCCAGGTCTTCAATAAAGATGTTAAACAGGTTGGACATAAGGAAGAAGTTCTTTGCAATGAGAGTGGTGAAATACTGGAACCCAAGGAACATTCAAGCTCAGACTTGATGTGGCCCTGGACAGCCTGATCTAGTTGGAGGTGTCCCTGCTGACTGCAGGGGTGTGGGACCAGGTGATCTTTGAGGGTCCCTTCCAAACCAATGCAATCTATGTATTATACAGGTGGATTGTGCAGTTAATGCCTTTACACTTCAGCTGGGGGTTTCCAGTGCTGGCAAAAGAGATGGAAGGAAGAGGCCTGCATAACTGTGGGTTTCATGCTCAGTGTTGAAGTGCCTCTCTTGTCTTGTTTAGCAATCAAAGCACTTCACAGTGCAGCGTATGGATCGTGTCCGTATGCCTGTGCCTTGCCAGTACATCTGCAGAGGAGCTCCTTGGAGCCATGGCTTGAGTCACTGCTAGAAAAGCTAAACAATTGGAAAGCCACTTGAATCAGAAGGCAAACTGCATAATTAAGGCAATGCCTTTCATGTTTTCTTTATGTGGAGAGCATGGAGATGCCTGACTGGAGAATGTGCTGGTGTAGGCGTGAAGCTGAAGATCACAGCACTGAGAGATCTGATCTGATAGCTAGCACAGCATTGGGCTTTCCATCTGATGACTAATGGTACATCAGCAGTACACCATGTACTTATCTTGAGGATCAGGCTGTAGCTGTTCTTGAGAGATTAACATACACTGTTCTGTATTATTATTGGGTTTGTTTCTGATGTGCATCCCAGAACTTCATGAAACCCTCTTGTGCACCTTATGAAATTCTCAAGTGTCCCTTTGCTGCTGTGTTTCTCACCAAAGGTATCTGATGTCACAGAGTCATGGAATCACAGAATCAATAAGGTTGGAAAAGACCTCAGAGATCATCAAGTCCAACCTATCCCCCAACAGTATCACAGTATCACTAAGGTTGGAAGAGACCTGTCCAACCTGTCACCACAGACCTCATGACTAGACCATGGCACCAAGTGCCACATCCAATCCCCTCTTGAACACCTCCAGGGATGGGGACTCCACCACCTCCCTGGGCAGCACATCCCAATGGGCAATCTCTCTCTCTGGGAAGAACTTTCTCCTAACCTCCAGCCTTAACCTCCCCTGGCACAGCTTGAGACTGTGTCCTCTTGTTCTGGTGCTGGGTGCCTGAGAGAAGAAACCAACCCCCACCTGGCTACAACCTCCCTTCAGGGAGTTGTAGAGGGCAATGAGGTCTCCCCTGAGCCTCCTCTTCTCCAGGCTAAGCAACCCCAGCTCCCTCAGCCTCTCCTCACAGGGCTGTGCTCCAGACCCCTCCCCAGCTTGGTTGCCCTTCTCTGGACACCTTCCAGCAGCTCAACATCTTTCCTAATCTCAGGGGCCCAGAACTGGACACAGGACTCAAGGTGTGGCCTAACCAGTGCTGAGTACCGGGCAGAATGACTTCCCTGCTCCTGCTGGCCACACTGCTCCTGATGCAGGCCAGGATGCCATTGGCCTTCTTGGCCACCTGGGTACATTGCTGGCTCATGTTCAGCTGCTGTCAGCTAGTACCCCTGGGTCCCTTTCTGCCTGGTGCTGTTTGCCTGGGAGAAGAAACCAACCCCCACCTGGCTACAACCTCCTTTCAGGGAGTTGTAGACAGCAATAAGGTCTCCCCTGAGGCTCATCTTATCCAGGCTAAAATATTAAGTCATCCCTTCTCACGTGTGCCCTGTGACAGGACAAGGGCCAATAGATGTAAACTACAGCACAGGAGGTTCCACCTCAACATGAGGAATAACTTCTTTACTGTGAGGGTCACAGAGCAGTGGAACAGGCTGCCCAGAGAGGTTGTGGAGTCTCCTTCTCTGGAGACTTTCAAGCCCTGTATGGATGCATTCCTGTGTGATCTGTGGTGGTGGTGGTGGTTGGTTTCTTCTCCCAGGCAACCAGCACCAGAACAAGAGGACACAGTTTCAAGCTGTGCCAGGGGAAGTTTAGGCTCAAGGTGAGGTGAAAGTTCTTCATATAAAGAGAGATTGGCCATTGGGATGTGCTGCCCAGGGAGGTGGTGGAGTCACCATCACTGGAGGTGTTCAAGAGAGGACTGGATGTGGCATTTGGTGCCATGGTTTAGTTAGTCATGAGGTGTTGGGTGCCAGGTTGGACTTGATGATCTCTGAGGTCTTTTCCAACCTGGTTGATTCTATGATTCTATAATTCCTTGATTCTATTCTAGATTCTGTGGCCCTGCTCTGGCAGGGGCTTGGACCTGAAGATCTGCAAAGGTCCCTTCCATCCCTCAACACCCTGAGATCCTGCAATCCCATTAAGTTACTCAGTTTAGCCTTAAGATGAAAATGTGGGGAAGGGGGAAAGTGGCTGCATTTTAACACTGTTCACAGTGTCACATACTTCATGTATTGCAGAAGCAGTGCCAGTAGGCAATCTCAAGAAGCTGCTAATTGATGACCTTTCTGGGGGTCTGTTTTTCTTGTCCTCAGTCAGTGGTGAAGACTGGGCGCCTGCTGATCAGCCACGAGGCTCCCTTGACAGGAGGATTTGCATCTGAAATCAGTTCCACAGTTCAGGTAAGCACTTTCTGTATTGAAGTGGTCTGCATGGCTTGCTACATTTACCTAGATGTTGTAGCTTAAGGGAGAGGAAGAGTTAATTGGTGCAACCACAAAGAAAAGCCCAGCAGAGGCTCAGAGAGACCCAGGGGCACAGGCAGTTTGTCCCAGGATAGTGTAATCTGTTGTTCTGGTCTGTATTTCTCTCTTTAAGGCAGTGCACAGCCAAAGCTCTCTCTCTGCTCTCTGGCTGGGATGTGTGTGCTGTAATCTTATGGGTTTGGGGGGAGAGGTTTTCTCCCGGCCTTGGCTGGCAGTGAATTTCCAGAGACACCACTGGGCTTGATGAAGCCTGCAGTAGACCTGGGTCTACTGAGGGCAGGGAGGCAGTTTGGCTGCTCTTGGACCTGCTGAGGCTGAGGGAAGGTTATGGCCTGGAATTCCCAGCTGAAGAACTGAGCTTAATTTGTCAATGTATTTACCTGAATATCTTTTGTAGATATTTGTAAATAGAATTTCCATTTCAACTTCCCAACACCTCATGACTAACTACACCATGGCTCCAAGTGCCACAGCCAGTCCTCTCTTGAACACCTCCAGGGATGGTGACTCCACCACCTCCCTGGGCGGCACATCCCAATTACCAGTTACTCTTTCTAGCAAGAACTTTCTCCTCACCTCCTGTCTAAACTTCCCCTGGCACAGCAAGAGACAGTGTCCTCTTGTTCTGGTGCTGCTTGCCTGGGAGAAGAGACCAATCCCCACCTGGCTACAACCTCCCTTCAGGGAGTTGTAGACAGCAAGAAGGTCTCCCCTGAGCCTCCTCTTCTCCAGGCTAAGCAATTCCAGCTCCCTCAGCCTCTCCCTACAGGGCTGTGCTCAAGGCCTCTCCCCAGTTTTGTTGCCCTTCTCTGGACACCTTCCAGCATCTCAACATCTTTCCTAAACTGAGGAGCCCAAAATGGACACAGGACTCCAGGTGTGGCCTAACCAGTGCTGAGCACAGGGCAGAATGACCTCCCTGCTCCTGATGCAGGCCAGGATGCCATTGGCCTTCTTGGCCCCCTGGGCACACTGCTGGCTCATGTTCAGCCTATTCTCAACCACTACCCCCAGGTCCCTCTCCATCTGGCTGCTCTCTAGCCACTCTGACCCCAGCCTGTAGCTCTGCATGAGGTTGCTGTGGCCAAAGTGCAGCCCCTGGCACTTGGACTTGTTGAATGCCATCCTGCTGGATGCAGGATGGTCCAGTGTCCCTGACTCCTGATGCTGGGTGTCCCTAGCCTGGCCCAAGGGGATGAGGCTGGGGACAGCCCTGGCAAGAGGGAAGTCAAAGGGACACATTTCCCAGCCTGGGTGATTGAAGTTCCCCTACTTGTGCTGGTGCCTCTTGGATCCTTTCATGTGTGTGTGGAGAAGAGCCTTTTATCACACACCATCATCTGCTCCTGCTTCCCCTCCTCTTGCCTCATTCCTCTTGGAAAACATCCTCTTTCTCCTTTTTATTAACAAGAAAAACAAAACAAACCAAAGCCCAACACCAAAAAACCCCAGAGACACAAAGCCTGGATTTACATTCCATCAGATTAGAAGTGATTAATGCACTGATGATTTCCACACCCAATGCTGCATTACTTTGGGAGGGACATCTCAGTGGGCCCTTCTCCAGCTCTGCTCCAGCTGCAGTTCTTAAGCAAAACTTTAGTGTCCTCCCTGCTGAACATGACACTTCTGCAAGCTTTTGTGCACAATAGAACCACCAGGAAGGACTCATGGTGGCTGCATTGAATTCATCCTGTCATCTGCTGCTCACGTGGGGATACGTGAGGAGTGGTGAGCCCAGGGGGCCAAGGAGGCCAATGGCATCCTGGCCTGCATCAGGAACAGTGTGGCCAGCAGGAGCAGGGAGATCATTCTGCTCTGTGCTCAGCACTGGTTAGGCCACACCTTGAGTCCTGAGTCCAGTTCTGGGCTCCTCAATTCAAGAAAGATGTTGAGATGCTGGAAGGTGTCCAGAGAAGGGCAAGAAATCTGGGGAGGGGTCTGGAGCACAGCCCTGTGAGGAGAGGCTGAGGGAGCTGGGGTTGCTTAGCCTGGAGAGGAGGAGGCTCAGGGGAGACCTTCTTGCTCTCTACAACTCCCTGAAGGGAGGTCGTAGCCTGAATGAGTTGTTCTCTTCTCCCAGGCACCCAGCACCAGAACAAGAGGACACAGTTTCAAGCTGTGCCAGGGGAGGTTCAGGCTGGATGTTAGGAAGAAAGTTCTTCCCAGCAAGAGAGATTGGCCATCGGAATGTGCTACCCAGGGAGGTGGTGGAGTCCCCATCCCTGGAGGTGTTTAGGAAGAGCCTGGATGAGGCACTTGGTGCCATGGTTTCGTTGATTAGATGATGTTGGGTGATAGGTTGGAGTGGATGATCTCTGAGGTCTTTTCCAACCTGGTTCATTCTGTGGTCTGAGTTCACACATGAAACATCACTACAAAGGGCAAAGTCATAGCAGAGTTTTAACTGCACCTCTTCTTCCTGTTCCTGTTTTGTCTTGGAGAAATAGGATTAATTGACTGCCTAGTGCAATAATGTGCCCCTTCCTGCTCTAGGTGATCCTGCTCTGGCAGAGAGGTTAGACTGGATGGTCTTTTGAGGTCCTTTCCAAGCCCTAACATTCTGTGATTCTGTGCAAATATTCTGTAGCTGACACAGGCTAAATCTTATTTGATATCCTCTCCAAATGCTGCTTTTAATCTCTCATATGCTAGAAAAAAACACCAAGCCAAAATCCTGCTCAATATAGTTTTCTCCTGGAGTTTATGAGTGAAATCCAATCATTTCCATTTGTACTCTTTTCCTTGGAACTAATAATCTCAGAGCTGGAGTAAGGGAGTTTTAGACCAGAGGATAGAAAGAAATTCTTTACAGAGAGGATGGTGAGAGACTGGAACAGGCTGCCCAGGGAGACTGTAGATACCTCCTCCCTGGAGGTGTTCAAAGACAGGTTGGACAAAGCCTGGAGCAACCTGGGCTGGTGGAAGGTGTCCCTGCCCATGGCAGGGGGGTTGGAACTAGATGATTTATAGGATCCATTCCAACCCCAACCATTCAGGGAATCTATTCTGTAATGCTAGGCCTCTACCAACCTCAGCAGTTCTAAGTGGCCATCACCATGAGGGGTTTAGAGTCATAGAATCAATAAGGTTGGAAAAGACCTCAGAGATCATCAAGTCCAACCTATTACCTAACACCTCATGACTAACTAAACCATTGCCCCAAGTGCCACATCAACCCCTTTTTGAACGCCTCAAATGAGAGTAACTCCACCACCCCCCTGGGCAGCACATTCCAATGGCAAGTATCTCTTGCTGGGAAGAGCTTTCTCCTCACCTCCAGCCTAAACTTCCTCTGGCACAGCTTGAGACTGTGTCCTCTTGTTCTGGTGCTGGTTGCCTGGGAGAAGAGACCAACCCCCACTTGGCTACAACCTCCCTTCAGGTAGTTGTAGACAGCAGTAAGATCTCTCCTGAGCCTCCTCTTCTCCAGGCTAAGCAACCCCAGCTCCCTCAGCCTCTCCTCACAGGGCTTGTGCTTGACACCTCACCATCCCTGAAGGGGTTCAAGAGGAGATTGGATGTGGCACTTAGACTTAGACAGTCATGAGGTCTGTGGTGACAGGTTGGACTTGATGATCTTTGAGGTCTCTTCCAGCCTTGGTGATACTGTGATACTGTGATACCTCTCCCCAGCCTCGTTGCCCTTCTCTGGACATGTCCAAGTGTCTCAATGTCCTTCTTAATGTGTGACCCCTAACTTTTAAAATAAGCCTAGGTATTTCTGTTCCCCTTGTTCCTTTGACAAGAGGCTGCACAGCAAGGATGGAATAACAATATGGAAACTAACCACCTAATCCAAATGGACACACTTCATTGAAGTCTTATTGCTTCCATGTGTAAGAGGAAACTGCAGCCAACTGCAAGCTCCAGTGCTTGGCCTTCTCAGTGTGCACTGTATCCAGCAAAAGAGAATTTCACCACTCTCTTTGCTTTAGTTTTTGCAGCACAGTGATGTTAGATGCATGGCCTTAACTTCATCGTTCAGAGATCAAGTGTTTTAACTGAAGACAAAAGGCCAGGTGGCCAAGAAGGCCAATGGCATCCTGGCCTGCATCAGCAATAGTGTGGCCAGCAGGAGCAGGGAGGTCATTCTGACACTATAGTCAGCACTGTGCCCAGTTCTGGGCTCCTCAATTTAAGAAGGACATTGAGACACTTGAGAATGTCCACAGATGGGCAGGGAGGCTGGGGAGGGGTCTGGAGCACAGCCCTATGAGGAGAGGCTGAGGGAGCTGGGGTTGCTTAGCCTGGAGAAGAGGAGGCTCAGGGGAGACCTCATTGCTCTCTACAACTCTCTGAAGGGAGGTTGTAGCCAGGTGGGAATTGGTCTCTTCTCCCAGGCACCCAGCACCAGAACAAGAGGACACAGTCTCAAGCTGTGCCAGGGGAGGTTTAGGCTGGAGGTGAGGAAGAAATTCTTCCCAGCAAGAGAGATTGGCCATTGGAATGTGCTGCCCAGGGGGGTGGTGGAGTCACCATCCCTTGAAGTGTTCAAAAAGGGATTGGATGTGGCACTTGAAGCCATGGTTTAGTTAGTCATGAGGTGCTGGGTGACAGGTTGGACTTGATGATCTCTGAGGTGTTTTTCAACCTTATTGATTCTATGGTTCTATGATTTCTATTGTGTGAATTTCACCATCCCACTTCTCTCTGCTCCTATCATCTAACTACTCTGAGAGGAAAGTAAGCAGCAAATAGTGGTCAGGCAGCCATGGAAACAGTATAGGTGTTTCTAGAAACCAGTGCTACTCATGTGGATAGGAAAGCAGTGAAGGTAAGGGGAAAACCTGCATGCAAGTACAAATACCAAACAGGTCAGAAAGGTTTAAAGGACTTTCAAAACAGCTGAAGCCTAATGTTCCAGACAACTGATACTCAACCTTTCAAACCTGCTCTGTGATTGTGAGCCTCCCAACCATACACTACAGGATCACAGGATGAAAGGCTGTTAGGAGTTGGAAGGGACCTCTAGACATCGTTGAGTCCAGCCCCCCTGCCAGAGCAGGACCTCAGAATCCAGCACAGCTCACACAGGAACACATCCAGATGGGGTTGGAAAGTCTCTAGAGAAGGAGACTCCACAACCTCTCTGGGCAGCCTGTGCCAGTGCTCTATGATCCTCCCAGGGAAGAAGTTCCTCCTCATGTTGAGATGGAACCTCCTCTTCTGTAGTTTATATCCACTACGCCTTGTCCTATCCCAGGGTGCAAGTGAGCAGAGCCTGTCCCCTCCCTCCTGACCCCCAGCCCTCAGATATTTATAAACATATACCAAATCCCCTCTCAGTCTTCTCCTCTCCAGACTAAACAGCCCCAGGGCTCTCAGCCTCTCCTCACAGGACAGTGTTCCAGTCCTTTCATCATCTTTACAGCCCTCTGTTGGGCTCTCTCCAGCAGATCCCTGTCCCTCTTGCACTGGGGAGCCCATCACTGGATGCAATATTCCAGGTGAGGTCTCAGCAGGGCAGAGTAGAGGGGGAGGAGAACCTCCCTGGCTCTGCTGGACACACTCCTCTGAAGGCACCCTGGATCCCATTGGCCTTCTTGGCCCCCAGGGCACGTTGCTGTCCCACGGACACATCAACAACATTTGCAGACTGCTTTCCTGAGGAGGACTCTGAACACTTTGCCTATCTTATGATGCTGTACTGGACCCAATTGCTTTGCTGTGTCTGATTTCAGCATTCCTAGAATGTGTATGTAAGAAGCTTTGGGGATACAAATATGAGGAGGGCAAAGAAAAGAAACAAAGCATTAAAAATAGACTGCACATAAAGAGTTATCCTTTGCATTGGGCTGCAGCCTCTCTGCTTCTCAAAGTTAAGTCATTGAATCAAGCAGGCTGGAAAAGACCTCAGAGGTGATCAAGCCCCAGTTTTGTAGCTCAGCAGATGCTGTGCACAGTGCCTAGGAGGTGCATGGCTTCTCAGCTGGGCACACAGAACCAGCATCCACAAACCTTCAATTTGATAAAAATGTGAAAGAATCACTTCCTGAAATGATAAAAACCTCAGCTTTTAATCATAGAATCATAGTATCAATAAGGTTGGAAAAGACCTCAGAGATCATCAAGTCCAACCTGTCACCCAACACCTCATGACTAATTACATCATGACTCCAAGTGCCATGTCCAAACCCTTTTTGAACACCTGCAGGGATGGTGACTCCACCACCTCCCTGGGCAGCACATTCCAATGACCAATTATTCTTTCTAGCAAGAACTTTCTCCTCACCTGCAGCCAAACCTCCCCTGGCACAGCTTGAAACTGTGTCCTCTTGTTCTGGTGCTGCTTGCCTGGGAGAAGAGAACAACTCATTCAGGCTACAACCTCCCTTCAGGGAGTTGTAGACAGCAAGAAGGTCTCCCCTGAGCCTCCTCCTCTCCAGGCTAAGCAACCCCAGCTCCCTCAGCCTCTCCTCACAGGGCTGTGCTCCAGACCCCTCCCCAGATTTCTTGCCCTTCTCTGGACACCTTCCAGCAGCTCAACATCTTTCTTGAATTGAGGAGCCCAGAACTGGACTCAGGACTCAAGGTGTAGCCTAACAGGTGCTGAGCAGAGGGCAGAATGACTTCCCTGCTCCTGCTGGCCACACTGTTCCTGATGCAGGCCAGGATGCCATTGGCCTCCTTGGCCCCCTGGGCTCACCACTCCTCACATATCCCCATGTGAGCAGCAGATGACAGGATGAATTCAATGCAGCCACCATGAGTCCTTCCTGGTGGTTCTGTTGTGCACAAAAGCTTGCAGAAGTGTCATGTTCAGCAGGGAGGACACTAAAGTTTTGCTTAAGAACTGCAGCTGGAGCAGAGCTGGAGAAGGGCCCACTGAGATGTCCCTCCCAAAGTAATGCAGCATTGGGTGTGGAAATCATCAGTGCATTAATCACTTCTAATCTGAAGGAATGTAAATCCAGGGTTTGTGTCTCTGGGGTTTTTTGGTGTTGGGCTTTGGTTTGTTTTGTTTTTCTTGTTAATAAAAAGGAGAAAGAGGATGTTTTCCAAGAGGAATGAGGCAAGAGGAGGGGAAGCAGGAGCAGATGATGGTGTGTGATAAAAGGCTCTTCTCCACACACACATGAAAGGATCCAAGAGGCACCAGCACAAGTAGGGGAACTTCAATCACCCAGGCTGGGAAATGTGTCCCTTTGACTTCCCTCTTGCCAGGGCTGTCCCCAGCCTCATCCCCTTGGGCCAGGCTAGGGACACCCAGCATCAGGAGTCAGGGACACTGGACCATCCTGCATCCAACAGGATGGCATTCAACAAGTCCAAGTGCCAGGTGCTGCACTTTGGCCACAGCAACCTCATGCAGTGCTACAGGCTGGGGTCAGAGTGGCTGGAGAGCAGCCAGATGGAGAGGGACCTGGGGGTAGTGGTTGAGAGTAGGCTGAACATGAGTCAGCAGTGTGCCCAGAGGGCCAAGAAGGCCAATGGCATCCTGGCCTGCATCAGGAAGAGTGTGGCCAGCAGGGGCAGGGAAGTCATTCTGCCCTACACTCATCAGCACTGCTTAGGCCACACCTTGTGTCCTGTGTCCAGTTCTGGGCCCCTCAGTTTAGGAAAGATGTTGAGTTGCTGGAAGGTGTCCAGAGAAGGGCAACAAAGCTGTGGAGGGGTCCCACCCAGCCCTAACAACTCTGTGATTCTATGATGCCTTTCTGTGCAACCTGCCTAAGATTTTGTGGTCCTGCTCTGGCAGGGGGGTTGGACTGGGTGATCTCCAGAGGTCCCTTCCAGCCCCTAACACCCTCTGATCCTGTAGAATTATCCAAGTAAGCGCTGTTCTGTGTCTTAGAATCTTCTAAAGTGCTTGGACACAGCAATAAATATTTGAGTTTCTCTCTTTTCTTTTGTAAATAGAAGAAGTTTTGTGCTTTGTGCTCTGCTGCATCTCCTCTCCTAGACCTTTGACCCTCCTTGTCACAGTGCCTGCACAATACCTGGGGCTTAAGAGCCCAGCCATGGGGATTTGGTGGTTGTGTTGCTCTGGCAGAGCTGGTATGTTTTCTGAACCTGTATCCCTGTGAAAAGGGAAGCAAGAATCTAACAAGCAATGCCTGTTCATGAGCCAGCAGTGTGCCCAGGGGGCCAAGAAGGCCAATGGCATCCTGGCCTGCATCATGAACAGTGTGGCCAGCAGGAGCAGGGAGGTCATTGTGCCCCTGTACACTGCACTGGTTAGGCCACACCTTGAGTCCTGTGTCCAGTTCTGGGCCCCTCAGTTTAGGAAGGAGGTTGACTTGCTGGAGTGAGTCCAGAGAAGGGCAACAAAGTTGTTGAGGGGTTTGGAACACAGCCCTGTGAGGAGAGGCTGAGGGAGCTGGGGCTGCTTAGCCTGGAGAAGAGGAGGCTCAGGGGAGACCTTCTTGCTCTCTACCACTCTTTGAAGGGAGGTTGTAGCCAGGTGGGGGTTGGTTTCTTCTCCCAGGCATCCAGCACCAGAACAAGAGGACACAGTCTCAGGCTGTGCCAGGGGAGGTTTGAGTTTGATGCTAGGAAGAAGTTCTATACAGAGAGAGTGATTGCCCATTGGAATATGCTGCCCAGGGAGGTGGTGGAGTCACCATCACTGGAGGTGTTCAGAAGGAGACTTGATGGGGTGCTTGGTGCCATGGGTTAGTTGTTTAGGTGGGTTGGATTGGTTGAAGGGCTGGACACGATGATTTCGAAGGTCTCTTCCAACCTGGTTTATTCTACATTCTAAATATAGAAGATCTGCTCCCATCTTATTTCAAAAGGAACACATGGCTGCCAAAAAACTCAGATCTGAGCTTGTAGGCAAACTTCTTACATGTTGCTTTGGTTCTTCTGTAGCTTTACTACTAAGCACAGGCAAGAAGAGGGATCAGGGGTCAAGACTGAGAGGCACACCTGGAATTAGGATGTGTAATGGTTGCTGTAAGTGCCTGCAAAAAACATCTACAAATGTTTTTAATGGACACTTCTGATGTTTGAAAATATTACTGTAATAAAACTCTTGATGTGCCCCAAGGAGGTAGAGACATGAAACCTAAAATCATGAGGTCTGTGATGACAGGTTGGACTTGATGATCCTTGAGGTCTCTTGCAACCTTGATGGTTCTGTGATTCTGTACTTTAAAAAGAGAGGTATGAGTGCTAGTTATCAGAGCTTGTGTAATGGGGATCCTAATCCAGTCCTGCTCCTGCAGCAGGTGAGGTTGTGTAACACTGAGAGGCATATAAATAGTGCCAGGGATTGCAGGGTTTCAAAACAAGGCCGAAGTCAATTGTGTGGCACGTTAAGGGCCAGCTTATAGGTTGCTTCTGCTCTTGAGTGAATGTGACAACACTGATATCACAGCCAGGATAGCAGGGAAAGTAAGCACTTAAAATGCTGCTCTGAAACTACCAGGGAGAAAGGCTGAAAAGCTCTAAAAGCATGAGAAATGGTCAGGGGGTTGGAACAGCTCTTCTAGGAGGATAGGCTGAGGGAGCTGGGGTTAATTTAGAATAAACTTTATTAGAATAAACCAAACCAGGTTGGAAGAGACCTTCAAGATCATCGTGTCCAACCCATCAAGGTTGTTCTGCCTTGAGAAGAGACAGCTCCAGAGAGCCTAATAGCAGCCTTCCAGTGACTGAAGGGGCTACAAGAAAGATGGAGAGAGGCTGTCTACAAAGGCATGTGGAGGTAGGATGAAGGGCAGTGGTTTCAAACTAGAGAAGGGTAGATTTAGGTTGGATGTTAGGAACGAGTTCTGTACCATAAGGATAGTGGAGGGCTGGAACAGGATGCCCAGGGAGGTGGTTGGGGCCTCATCTCTGGAGATATTCAAGGTGAGGCTGGACAGGGCTCTGGGCAACCTGATCTAGTGGAGGATGTCCCTGCTGACTGCAGAAGGGGTTGGACTGGATGACCTTTAGAGGTCCCTTCCAACCCAGATCATTCTATGTATGATTCTATGAGATAACACAGTGAGGAACTTTTGAGGGTGTCAGGGAGTGATAGGGCTGGGGGGAATGGAGCAAAACTAGAAATGGGTAGATCCAGATTGGATGTTAGGAAGAAGTTCTTCCCCATGTGAGTGGTGAGACACTGGCAGAGGTTGTCCAGGGAGGTGGTGGAAGCCTCATCCCTGGAGGTTTTTAAGGCCAGGCTGGATGTGGCTCTGAACAGCCTGAAGGGTGAGGTGTCCCTGCCCCTGGCAGGAGGTTTGGAACCAGATGATCCTTGTGGTCCCTTCCAACCCTGACAATTCTGTGATGCTATGATCAGGAAAGGCTGCTGGTTCCTTGTTTACTGGGTGTGCAGGTTGTTTTAGTGGTGGTAAGTTACTGGGTTGTGGTGACTGAATTAAACACACATGCATTTCCTTTTTCCTTGCCTCATCATCAGAAGCAAAGGGAGGAAAGCCTCTTCAAACAGCTGTAAGTTTATTCAATCCATGTGTAATATATCCATAGGGAATGAAATGAAGCCTCTGCCCGGGAGGGAAAGTACAGCCTGAACAGATGCAAAAGACAAGAGCAAAGCCATTATTCAAAGCATCAAAACACCCTTCTGCTGTCAGAACTGAAATGTCCTCTGGTACAAATGCTGTTTGCAGTCACACTGGATGTTAAACTTACAGATATGCTAACCTGAACAAAACATAGGCAGTGATTGAGGGCTGGAGCTTCTCTCCTGTGAGGACAGACTGAGGGAATTGGGGTTGTTCAGTCTGGAGAAGAGAAGGCTCCAAGGAGACCTAATTGTGGCCTTCCAGTATCTTAAAGGGGGCTACAAGAAAGCTGAGGAGGGACTTTTAGGGTGTCAGGGAGGGATAGGACTGGGGGGAATGAAAAAAAAAATACAAATGGGTAGATTCAGACTGGATGTTAGGATGCAGCTCTTCCCCATGAGGGTGGTAGAAGAGGTGGTGGAAGCCTCATCCCTGGAGGTTTTTGCAGCCAGGCTGGATGTGGCTGTGAGCAACCTGCTGTAGTGTGAGGTGTCCCTGCCCATGGCAGGGGGCTTGGAACTGGCTGATCCTTGAGCTATCCCTTCCAACCCTGACAGTTCTATGATTCCATGATTTGAAGGAAAACCAAAGGTGGATTCTTCTCCCTCTCCTTCCTGATATCTCTTGAGGGTATGGAAGGAACCCCCTCCGCTTTGTTTTAAGAACTGTCATTTAGACCCACTTCAAATGCCAGAGCCTTAACAAGCTGCTTGGAAATAGCTGCATTGTGCAATAGTTTTATTCCTTGTAACTGACAGCTTATGCAAAAAGCACAAAGGCAAATTCCTGGCTGCATTCCAGGCAGCCCCAACACTTAGGAGGCTTTAAACATCCATTATTGCTTTCCCCAGGCAGTTGCCCAATTTCCCAGTCTGTGTTCACTTTTAATTTTGACACAACTTATTAGCAGTAAGTATATTGAAAACACAAAGTAATTGAGAAAGATGGCTGATGGAAGAGGTTTCCAAATGACTCTTAACTTTGGCTTTGCAGCTGAAGCTCTGAAAGAACTGGCAATGCTTGCTGGAACCTTAGGGTGCACAACTCAGAAGGATAAAAAGAGTGGAGAAAGAGGGCTCCAGATTTTACTGGCAAGATTCAAGCTGCTCTCTAGCAACAGGACAAGGGGGAATGGTTATATAATGAGGGAGAGCAGGGTTAGACTGGATCTGAGGAGGAAGTTCTTCAGTATGAGGGTGCTGAGACTCTGGAATAGGCTGCCCAGGGAGGTTGTGGATGCCTTCTCCCTAGGGGTGTTCAAGGCCAGGTTGGATGAGGCCTTGAGCAGCTCAGTCTAGTTGAGAGGCATCCCTGCCCATGGCAGGAAGGTTGGAGTAGATCATCTTTAATGTGCCTTCCAACCTAAGCCATTCTATGATTGTTTTGAGGTGCTTCCAAGATGGAAACATTCCTTTTATATGTATATAATATTATAGTTTCATAGTTTCATAGTTTCATTCAGGGTTGGAAGGGACCACAAGGATCATCTAGTTCCAACCCCCCTGCCATGGGCAGGGACACCCCACACTAGATCAGGCTGGACAGAGCCTCATCCAGCCTGCTCTTAAACACCCCCAGGGATGGGGCCTCGACCACCTCCCTGGACAACCCATTCCAGGGTTTCACCACTCTCATGGTGAAGAACCTCCTCCTCACATCCAGCCTGAATCTCCCCACCTCCAGCTTCATTCCATTCCCCCTAGTCCTATCACTACCTGATATCCTGAGCAGTCCTTCCCCTGCCTTCCTGTAGGCCCCCTTCAGATACTGGAAGGCGACAATTAGGTCACCTCGGAGCCTTCTCTTCTGCAGACTGTACAGCCCCAACTCCTTCAGTCTGTCCTCATAGGAGAGGTGCTCCAGCCCTCTGATCATCCTCGTGGCCCTTCTCTGGACACGTTCCAGCACCTCCACATCCCTCCTGTAATAGGGGCTCCAGAACTGGACACAGTACTCCAGGTGGGGTCTCACCAGGGCTGAGTAGAGGGGGAGGATCACCTCCCTCGACCTGCTAGCCACACTTCTCCTGATGCAGCCCAGGATCTGATTGCTATTATAGAATAGACTAGAACTTATCTAATGATACATTTATCATTCCATGTCTGTATCTATATAGGAATCTATACAGATACAGATATCTATATAGGCATAGATATAGATACCTCTATAGATGATATAGAGATAGATATAGAGATATATAGAGATAGATATACAGATAGAGATAGAGATATATGATATATAGAGATAGAAATAGAGACAGATAGATATAGAATGGAATGGAATGGAATGGAATGGAATGGAATGGAATGGAATGGAATGGAATGGAATGGAATGGAATGGAATGGAATGGAATAGACCAGGTTGGAAGAGACCTTCGAGATCATCGTGTCCAACCTATCATCCAACTCCACCTAATCAATTATAACTATAGATAAATTATAGATAGAGAGAGAGATAGAGATATAGGTAGATATAGGTAGAGATAGGTGCTCGTTGATGGTAGGCTGAACATGAGCCTGCAGTGTGCCCAGGTGGCCAGGAGGGCCAATGGCATCCTGGCCTGCATCAAGAACAGTGTGGCCAGCAGGAGCAGGGAGGTCATTCTGCCCCTGTACACTGCACTGCTTGGGCCACACCTCGAGTCCTGTGTCCAGTTCTGGGCCCCTCAGTTTAGGAAGGAGGTTGACTTGCTGGAAGGTGTCCAGAGAAGGACAACAAAGTTGGTGAGGGGTTTGGAACACAGCCCTGTGAGGAGAGGCTGAGGGAGCTGGGGCTGCTTAGCCTGGGGAAGAGGAGACTCAGGGGTGACCTTATTGCTGTCTACAACTACCTGAAGGGAGGTTATAGACAGGCAGAGGTTGGTCTCTTCTCCCAGGCAGCCAGCACCAGAACAAGAGGATACGGTCTCAGGCTGCGCCAGGGGAGGTTTAGGCTGGAGGTCAGGAGGAAGTTTTACACAGAGAGGGAGATTGCCCATTGGAATGGGCTGCCTGGGGAGGTGGTGGAGTCACCATCACTGGAGGTGTTCAGGAGGAGACTTGATGGGGTGCTTGGTACCATGGGTTAGTTGATTAGGTGGTGTTGGATGATAGGTTGGACACGATGATCTTGAAGGTCTCTTCCAACCTGGTCTATTCTATTCCTATTCTATTCTATTCTATTCTATTCTATTCTATTCTATTCTATTCTATTCTATTCTATTCTATTCTATTCTATTCTATTCTATTCTATTCTATTCTATTCTATATAGAGAGGTAGAGATATAGGTAGAGATAGAGAGATAGAGATAGAGATAGCCATAGATGATAGACAGAGATAGAGATAGAGATGTAGATATAAGCATAGATAGAGATGTACATATAGGCATAGATAGAGATATGATTCTATGATATAGAGATAGAGATAGAGATATAGGTAGAGATATAGGTAGAGACAGAGAGAGAGAGATAAAGATAGCTATAGATGAGAGAGAGAGATAGAGATAGAGATGTAGATATAGGCATAGATAGAGATGTAGATATAGATAGAGATAGAGATATGATTCTATGATACAGAGATAGAGATAGATAGAGATATAGGCATAGATAGAGATAGAGGTAGAGATAGAGGTAGAGACAGAGAGATAGAGATAGAGATAGCTATAGATGATATATAGAGATAGAGATATAGGCATAGATAGAGATATAGGTAGAGATATAGGTAGAGACAGAGAGATAGAGATAGAGATAGCTATAGATGAGAGATGGAGATAGAGATAGAGATAGAGATAGAGATAGAGATAGAGATAGAGATAGAGATAGAGATAGAGGCATAGATAGAGATAGAGGCATAGATAGAGATATAGGTAGAGACAGAGAGAGATAGCTATAGATGAGAGATGGAGATAGAGATAGAGATACATAGAGATATAGGCATAGATAGAAATATAGGTAGAGATATAGGTAGAGACAGAGAGGTAGAGATAGCTATAGATGAGAGATAGAGATAGAGATGTAGATATAGGCATAGATAGAGATGTAGATATAGACATAGAGATATGATTCTATGATATAGAGATAGAGATAGCTAGAGATGTAGGCATAGGTAGATAGAGATAGATGATATAGATAATATTTTTTCCAACTGCAAAATGATTCCTCAGTTTTTCTGGGAAGGTTTTGTCCTTTCCAAGGTTTTAACTGCATTAAGTTGCATGAATGCTACTTAGCTGCTGGTATACATCAGTCCTTGAAATCATTAAGCTTCTTATCAAGGTGAATTCCCTTTAATTTTTTTTTCCCTTCTGTGCATTTTGACAAGAGCTTTTCTTTAGCCAGCAAGAAATAATCAGCAAAACTGACTTTTGGAAGCTGTGGGCAAGCTTGCTGCCTTCATGCTCTTATTAGCACGCTCGCAAAAGCTCAGGCTTAGGAGAGCCATTGTGCTGTGGAGATACATCTATTTGATGCTAAAGATCACATGGACTTGTTCCTGTACAGTTTCTTTGGGGCTGAAAGGGGTGTGTTTGTGCTGCTGCTGGTTCTTCAGGCTCCTGAGTCAACAAATGTCCTGCTGAACCATTTTCCACGCTTTCTCCTCTGTACTTGGCAACGTGAGAGCTGCAGCTCTCTACAAGGTCATTAGCGGATCACGGGAACATTTTCCCAGCCAGGGCCATTCCTTCCTTCCATTTTTTGTGTGCCTTGATGGGGGTGGCCATGGGAAGCAAATGATGGGTCTTGCTTAACTGAGACATCCCTCGTCTTGCACTCTGTGTTTCACAGCATCATAGAATTATCAGGGTTGGAAGGGACCTCAAGGTCCAAACCCTCTGCTATAGGCAGGGACACCTCACACTACAGCAGGTTGCTCACAGCCACATCCAGCCTGGCTGCAAAAACCTCCAGAGATGGGGCTTCTACCACCTCCCTGGGCAACCTGTGCCAGTCTCTCACCACCCTCATGGGGAAGAACTTCTTCCTCATATCCAATCTCAATCTGCCCATTTCTAGATGGGCAGAATCCAATGACATGAGATTTAACACATCCAAGTGCCGGGTACTGCACATTGGCCACAACAACCCCAGGCAGTGCTACAGGCTGGGGTCAGAGTGGCTGAGAGCAGCCAGGCAGAGAGGGACCTGGGGGTACTGGTCGATGGCAGGCTGAACATGAGCCTGCAGTGTGCCCAGGCAGCCAAGAGGGCCAGTGGCATCCTGGCCTGCATCAAGAACAGTGTGGCCAGCAGGAGCAGGGAGGTCATTCTGCCCCTCTACACTGCACTGGTTAGGCCACACCTCGAGTCCTGTGTCCAGTTCTGGGCCCCTCAGTTTAGGAAGGAGGTTGACTTGCTGGAGCGAGTCCAGAGAAGGGCAACGAAGTTGGTGAGGGGCTTGGAACACAGCCCTGTGAGGAGAGGCTGAGCTGGGGTTGCTTAGCCTGGAGAAGAGGAGACTCAGGGGTGACCTTATCACTCTCTACAACTACCTGAAGGGAGGTTGTAGACAGGCAGAGGTTGGTCTCTTCTCCCAGACAGCCAGCACCAGAACAAGAGGACACAGTCTCAGGCTGCACCAGGGGAGGTTCAGGTTGGATATTAGGAAGAAGTTCTATACAGAAAGAGTGATTGCCCCTTGGAATGTGCTGCCCAGGGAGGTAGTGGAGTTGCCATCATTGGAAGTGTTCAGGAGGAGACTTGATGGGGTGCTTGGTGCCATGGGTTAGCTGTTTGGGTGGGTTGGATTGGTTGATGGGTTGGACGTGATGATCTTGAAGGTCTCTTCCAACCTGGTTTGGTTTATTCTAAATAAAGGTTTATCCTAGTTTTACTCCATTCCCCCCAGTCCTATCACTCCCTGACACCCTCAAAAGTCCCTCCCCAGCTTTCTTGTAGCCCCCTTCAGATACTAGAAGGCCACAATTATGTCTCCTCAAAGGGTCACAATGGGGAAGAACTTCTTCCTCACATCCAATCTCAATCTACCCATTTCTGGTTTTGTTCCATTCCCCCCAGTCCTATCACTCCCTGACACCCTCAAAAGCCTTATTGTAGACCCCCTTCAGATACTGGAAGGCCACAATAAGGTCTCCTCGGGGCCTTCTCTTCTCCAGACTGAACAGCCCCAACTCTTTTGGGTTTTAAACTGTCACAGGACGAAACTCCAGGGGTTTGTGTCAGCAGAAGGCACGAACGCTGTCTACCTCTGCCACGCAACGCCAGGGACCGTGCCCACCATAGCGAGTGCCTTCGTTAGAGCCAGCAGGACAAGGAGGGCTTAGAACCACCTCAGTTCTCACAGTAAATCCATATCTGTTATTTTAGAGAGGCTCCAAATTGTAAAAGCTTTTTGCCAAAGGTTGCCCAGTGTCTAATAGCCCTACAGTACTGATGTCAGTGCCTACGCAAGCAGCCTTTCGGGTTTACTTTGCACTTCCCCGTGTACAATGCAAACAGATAGCTAATGACTGGGTAAATACAATGGGGAATGTACTTTGTGCACTCTGTGCTCTGAGCTGGAGTGTTTTGGTCTTTATTTTGTTTGCCTATTTTTATGTCCTCTCTCACAGGCCCATTTTGTGAGGATGGAATATTACAGGGTTCCTAGTGCGGCGCAGGGGCACAGCACAAGGAATGTATTGTGCTCCCTCTCCTTAAAGCTGAAAATCCTCCCTGATGCCAATTATTTTTGGCTTTTGTTCTTCTGAACTCATATAGTATTGAGCAGGGGTTATGTGCTGTGATCCTTTTGCACAAAAGTGTTCATTCAAAGCAAAAAAGAAACCCAACCCCAAACCAGTAAAAGAGGCAAGAACGTAGCTCTCAGACTTCAGCAGATCCATTTTGGTTTCTTCCATTTCTTCTTTTTTGTCCTGAGTTTGTTAAATGAAAATCCATGAAACAATTTAAATGTGTGAAAAAAAAGATGACAGGGAGAGCTGAGGAAAAAATCTATTAGCTGGGGAGGGGTTTGGAGCACAGCCCTGTGAGGAGAGGCTGAGGGAGCTTAGCCTGGAGAAGAGGAGGCTCAGGGGAGACCTTCTTGCTCTCTACAACTACCTGAAGGGAGGTTGTACCCAGGTGGGGATTGGTCTCTTCTCCCAGGCAACCAGCACCAGAACAAGAGGACACAGTCTCAAGCTGTGCCAGGGGAGGTTTAGGCTGGAGGTGAGGAGGAAGTTCTTCCCAGCAAGAGAGACTGGCCATTGGAATGTGCTGCCCAGGGAGGTGGTGGAGTCACCATCACTGGAGGTGTTTAGGAAGAGCCTGGCTGAGGCACTTGGTGCCATGGTTGAGTTGATTAGATGGTGTTGGGTGATAGGTTGGACTTGATGATCTCTGAGGTCTTTCCAACCTGGTTTGTTCATTCTATTCTATTCTATTCTATTCTATTCTATTCTATTCTATTCTATTCTATTCTATTCTATTCTATTCTATTCTATTCTATTCTATTCTATTCTATTCTATTCTATTCTATTCTATTCTGTTCTGTTCTGTTCTGTTCTGTTCCGTTCCGTTCCGTTCCATTCCATTCCTACTGCCAGTTGCAGTATGAACCCCACAGGGTCTGCATTTGAGTCGTGTAAGTGTGCATGATCTACAAAACCACGAGACAAAGACCTTGAGAGCAAAGCCTTTAAAGCTAGGCTGCTCTTGGACTTCCTGACACGGCCCTGTATGCCATCTGCTGCCTTTGCTGGAGGTACCTGCTGCTGCCTGGTGTGCAGCTCCTTGCCCAGCAGGATTCCTGGCTTCTTTTCCACAGAGCTGCGTTCCAAATGCCTGCACCCAGCTTGTTTTGTTGCATGAGGTGCTTGGCACCTGGGCAAAGGAATTGTTTTCATCAGGTGCTTGTCAGTCTGTTTAGCTGGCTGCTGAGATGCCACTCAACAGCTGCTCCATGTTACAGAAGCACAGAATTGTCAGGGTTGGAAGGGACGTCAAGGATCATCTGGTTTCAACCCCCCTGTTATGGGCAGGGGCACTTTGCACTAGATCAGGTTGCCCAGAGCCACATCCAGCTTGGCCTTAAAAACCTCCAGTGATGAGGCTTCTACCACTCCATCCCTGATGTTCCAGCCTGTCCCTTATGTTCCAGCTTGTCAGTCCTTTCTCCCTGGTGATGATCCCCTGCTGTCACCCTCAACCATGCCAAAGTGTGCTCCATCCCATCATCAAGACTGTTGGTAAAGGTGTTGATGAATATTGAGCCCTGAGGAACATGTCTAGTAACCAGCTTCCAGTTGGATTTTGTCATGCTGATAACTATCTGAAGGCTGAGTATCAAGAGGGAGGGGACAGGCTCTGCTCAGTTGCACCCTGGACAGGACAAGGGGCAAAGGATATAAGCTACAGCAGAGGAGGTGGTGGAGTCGCTGTCATTGGAGGTGTTCAGGAGGAGACTTGATGGGGTGCTTGGTGCCATGGGTTAGTTGTTTGGGTGGGCTGGATTGGTTGATGGGTTGGACACGATGATCTTGAAGGTCCCTTCCAACCTGGTTTGGTTTATTCTAAATAAAGGTTTATTCTAAACATGAGGAGGAACTTCTTCACTGTGAGGCTCACAGAGCACTGAAGCAGGCTGTCCAGAGAGGCTGTGGAGTTTCCTTCTCTGGAGAATTTCAATACCCATCTGGATGCATTTCTGTGTGACCTGTGCTAGATTCCTGGTCCTGCTCTGGCAGGGACTTGATCACCTTTCAACCCCTTCCAACTGCCCTTCCAACCCCTAACATTCTATGATCCTATGATCCTTTGAGCCTCACCAATATAGAGAGCTTCCCACCCATGCTTGCTCTTCTGACCTGTGTTTTGCCTGCTTGGCTAAAGGGAGACCATGGGAGGCTGTTTGTAGCCTTGCCAAAGTCTTGGCAAAGCCCATCTCATGTTCTGCTCTCGGTGATGAAGTGTGGCATCTCTTTTTACAAAGCAATTAGGTTGATGAGGCAAGACTTGCCCTCGTTAATTTTGTGTTGGCCATTCCCAAGATACTTGTGGTTCTGGCACTGCTCCTTCTTTCTAGGAACTGGAAGTTAAGCTGAGTGGTTTGCAGTTGCAGAATCGCATTTCTCTGCATGCTTCTTTCTTCCCTTGCCCAAAAAATGTGACTGAATTAGGTTGCTTTGCAAATCCTGTCCCTGTTGTGTCCTGTTCCTGCAATCATCATGGCTTTGAGGAAGAAATCAGCTTTTTTACATCTTTCTTCAATATCAATGAATGGAATGGAATGGAATGGAATGGAATGGAATGGAATGGAGTAGATTAGCATAGAATAGAGTAGAGTAGAGTAGAGTAGAGTAGAGTAGAATAGAATAGAATAGAATAGAATAGAATAGAATAGAATAGAATAGAATGGAATGGAATAGAATAGAATGGAATAGAGTAGATTAGCATAGAATAGAGTGGAATGGAATGGAATGGAATGGAATGGAGTAGATTAGCATAGAATAGAGTAGAGTAGAATAGAATAGAATAGAATAGAATAGAATAGAATAGAATAGAATAGAATAGAATAGAATAGATTAGCATGGAATGGAATGGAATGGAATGGAATGGAATGGAATGGAATGGAATGGAATGGAATGGAATGGAGTAGATTAGCATAGAGTAGAGTAGAGTAGAGTAGAGTAGAGTAGAGTAGAATAGAATAGAATAGAATAGAATAGAATAGAATAGAATAGAATGGAATGGAATGGAATGGAGTAGATTAGCATAGAATAGAGTGGAATGGAATGGAATGGAATGGAATGGAATGGAATGGAATGGAATGGAATGGAATGGAATGGAGTAGATTAGCATAGAATAGGGTAGAATAGAATAGAATGGAATGGAATGGAATAGAGTAGAGTAGATTAGCATAGAATAGAGTAGAATAGAATAGAATGGAATGGAATGGAATGGAGTAGATTAGCATAGAATAGAGTAGAATAGAATAGAATAGAATAGAATAGAATAGAATAGAATAGAATAGAATAGAATAGAATAGAATTAACCAGGTTGGAAAAGACCTTTGAGATCATCAAGTCCAACTTATCACCTAACACCATCTAATTAACTAAACCATGGCACCAAGCACCCCATCCAGGCCCTTCTTAAACACCTTTTATTAGGATAGGACAGGATAGGACAGGATAGGACAGGATAGGATAGGATAGGATAGGATAGGATAGGATAGGATAGGATAGGATAGGATAGGATTCACAGATTGCATAGGGCTGGAAGGGACACTCAAAGGTCATCTTGTCCAACCTTCCTGCAGTGAGCAGGAACATCTCTAACTAAATCAGGCTAGCCAGGGCCACATCAAGTCTGATCTTGAATGTCTCCAGGGATGGGGTCTCAACCACTTCCTCCAAACTCAAGATTAGTGCATCCCTATGAGTAAGAAATCAAGCAAAGACAGCAGGAGACCTGCATGGATGAGCAAGGAACTTCAGGCAACATCCAAAAGGAAGAATGAAGTTTGCAGAATGTCAAAAAAGGGGGCTGGTGATTTAGGAGCAGTGTAGGGATGTTAGAGGATGGAGGATGCAACAAGGAAGGTTAAGACCAATTTAGAATTAAATTTGGAAAGGATATTGTCATGGTTCTACACAATAGGATAGGATAGAATAGGACAGGATAGGACAGGATAGAATAGAATAGAATAGAATAGAATAGAATAGAATAGAATAGAATAGAATAGAATAGAATAGAATAGAATAGAATAGAATAGAATAGAATAGAATAGAATAGAATAGAATTAACCAGGTTGGAAAAGACCTTTGAGATCATCAAGTCCAACCTATCACCCAACACCATCTAATCAACTAAACCATGGCACCAAGAGCCCCATCCAGGCCCTTCTTAAACACCATTGATTAGAATACAATAGAATAAACCAGGTTGGAAGAGACCTTTGAGATCATCATGTCCAACCTATCATCCAACACCATCTAATCAACTAACCCATGGCACCAAGCACCCCATCAAGTCTCCTCCTGAACACCTCCAGTGACGGTGACTCCACCACCTCCCCAGGCAGCCCATTCCAATGGCCACTCTCTCTGTATAGAACTCCTTCCCAACACCCAGCCTAAACCTCCCCTGGTGCAGCTTGAGACTGAATCCCTCTAAGCACACCAGAGTGTTGTGCTGCCAGTCAGAGAGAATTAGACAGGCTGGAGAGTTGGGCAGGGAAAAATTGAATGAAATTCAACAAAGGCAAGGGGAGAGTCTTGAATGTGGGAAAGACCAACCCCAAGGAGCAGGATAGGCTGGGGACTGACCTGCTGGAGAGCAGTGAAGGAGAAAGGGACCTGGGGGCCCTGGTGGGTGGAAGGATGACCACGAGCCAGCAATGTGCTCTTGTGGCCAAGAAGGCCAATGGCATCCTGGGGTGGATTAGAAGGGCTGTGGTTAGTAGGTTCAGAGAGGTTCTATTTCCCCTCTCCTCTGCCCTGGTGAGGCCACATCTGAAATATTGTGTCCAGTTCTGAGCCCCTCAGTTCAAGGAAGACCTCAGGAAACTGCTTGAAAGAGTCCAATACAGAGCCACAAAAATGATGGAGTGAAATATCTTCCTTATGAAGAGAGACTGAGGGAGCTGAGGAGAGGAGGAGCATGAGAGGTGACCTCATTGCTGTTGATAAAGATGTGCAGGGTGAGTGCCAAGAGGCTGGAGCCAGGCTCTGCTGGGGGATGCCCAAAGACAGTGCAAGAGGCAGTGGTGGAAGCTGAGGCATAGGAAGTTCCATGGAATCAGGAGGAAAAACAGGCTGCCCAGGGGGGTTGTGGAGTCTCCCTCTCTGGAGATATTCAAGACCTGCCTGGATGCATTCCTGTGTGATCTGCTCTAGGTGCTCCTGCTCTGGCAGGGGGGTTGGACTGGATGAGCTTTGGAGGCCCCTTCCAACCCCTGATGTTCTGTGACTGTGTGCAATGAGCCCTGTATCAGCCACCTGGTTTAGTTTAAAGGTCCTGCTGGGTTTTGTTTGTGCAGTACCCAGTGGCCTGACTGGAATTGGATTGGCAGGAGTGCATTGGCTGGTGTGTTCTTACATAACAAAGTTTCCTAATTAATTTAGAATGTTATAATGGAAAGGAAAATGAATGATAGCACTTGTGCAAAAAAAATAAAGCCCTGAGTGCCAAGCAGTTGTTGTGTCAAAGTGAAAAGCTGCAGTGAGCTACATACTGCATTAACATCTCTCCCTGGCCAGGTTACCTCTCATCTGGCCTGACAAGCCCAGTCACCATCAAGCAGGGCAGTTTGGGTTTGCTTTTTGCATTTGCCTGTGAGGTTCCAGCAGTGCCACTTTGAGCTGCTTGGAAAAGATAAGCTGAATGAGTATTTCATTTGATGGTGAGAGCAGGGAGGTGTTTATTTTGGAAGTCTGGGAGGCTTTGTATCCTGAAAGGGATGTGTGGTCTTCAGCTCCAGCTTTCTCTGAAGGTGCTTTTATTTTTTACCCTGTGAGTTGCATTCCTTTTCAACAGCTGCAGCTGGCCTCAGAGGGTGGATAAATGGAACAGCAAGATTCCTGTTTTGTGTGTTACTGGCTGAGTCTGGGAAAAACTGAACTTCAGTCTGGAAGCTTTGATGTGTTTGTGTGGGGGAAAAAATGGCATCAAAAGCACAGCTCTGCAGCCTGGGCTTTCATCTGTTATCTAGGATGACTTCTAGATGATTTTCCTTGATCACAGAATCACACAGAATCACACAGAATCACACAATCAGAGAGGTTGGAAGAGCCCTCCAAGATCATCAAGTCCAAAGGCCTGCAGTGATAGGATGAAGAGCAATGGCTTCAAACTGCAGAAGATTTAGATTGGATGTTAGGAACAATTTCTTTACCATGAGGGTGGTGGAACACTGGAACAGGTTGCCCAGGGTGGTGGTTTGGGCCTCATTCCTGGAGATATTCAAAGTGAGGCTCCACAGGGCTCTGGACAACCTGATCTAGTTGAGGATGTCCCTGCAGACTGCAGAGGAAGTTGGAATGGATGACCATTAGAGGTCCCTTCCAACCCAGACCATTCCATGACTCTGTGCTGGATGATCCTTAGCTGCTGTCAACAGCTTTCACTTTGTCTCTTGCTTTTGTAGTGTCTTTCTGTGGAGATTAGTGTTGGAATCCATTTTGGGATTAGAGGAAGCTATCGGAATGGAATGGAATGGAAGGGAATGGAATGGAATGGAGTAGAATAGAATAGAGTAGATTAGAATAGATTAGAATAGAGTAGAATAGAATAGAATAGAATAGAATAGAATAGAATAGAATAGAATAGAATAGAATAGGATTAAATCAGATTGGAAGAGACCTTTGAGATCATCAAGTCCAACCTATCACCCAACACCATCTCATCAACTAAACCATGGCACCAAGAGAAATTTTACAATTAGGAATAAGAAGTCAATCCTACAGAGCTCACTCTATGCTGCTCCACTTTGGTGAGACCCCCACCTGCAGTACTGCAGCAAGAGAAGCACAGCCAGCAGGGTGAGGGAGGTGATTCTCCCCCTGTGCTCTGCTCTGGTGAGACCCCATCTAGAGTACTGTGTCCAGTTCTGGAGCCCCTATCACAGGAAGGATCTGGAGGTGCTGGAAGGTATCCAGAGAAGGGCCACAAGGGTGATCAGAGGCATATATAGGAGGCTTACAGACTGAAGATTTGGCTGATCACTCAAAAGGATGATCAGAGGGCTGGAGCTCCTCTCCTGTGAGGCCAAAGTAAGAGAGTTGGGGCTGTTCAGTCGGGAGAAGAAAAGACTCTGAGCAGACCTAATTGTGGCCTTCCAGTATCTGCAGGGGGCTACAAGAAAGCTGGGGAGGGACTTTTGAGGGTGTCAGAGAGTGATAGGACTGGGGGGATGGAACAAAACCAGAAATGGGTAGATTCAGATTGGATGTCAGGAAGAAGTTCTCCCCCATGTGAGTGGTGAGAGCCTGGCACAGGTTGCCCAGGGAGGTGGTGGAAGCCTCATGCCTGGAGGTTTTTGCAGCCAGGCTGGATGTGGCTGTGAGCAACCTGCTGTAGTGTGAGGTGTCCCTGCCCATGGCAGGGGAGCAGGAGCTGGCTGATCCTTGATGATCCATGATTCTGTGATTGTGTATGTAAACAATACCCACAAATAGGATCTAAAAATGGAAAAGGACCCTACCAGGAGAATATATTAAACTGTTCAGGGATGTTTTTCCCTGTCAGTCAGGCTTTGTCACAAGGACTTTGCTCTGGAGAATTGTTCCCTAAGCTTTCAGTTGGTTAATAATGTTGACCCTTGTCTGGATTTGCCTTTTTTTCTTTCTTTTTTTTTCCCCTTCATTGAGAAAAACTATTTCTGGAGACTTAGATTATGAATAAAACCTACTGGATGCAAGCTGTAAAGGCTGGGTTTAAGGGGTTCTTTTTGCTCAGATCCATACTGCTAGGTGCATGCCAGACTTTACAAGTGAGCAATGGTCAGCAGACTGAAGCATGATCTCTTCCCTCTGAATGTTTTGAATCTCAAGGTATGTTCAACAACTTGCTCTACAAATGCTGTTGGGGCTTTGGGTTGGTTATGTCCTATGGGCTGCAACTGCAACTGCAGATGGACCTCGACCGACTGGACAGATGGGCAGAGTCCAATGGGATGGCATTCAACAAGTCCAAGTGCCAGGGGCTGCACTTTGGCCACAACAACCCCATGCAGAGCTACAGGCTGGGGTCAGAGGGGCTGAGAGCTGCCAAACAGAGAGGGACCTGGGGGTGCTGATTGACAGGTCCCTGAATATGAGCCAGCAGTGTGCCCAGGGGACCAAGAGGGCCAATGGCATCCTGGCCTGCATTAGGAATAGTGTGGCCAGCAGGAGCAGGGAAGTCATTGTGGCCCTGGACTATGCATTGGTTAGGCCACACCTTGAGTCCTGTGTCCAGTTCTGGGCCCCTCAGTTTAAGAAGGACATTGAGACACTTGAATGTGTCCAGAGAAGGGCAACAAGGCTGGGGAGAGGCCTTGAACACAGCCCTGTGAGGAGAGGCTGAGGGAGCTGGGATTGTTTAGCCTGGAGAAGAGGAGGCTCAGGGGTGACCTCATTGCCCTCTACAACTACCTGAAAGTTGGTTGTAGCCAGGAAGGGGTTGGCCTCTTCTCCCAGGCGAGCAGCACCAGAACAAGCGGACACAGACTCAAGCTGCACCAGGGGAGGTTTAGACTCGAGGTGAGGAGAAAGCTCTTCACCGAGCGAGTCATTGGTCATTGGAATGTGCTGCCCAGGGAGGTGGTGGAGTCCCCATCCCTGGAGGTGTTCAAGAGGGGATTGGATGTGGCACTTGGTGCCATGGTCTAGTCATGGGGTCTGTGTTGAAAGGTTGGACTTGATGATCCTTGAGGTCATTTCCAACCTAAGTGATACTGTGATACTGCTCAGCTCCCTGGAAAAGCTGATGCAGGCTCAGCAGAGCAAAAGGCTTGAGCCGCTTGGAACCACTGGCGGGGTCTATCCTCTAGCTGAGAAATGGTGAGCGAGCCATTACTCATGTTTCCTCTATGAGCCTTCACCCTGTGAATGTTAAGGAGGGGAAATTTCTTCTCAGCTCAGGGGGGTTACATATTTATAGCAAGAGAGTTGAAAGCTGGGATTTTCAGCTGCAAGATGTCGGTCTTTGTGTTTCAAACCGAGCGAGGCTGGTAAACCGAGAGGGACTCACTGATTTCATCTGGACTTAGTGCATCTGGTTTCAGCTATGCCATAAAAGATCTGACACCAGAGAAGAGTTGATCTTTCTAAATCACATTAATTAAAGACAGTAAAGACCCTGCTGTGAAGATAAAGCTCAAGTGGCTCAGTTGGTAGCGCATAAGACCCTTAATGGGAAGGTCATCAGTTCAAGCCTGCAGTGGGCAGCAGTGTCCTCCCTAGTCTAGTCATGAGGTCTGTGGTGACAGGTTGGACTCGATGACCTTTGAGGTCTCTTCCAACCTTAGGAATACTTAATACTGAATAAGTGTGCTGGGCACACTTGTTCCAAGGGCAACCAAGCTGGTGAGTGGTTTGGAGCTCAGCCCTGTGAGGAGAGGCTGAGGGAGCTGGGGGTGGAGAGCCTGGAGAAGAGGAAGCTCAGGGGAGACCTTCTTGCTCTCTACAACTGCCTGAAGGGAGGTTGTAGCCAGGTGGGGGTTGGTCTCTTCTCTCACGCAAGCAGCACCAGAACAAGAGGACACAGCCTCAAGCTGCACCAGGGGAGGTTCAAGCTGGATGGTAGGAAGAAGTTCTTCCCAGAAAGAGAGATTGGCCATTGGAATGTGCTGCCCAGGGAGGTGGTGGAGTCAAGGAAGAGACTTGATGGTGTGCTTCATCCCTGGAGGTGTTCAAGAGGGGAATGGATGTGACACTTGGTGCCATGGTTTAGTTGTCAGGAGGTGTTGGGTGATAGGTTGGACTTGATGATCTTTGAGGTCTTCTCCAACCTTATAGATTCTATGATTCTATGATGCTGTGATTCATGCCTTGGTTTAGTTGTTTAGATGGTGTTGGGTGATAGGTTGGACTCAGTGATCTCAAAGGTCTCTTCCAATCTGGGTAATTCAATTCAATTCAATTCAATTCAATTCAATTCAATTCAATTCAATTCAATTCAATTCAATTCAATTCAATTCAGTTCAATTCAGTTCTGTTCTGTTCTATTCTATTCTATTCTATTCTATTCTATTCTATTCTATTCTATTCTATTCTATTCAATTCTATTCTATTCTATTCTATTCTATTCAGAGTGAAATAATTTGGGATGGCTTTCTGTATATATACCAACAATTCCAACCTATATTCCAGAGCAAATGATTGGGTTTGCTATTACCTCAGCGTTTTTTTCTCTGCATGGCTTGACTCTGAAAGATAATAAATCACCTCCTGATTCTCTGTATGTACACAGGCAAGTGTGCTTGCAAAATATCAGCATTTCAAGTGAGGAGTTTTAAAGCTTTGTTTTCTGTAAACACAGCATCAAATGATTGCAAGTGGAGCTGATTGCTTCCATGTGCTCTGGGTTGTAGCAGCGCTACAGACTGAAAAGCTGAGAGCATTTCTTACCCCTGAGATTGTAGAGTAGATCACAGGCTCACAGGATGTCAGGGGACCCAAAGAGACCATCAGTCCAACCCCCTGCCAGAGCAGGACTGTGCAATCTAGCTCAGGTCACACAGGAACACATCTAGACAGGCCTTGAAAGCCTCCAGAGAAGGAGATTCCACAACCCAGTATCTGAAGGGGGCCTACAGGAAGGCTGGGGAAGGACTTCTCAGGGTCTCAGGCAGTGATAGGACTAGGGGGAATGGAATGAAGCTGGAGGTGGGGAGATTCAGGCTAGATGTGAGGAGGAGGTTCTTCACCATGAGAATGGTGAAACCCTGGAATGGGTTGTCCAGGGAGGTGGTTGAGGCCCCAGCCCTGGAGGTGTTTAAGCCCAGGCTGGCTGAGGCTCTGGCCAGGCTGATCTAGTGTGGGGTGTCCCTGCCCATGGCAGGGGGGTTGGAACTAGATGATCCTTGTGGTCCCTTCTAACCCTGAATGAAACTATGAAACTATGAAACCCCTCTGGGCAGCCTGTTCCAGTGCTCTGTGACCCCCACAGTAAAGAAGTTCCCCCTTGTGTTGAGGTGAAACCTCGTGTGCTGCAGTTTACATCCACTGCTCCTTGTTCTATCCCAGGTAGCAAGTGAGCAGAGCCTGTCCCCTCCCTCCTGACCCCCAGCCCTCAGATATTGATAAACATTTATTAAATCCCCTCTATGTCTTCTCTTCTCCAGACTAAAAAGCCCCAGGTCTCTCAGCCTCTCCTCATCAGGCAGTGCTCCAGCCCCATTATCACCCTTGGACCCCTCTGTTGGACTCTCTCCAGCAGATCCTGTCCCTCTTTAACTGGGGAGCCCAGTACTGAGTGCAGTCCTCAGGATGAGGGATTGTGGAATCTACAGGGCTTAAATACAGGGCTATCATTTTGGAGAGATTCTTTCTGGACTAAATTGATCTCTTGGTCACTTACCACTTTTTATCAAGTTATTAAACTTTGATTCTCAAGAGTGGAAAAATGAACATATAATTCTGGGTCATCAGTTCAGAAAACAATAGTTGTTAATTAACAAAGAAAAAGCACTAATTAGTGCATTGTCAACCTGAAATCCAAGTGTTCCATATATAAAAAGTATGATATTAATGAGGATATTATATAGATTCATAGAATTGTCAGGGTTGAAAGGACCTCAAGGCTCAGCCAGTTCCAACCCCCCTGCCATGGGCAGGGACACCTCACACAACAGCAGGTTGCTCACAGCCACATCCAGCCTGGCTGCAAACACCTCCAGGGATGAGGCTTCCACCACCTCCCTGGGCAGCCTGTGCCAGGCTCTCACCACCCTCATGGGGAACAACTTCTTCCCAACATCCAATCTGAATCCACCCATTTCTAGATTTGCTCCATTCCCCCCAGTCCTGTCACTCCCTGACACCCTCAAAAGTCCCTCCCCAGCTTTCTTGTAGCCCTCTTCAGATACTGGAAGGGCAAAATTAGGTCTCCTCAGAGCCTTCTCTTCTCCACACTCAACAGCCCCAACTCTCTCAGCCTGTCCTCATAGCAAAGCACCTCCAGCCCTCTGATCATCCTCATGACCCTTCCCTGGACACCTTCCAGCACCTCCAGATCCTTCCTGTGATAGGGGCTCCAGAACTGGATACAGTACTGCAGGTGAGGTCTCACCAGAGCAGAGCGGAGGGGGAGAATCACCTCCCTCATCCTGCTGGCTGT
Organism: Melanerpes formicivorus; assembly: GCF_026170545.1. Lineage (NCBI taxonomy): Eukaryota > Metazoa > Chordata > Aves > Piciformes > Picidae > Melanerpes > Melanerpes formicivorus. Next base: position 35,229 of record NW_027142437.1, on the reverse strand, counting down.
GCTGCTCTTGCTGCAGTACTGCAGGTGGGGGTCTCACCAGAGCAGAGCAGAGGGGGAGAATCACCTCTCTGTCCTGCTGGCTGTGCTTCTCTTGCTGCAGTACTCCAGGTGGGGGTCTCACCAGAGCAGAGCAGAAGGGGAGAATCACCTCCCTCATCCTGCTGGCTATGCTTCTCTTGCTGCAGTACTGCAGGTGGGGGTCTCACCAGAGCAGAGCAGAGGGGGAGAATCACCTCCCTCATCCTGCTGGCTGTGCTTCTCTTGCTGCATTACTGCAGGTGTGGTCTCACCAGAGCAGAGCAGAGGGGGAGAATCACCTCCCTCGTCCTGCTGGCTGTGCTGCTCTTGCTGCAGTACTGCAGGTGGGGGTCTCACCAGAGTGGAACAGAGGGGGAGAACCACCTCCCTCATCCTGCTGGCTGTGCTTCTCTTGCTGCAGTACTGCAGGTGGGGGTCTCACCAGAGTGGAACAGAGGGGGAGAACCACCTCCCTCATCCTGCTGGCTGTGCTTCTCTTGCTGCAGTACTGCAGGTGGGGGTCTCACCAGAGTGGAACAGAGGGGGAGAACCACCTCCCTCATCCTGCTGGCTGTGCTTCTCTTGTTGCAGTACTCCAGGTGGGGGTCTCACCAGAGTAGAGTGAGCTCTGTAGGATTAACTTCTTACTTCTAATTTTAAAGTTTCTCTTTACAACTAAAGTGAAAAGAAAGCCCAACCCCAGTTCTCCTCCAGCAGCTGCTCTTAGGTTTTACAGGCAGGAACAGTTTCGAGGGGGAGAATGGAAACTACATTTGTACATGGTAATTTCCCACCCCCTCCAAATAAAGTAATTAATTCAGTGAAGGGGGATAAAAAATAAACCCCAAACCCCACTTTAGGGGATAATCTAATGATACATCTCCCCAAAGTGTGAAATTGAAGTGCAGTCATCTTATTTGGAAGCAATTTCCTGAACGTGAAGCGTTTGTCAGCCCAGAGCCGAGCGGCAAATCCAGCGCCATGTGCTTGATAATCTGATCTCAGCGTGTAGAAAAGCTTGGGAGCAGGATAAACAGATGTGTAAAGGGATTGCTTTCACAGTCAGGGTTTTGGTTTTTTGTTTTTTTTTTCTTTCCTTTTTTTCATAATATAATTGCCTTGAATCATGAAACCTCAGACCTCAGCTGTTCCACCGGGGAGGCTGAGCCGGCGGTGAGGGCGAAAGCCAAAACGCACACAAGAAACAGCTTTTGGGGGTTTCCCAGTCCAAAGACAACTCACGTGGTGCTCCTGCTAAAAAAGTGGAGGGGGAGGGAGGGAGGGAGGGGGGAGAAAAGAAAAACACACCCCAACAAAGCCCAGCAGAAAAACCCTCTCCTTAAATCCTGCTTTCCGAGGGGAAAGCTCCGTGCTTTTGTTGGATGGCCGAGGCGGATGAATCCTAGAAGTATTTTGAGATTGGCTTGCTGCTCTGGGTATGGTCAGACTTACACTGCTCAGCCTTGTCACAGAAAAGGAGTTATCTGCAAGCTCAAGTTTTGGTAATTAAATCCTGGAAGGCCCCTTGGGTGGCTAGCATTGACTGGTGTTATTCAAGAGCAACAAGCATCTCGTTTCGTTTGTGAAGTACTTGGGTAGAAATCATAGAATCACAGAATTGTCAGGGTTGGAAGGGACCTCAAGGATCAGCCAGGTCCAACCCCCCTGCCATGGGCAGGGACACCTCACACTACAGCAGGTTGCTCACAGCCACATCCAGCCTGGCTGCAAAAACCTCCAGGGATGAGGCTTCCACCACCTCCCTGGGCAACCTGTGCCAGTCTCTCACCACCCTCATGGGGAACAACTTCTTCCTCACATCCAATCTGAATCTACCCATTTCTAGTTTTGCTCCATCCCCCCCAGTCCTGTCACTCCCTGACACCCCTCAGAAGTCCCTCCCCAGCTTCCTTGTAGCCCCCTTCAGGTACTAGAAGGCCACAATTAGGTCTCCTCAAAGCCTTCCCTTCTCTAGACTGAACAGCCCCAACTCCCTCAGTCTGTCCTCATAGCAGACAGCTCCAGCCCTCTGCTCATCCTCGTGGCCCTTCTCTGGACACCTTCCAGCCCCTCCAGGTCCTTCCTGTAATAGAGGCTCCAGAGCTGGACACAGTGCTCCAGTTGGAGTCTCACCAGAGTGGAGCACAGGGGGAGACTCACCTCCCTGGCCCTGCTGGCTGTGCTTCCCTTGCTGCAGCCCAGGATGTGATTGCTTTTCTGGGCTCCAAGTGCACAGTGGTGGCTAATGCTGAGCTTCTTATCCACGAGCACCTCCAGTTTTGCAGTTTGTGTCCATTGCCCCTTGTCCTGTCACTGGACACCAGTGAGAAGAGTCCTCACCTGGTCTCAGTTCTCCTTCCCAGCAGGGAGGTCTCTGCTGCCCTAGGACCCTCAGAGCAGAAGTCAGCTTTGCCCTTGCTGTACAGTTGCTCACAGTTGCTGGACTTTGGTGCCATGTTCACTGGGCCTGCCTGCTGTCCATCTCTGTCTCAGACTGCAGTTAGAGGTTGTGTACAAAACCTGGTGGGACTACATTTAAGTTGTGGTTCGTTTTTGCCTAATGAGAGAAGTTAGACAGCACAGCAGTTGATGTCCAGTGACCTGTGGTGTGCCCCAGGGATCAATACTGGGCCCAGTCCTATTCAGTGACCTGGATGAGGGGATTGAGTCAACTGTTAGAACATCTGCAGATGACACCAAGCTGGGAGGCAGTGTGGATCTCCTGGGGGGTAGGAGGATGCTGCACAGGGACCTGGCCAGGCTGGGTCACTGAGCTGAGGCCAACAGAATGAGATTCAACAAGGCCAAGGGCAGGGTCCTGCACTTTGGCCACAAACATCCTATGCAGTGCTATGGACTGGGGGATGAGTGGTTGGAGAGCAGCCTGGCAGAGAGGGACCTGGCAGTGCTGGGGACAGCAGCTGAGCATGAGCCAGCAGTGTGCCCAGGGGGCACAGAAAGCCAATGGCATCCTGGCCTGGATCAGGAATAGTGTGGCCAGCAAGAGCAGGGATGGAATTCTGCCCTCTACTTGGCACTGGTTAGGCCACACCTTGAGCACTCTGTGGAGCTCTGGGCCCCTCACTTCAGGAAGGATCTTGAGGTGCTGGAGTAGGTCCAGAGGAGAGCAACCTGACTGGGGAAGGGGCTGGAGGGAAAGTCTGATGAGGAGAGGCTGAGGGAGCTGGGGGTTTTCAGCATGGTGAAGAGGAGGCTTAGAGGGCACCTTATCACTCTCTGCAACTACCTGAAGGGAAGTTGTAGTCAGGTGGGGGTCAGGCTCTTCTCCCAGGCAACTTGTGACAGGACAAGAGGGCATGGCCTGAAGCTGCACCAGGGGAGGTTTAGGTTAGATATTAGGAAGCACTTCCTGACAGCAAGACTGATTAGGCACTGGGATGGACTGCCCAGGGAGGTGGTGGAGTTGCCATCCCTGGAGGTGTTTAAGAAAAGCTTGGATGTGGCATTTGCTGGCCATGGTTTAGCTGATGAGGTGGGGTTAAGTCCTGGGCTGGACTTGATGATCTCAGAGGTCTTTTCCAGCCTCAATGATTCTGTGAGCCTGTGAATAGAATTGTTGTCTACAGAACTACAACCAAACTACCCTGAGCAGCAGCAAACACACTCAGTGGTGTGAGGCACCATGACCAAGTCTCTGGGTTGCTGCCATGGGGATGTTAAACCAAGCTCTTTGTGTAGGATATGTAGCAGAAGGATGCTGCTTTCACTAGCAGAGTGATGCAAGACTTCAGTGTCATCTCAGTAAGAGTCTTGACAAATATGCCTTGGTATGTCCTGGGCAGCTGCTACATCTTGTTTTGACCTGATTTCTTCCTCTGATCAGCTGCAGTCATTACATTTGGGAATGGGATTTGGGGGAGAATAAGAAGCACTGATTACAAAAAGCTCACAGTGAATGTGCTGTTGTGTACTGTAGGTGTCAAAATCAAGTCCACACTCTAGACATCTGAGCCAACCACAATGTATGTTGATGTTCATGGAATTAATGTGATTAGGTGCTGATAAATATACTGATAGAATTATGCAGTATTCAGTCTCAAAGGGCAGAAGTGAAAGGGGAGAAAATGTCTCTGCAATAGGGCTTCCAAGACAGTCAGGAGGCTTCAAATAAGCAATTTACCTTCAGAATGTGTTGAGAATACTTCAGCTAAGCAAGGAGCCTGGTAAGGAATACAGAAGAGGCAATCCAGTGCTATTCAAAACTGAAATGACACCAGCAGTGTTTCATTTTCAAGACCATTTTAACAACTTGCCTGTAGAGGAATCCTGCTTGCTTAAACCAAAACTGAGGAATCTCATTTACATTGAGGCAGAATCCTCTCATCCTTAAAGTATTTAATCACTGCCTGTATTCAGAATGCTAAGCAAAGCATTTCTCCTATAAATAAGGGTGACAGGATTAAGGGAACAAATATGGAGCTTACCCATCTTTCACCAGGGGAGGTTTAGGCTGGAGGTCAGGAGGAAGTTCTACACAGAGAGAGTGATTGCCCATTGGAATGGGCTGCCTGGGGAGGTGGTGGAGTCACCCATCACTGGGAGGTGTTCAGGAGGAGACTTGTTGGGGGTGCTTGGTGCCATGGGGTTAGTTGATTAGATGGTGTTGGATGATAGGTTGGACTTGATGATCTCAAAGGTACTTTCCAAACTGGTTAATCTCCTCTCCTCTCCTCCTCTCCTCTCCTCTCTCTCCTCTCCTCTCCTCTCCTCTCCTCTCCTCTCCTCTCCTCTCCTCTCCCTCTCCTCTCCTCTCTCTCCTCTCCTCTCCTCTCCTCTCCTCTCCTCTCCTCTCCTCTCCTCTCCTCTCCTCTCCTCGCTCCTCCTCCTCTCCTCTCCTCTCCTCTCCTCTCCTCTCCTCTCCTCTCCTCTCCTCTCCTCTCCTCTCCGTCTCCTCCTCTCCTCTCCTCTCCTCTCCTCTCCTCTCCTCTCTCTCTCCTCTCCTCTCTCTCTCCTCTCCTCTCCTCTCCTCTCCTCTCCTCTCCTCTCCTCCTCCTCTCCTCCTCCTCTCCTCTCCTCTCCTCTCCTCTCCTCTCCTCTCCTCTCCTCTCCTCTCCTCTCCTCTCCTCTCTCTCCTCTCCTCTCCTCTCCTCTCCTCTCCTCTCTCTCCTCTCTCTCCTCTCCTCTCCTCTCCTCTCCTCTCCTCTCCTCTCCTCTCCTCTCCTCTCCTCTCCTCTCCTCTCCTCCTCTCCTCTCCTCTCCTCTCCTCTCCTCTCCCTCTCTCTCCTCTCCTCTCCTCTCCTCTCCCTCTCCTCTCCTCTCCTCTCCTCTCCTCTCCTCTCCTCTCCTCTCCTCTCCTCTCCTCTCCTCTCCCTCTCCTCTCCTCTCCTCTCCTCTCCTCTCCTCTCCCTCTCCTCTCCTCCCTCTCCTCTCCCTCTCCCTCCCCTCCCCCTCCCCTCCCCTCCCCTCCCCTCCCCTCCCCTCCCCTCCCCCTCCCCTCCTCCCCTCCCCTCCCCCCTCCTCCCTCCCCTCCCCTCCCCCCCTCCCCTCCCCTCCCCCTCCCTCCCCTCCCCTCCCCCTCCCTTCCCTTCCCCTTCCCTTCCCCTTCCCCTTCCCTTCCCTTCCCTTCCCCTTCCCTTCCCTTCCCTTCCCTTCCCTTCCCTTCCCTTCCCTTCCCTTCCTTCCCTTCCCATTCTAACTGTTCTTTGAGTGTTACCTGAGTGTACCTGATAGGAAGAAAGTGATGCCAGGTGCTTCACTGCAGCTAAGGTAGCTGTGTGGGCATTTGACTTTGTTTCTTCATTAAGAAATTGCCTTTACAACGGATAACTTTTTTTTTTTTTTGGGGGGGGGGGGAGAACAATAGGCTATGGAAAAGATTTGTGGGTTTAGCTGTAGCTCAGAAAGTTCATTAGTGGAGCTCAAATTTAAACTTCAGTTGATTTAGTGTGAAAACAAAGTTCCCAGAGTCACTTTAAAGCCTGAAATTTATTTAAACAATCAGTTCTGAGACACAGACCAAGTGGAAATACTTGGTCTCAGTCCCATAAAAACTTCAGCAAGACTCCTGGATACACAAATAACCTTTACCATTAGGTTTATTTATTGTAGAATAAGAATATAATCCAGCTACCTATCAAGTTTTCTGTTGTTCTTAAATATTGCTCTGCATATTTCACAGCAGTCATGTATTTGTTTTAATATGTGGAGTTCCCTGGCACTTCAAAACCAGGCCAATCCTAGAAGGTAGAGAGGCTCTGCAGAGGGACCTCGACAGGCTGGGCAGATGGGCAGAGTCCGAGGGCAGGAGATTGAACACATCCAAGTGCCAGGTTCTGCACATTGGCCACAACAACCCCATGCAGTGCTACAGGCTGGGGTCAGAGTGGCTGAGAGCAGCCAGGCAGAGAGGGACCTGGGGGTGCTGGTTGATGGTAGGCTGAACATGAGCCTGCAGTGTGCCCAGGGTGGCCAAGAAGGCCAATGGCATCCTGGCCTGCATCAAGAACAGTGTGGCCAGCAGGAGCAGGGAGGTCATTCTGCCCTGGACTCAGGACTGGTTAGGCCACACCTTGAGTCCTGTGTCCAGTTCTGGGCCCCTCAGTTTAGGAAGGAGGTTGACTTGCTGGAACGAGTCCAGAGAAGAGCAACAGAGTTGGTGAGGGGTTTGGAACACAGCCCCTGTGAGGAGAGGCTGAGGGAGCTGCGGTTGCTTAGCCTGGAGAAGAGGAGGCTCAGGGGACATCTTCTTGCTGTCTGCAACTCCCTGAAGGGAGGTTGTAGCCAGGTGGGAGTTGGTCTCTTCTCCCAGGCAAAGCAGCACCAGAACAAGAGGACACAGTCTCAAGCTGCACCAGGGGAGGTTTAGGCTGGATGTTTAGGATAAATCCTTCATAGAGAGATTGATTGGCCATTGGAATGTGCTGCCTGGGGAGGTGGTGGAGTCACCATCACTGGAGGTGTTTAGGAAGAGACTTGATGGGGTGCTTGGTGCCATGGGTTTAGTTGATTAGGTGGTGTTGGATGATAGGTTGGACACGATGATCTTGAAGGTCTCCTATTCTATTCTATTCTATTCTATTCTATTCTATTCTATTCTATTCTATTCTATTCTATTCTATTCTATTCTATTCTATTCTATTCTATTCTTCCTTTTCCATTCCATTCCATTCCATTCCATTCCATCATTCCATTCCATTCCATTCCATTCCATTCCATTCCATTCTATCCTATCCTATCCTAGTTTCATAGTTTCATAGTTTCATAGTTTCATTCAGGGTTGGAAGGGACCACAAGGATCATCTAGTTCCAACCCCCCCTGCCATGGGCAGGGACACCCCCACACTAGATCAGGCTGGACAGAGCCTCATCCAGCCTGCTCTTAAACACCCCCAGGGACGGGGCCTCGACCACCTCCCTGGACAACCCATTCCAGGGTTTCACCACTCTCATGGTGAAGAACCTCCTCCTCACATCTAGCCTGAATCTCCCCACCTCCAGCTTCATTCCATTCCCCCCTAGTCCTATCACTACCTGAGAGCCTGAGCAGTCCCTCCCCAGCCTTCCTGTAGGCCCCCTTCAGATACTGGAAGGCGACAATTAGGTCTCCTCGGAGCCTTCTCTTCTCCAGACTGAACAGCCCCAACTCCCCTCAGTCTGTCCTCATAGGAGAGGTGCTCCAGCCCTCTGCTCATCCTCCTGGCCCTTCTCTGGACACCTTCCAGCACCTCCACATCCCTCTTGTAATAGGGGCTCCAGAACTGGAGGCAGTACTCCAGGTGGGGTCTCACCAGAGCTGAGTAGAGGGGGAGGATCACCTCCTCGACCTGCTGGCCACACTTCTCCTGATGCAGCCCAGGATCTGATTGGCTTTGCGGGCTGCAAGTGCACACTGAGAGCTCATGTTGAGCTTTTTGTCCACCAGCACCCCCAAGTCTCTCTCCTCAGGGGCTACCCTCCAGCCAGTCACTGCCCAGCCTGGATTTGTGCCTGGGATTGCCTCGACCCAGATGCAGGACCCTGCACTTGCTCTTATTGAACTTCATGAGGTTGGCCTGTGCCCACCTCTCCAGCCTGTCCAGGTCCCTCTGGATGGCCTCCCTTCCCTCCAGCGTGTCTGCTGCACCACACAGCTTGGTGTCATCAGCAAACTTGCTGAGGGTGCACTCAATGCCACTGTCCATGGCACCCACAAAGATGTTGAATAAGATAGGTCCCAGGACTGATCCCTGAGGGACTCTGCTTGTCCCTGGCCCTCCACTGGGACATGGAGCCATTGACAGCCACTCTTTGGGTGCGGCCATCAAGCCAGTTCCTTATCCATCTAGTGGTCCACCAATCAAACCCATGTGTCACCAGTTTGGAGACCAGGATGTGGTGTGGGACAGTGTCGAAGGCTTTGCTCAGCTCCAGGTAAATGACATCAGTTGCTCTCCCCTCATCTATTAATTTTGTCACCTGCTCATAGAAGGCCACCAGGTTGGTCAGGCAGGATTTG